>NC_058520.1:244046846-244351443 GCF_904849725.1 Hordeum vulgare subsp. vulgare | reverse complement strand
ATGGAGTACGAAAGTTGGGTCTTCTCAGACAAGTTTTAAACCAAAATGATTTATCAAGGGTTTCCCCATAATAATCCCAAGCGTGTTAGGAGTGCTCGATATGGAAGATAGCACCAGTAACCAAAACTAGGGTGGCAAAAGCGGAACAAAACACCAAGCAAAAGGCCAAGCCTTCCTCCTTTTACCAAGTATATATGTGCATTAAATTAAATAGTAGTGATAAGATGATATTCAAAATTTCCATGTTAACACATGGATAGGCTTGCACATGCAACTAGCAATGTTATAACATGGTTGAGCAAGCGCTAACTTAGCCTATCAATGATTGCTAGGAAGTGGGTGGGTTAGAGGCTTTTCATGGCAATGTTTAGAGGCTTCATATTTAGGTTGTAAGCAGCGATAAATAGCGAAGTAAACGAGTCATCTAAGCACAACAAAATTAAAGACGATATCAAGGTCACGGTCATCTTGCCTGGCACTTCTTTTGATGGGTACATCTCTTGCTCTTCACAAAAGAAAATACTCGCACTCGTTCTCAGCGCCTGATGCTGCCCAAAAGAAAATACGCATCCAATGAATACATAGCAAAGTACAATGCTCCAAACAACATGATGCATGAGTATGGGTATGAAAGGTGCATGCCAATGCTAAATAGTCATCCTTCTCATGCATTTATTAAGTTGTTACCATTCTGGACAAAACCTCAAGTATATTTATTTAATAATGCATGAACATGGCAAAAATGGATGCATCAAGAGAAAATGGTGCAAAAAGCATATCAGGAACGTAGCAAACCGAGCTACGGTTCTCTCGGAATTCACAAAACAAGATACATAAGGCAACGATGACTAAACAACATTTGAGAGGGGCTATGGGCAATTTTTTTGCACTCCAAGTATGCCTCTAGATTGTGCACAAATTTCTAGGTGAAATAGACCTAACAATCATGCAAAACAAAGAAGCACAACTCAAACAAAGCACAAAACAAATCAGCAACCAATCTGTCCACAAACAGCAACACACCACATTGTTCATGCGAAAACTAGTAGCTACAACCACTCCACAAGTTCAACCAACACATGAATATGAAGCTATTAAATATTACAATGACCCCTAACTAACATCAACAAGGATACGTTCATGAAACAATGGTAATCAAGCTCCTAACATGGCAAGAAATATCACATATTATGACTTGGTGAAAATCTCACTTACACATGCAATTTTAAAGATAATGGCATGTTCAAACCAAAAAAACTCTACTCTATATCAACTTTCATGTCAAGACATTTAACAGGATGACAGATGGCAACAACAGTTATAAATCACTCCCATTGAGCATGAGTTGAAACTGCACAGAATTAATGATAGCATCCTCTAAATGTGGCATGCAAATAACAACAGATTCTTAGACTTTGTCAAAACAAGGGGGGTGCAACAGTGCATTTTTTAACAGATTGACATATTTAATAGCAAAACTACCTACGATGCAAGGCTCCTTCTTGCAACCCAATTGCAGATGATGACAGAGGTTAACATCCACTACAAATCAGGACACTGGACCAACCACAAAGGAACAATAGATTCATGGGAATCATCAAGAACATGGCAAGAAAATAACAGGTTCAACACTTAGAAATATTTGAGCATATGAAACAACAAAATTATGTTAGCATGTTGACAACAAGATTCCCACAAATCCACAAGCTTTTCATGGCAAAGAAAATTACCAGGGCCTAGTACCCTCAAAACACTACCACATTCACGTTGACAAGTTTTTCAAAAGGTGCAAGGATTAGTTCTCATGAAATTCACAAAATGGCATTTTATGAGAAAATAACATTTTCACAAACTTGCAGAAATGACAAAACTAATGGCACGAAATCATATATCATACCCAAATGTTGTTGTACGAAAATCTCACTAAAATGAATTCGAAAAACACAACCACCTCTTATAACTTAGTGTATGCCCAATTAGGCATATCCCAATCTAGACTCCACCAGAAATGGACATGTACATAAATGGAACTTACCCTAAATTGAAAACAAAGAACATAGAGAAACAACAGAAATTAAACAAAGGAAAAATAATAATATGGGGCCACTTGCATACTCACTAGGGTCCCAAGAGGCTCACATGTGGGCCTGTGGACCCACTTGAAGTGGTCGAAATAAAATGGGAAAGGGCGGGGGGTGCACCGGGGCCAACTGAACCCGAGACCTCCTGGGCTAGTGGATTCGATCGGACCACTAAATGGGCGAGCTCTTGCTCAATGAGGGGGGCTGACTCCTATTGAACCAGCCGAGGTGTTGGTTTCTACATCTGCTTCAGAGAGACAAAGGCGACGACGGAGGTGATCATCGGAGACGATGAGCACCAGCGGGGGTGCAGGATCCCTCAGAGGTCCATTCTCGGGGCAACGGGGACGCAAGAGAGAGAGATGCATGGCTCTCGAGCTCGAGCTTGAGCTTGGCTTGGGGCCATGGCGAGGCGCTGCAGCTGCGGGTGCGGCTGTGGGAAAGGCAAGGCACGAGTTGCGGTGGGTGCGATGAGTCATGGCAAGGAGCTGGGCAGGTGCACGAGCACGAGCAAGGTAGGCTGAATGTGCAAGCAACATGAGCAACACAATAGAACACAGGCTTGGCGGGGCTGTGAGAGTATGGCGATGATGAGGCTGTATGTACACATACATGATTCTAACTACGAGCTGGCGAGGCGGAATGGAAGGAGGGGTCATACCTCCTTACCTAGGACACGCAATTGAGGTTGGAGGGGATTCAGGAAGGCGACAACGAAGGTTGGATCTCCGGCGAGCTCCTACCCAAGAGGAGGGGGTGGAAAAACTCAAGGGAGAGGGGGGCCCGGCACGCGCTCGTACCACGCGCGCGCTCGAAGTCGAAGGTGGGGCGACCATGGCTTTGATCCAGAGCGACGGAAGAGGCCAAGGACGGAACGAGGCGGCTAGCCCAAGTCGAGCTGTTGCTCGCTTGGGTCATGGCGGGTAGGGCATCGACATGTGTGAGGTGGCTTACCCGAGCGGCGACGCGAGGAGGAGAGGGAGGAAATGGGGGCGAGGGTCGACCCTTGGGCACCGGGGACACTCTTAAAGGGATTGTGTGCTAGGTGTGGCCGTAAAATCGGCCGTACGGCCGATGTGGCTGCTGTGGATGGGCGCTGTACACAAGAGGATTACGCCCGCATGATTGGGCTGTGCTGCGCATGCTAGGGTGCTACTTCTTACTAGCCGGGCCACTGCGGGGGAGGGAGGAGGCCCAGAACACCTTCTATGCCAGGGACAAGCTCTTCTCGTTAAATCTAAAGCCAAACGGCAAAATAAATCTACACCAAACTAGAGGAGGTTTTAAACAAAACAAAAATATGTTTTGCCCACCTAAAAATCGGCCCTTTTTAATAGTAGTGGTTTGGCAATTTTTAGAGACAGAAAAATGCACTTATTTCAAACATTGTCACCGTTTTGCAAGGTTTTTAAGATAGCAGAATAATATACCACCACTAGAGCTCGTTTCTAAAATAACAACAGGTTACCTGCAACACTTGCAACATTTTAGGGAACGAGTGCTCGGTAAGGTAGAAAACCACCACATTGCATAAGTTGAAATAAAAGAGAGGGGGACGAATCTTCAAGTATTTTAATGGAATTGCTTTTAACCAAGATCAAACACTTGAACAACACACAACACAACCCCGCAACACAATGAAACACCAAACAAGCAACAAGGAACAAATAAACTAAATGCATGCTATGATGATATGATGACATGATGCAATTGGAAGACATGAAGCAAACTTTATTAATTCAAATCACAATATGGCATACATGGAAGGTCACACATGGAATATTACGAGGATGGCAAGGGGGTGCACTTGGGCTGCTACTATGAGGTCAGGGACACGTTACATAAATTCCTTGAGAATCTTAAACTCCCCCCGATCCTTAAGGATTTGGTTAATCATTTCATATGGAGATGTATGCCTGTTCCATTAAGGAAACAACTAGTACCAAGCTACCCAAATCCTCCCATGGAATAAATGGATCGGGCACCCATGTCGCGGTTGCCCCTTGCCCATCCTATGGTGGACTGGTTACCTCACCTCACATAAATCCTAATGCCCCCCACCGAAGCTAGATTTGACTAACTTTACTAATTGGGGTTTTCATATCAAGTCTCGTTTGAATCACAGCTCAACACAACTATGGAGGGGGATCAAGCAAGGCCTTAACCCTCGTGATGACAACAACGTGACTCCAAGGGAAGAAGTGGATAACCAACTAAATACTTCTACTTTATTCGTTATTCAATCCTCTATGCCACTAGAAGAGCTCTCCCACTTGCATGCTTTAACCATTGCTAAAGATGCAAGTGCACACATCAACTCATTTTACAAAGGGAGCTCAAGCATTCAATGATGCAACTTCGGGGTGGTTCTTGATGAAGCCGACGAGTTTGTGATGAGTGAAGATGAAGACCCAAGGAAGCTGTACCATAGATTTACCACCCTTGTCGTCTATCTCCGAGATCATGTGAGCAAGGACACAGGTGACACTTGGGTCAAGCGCAAGTTCCTCAAGTCCATCATGCCATTCAACAAAGGCATGTCTTCCGTGATTTCACAAAGACCGGACTTCTACTCCTTGTCCTCGAGCGAAGTGTTGGATTAGTTCATTGCAATAAACATTTTGAACAAGACCGTAGACAAATGTCTAGCTCGGCTTGAACAGTCAAAGAACCCAAACCTTGCTTTGAAGAACAAGGCAGTCTAGGAGGAGGAGGAAGAAGAAGAAGAAGAGGATTGTTGCCCCGAAGACACCAAATACGGTTACGAGGAGCACATGGTTCTTGCGTCTAGGCAATTGTCACACCCTGTTTTTACTACCACTTATCTATATTGTGAAAATCTGAGCTTGTTAAAACTTTTCCAAACTAATGTTGTGAGTGCCATGATTGTCATTGTATGCTTGTGTGTTTGATCATGTGATGATAAAAACCCTATTTCATAACATTGATTTTCCAAAAACTTCTACTTATTTCTGATCAAGGTAAAACCCTACCTTGAGTTGCACTACATGCCCTTGATAGCAAGCAGTGCTTCTACTCAAAGTTGGTGATCTGATTTTAACTTATCTTTATACTCCGAAACCACAAAGATAATTATATTTGTAATTATTTTCCTAATTAAATTGCATGTCTATTTCTGAGGCTAGAATTGGTATTCCTACTTGGAAAAATACTTTTCTGCCTTAGAAAAATCTGTTCAAATTTGGAGATGATCAGAAGGACATATATTTTCCATACATAAGATTTAAAACCCTATTTCATATTATAATTATTTGAATAAAACCCTGAAAGCCATTTCTATCTTTTTTCACCTTTTGAAATATTTCCAAAGGAAATATTATCAATAAAATCCTAGAAAATTCCAGTAGCCTCCCTAAGCCATATTTGGTGTCCACATAAAGTTTCACCTTGATCCAAGGTGATTAAGATAACCCTAAAACCCCTTTTGTCAAGACTGAAGTTAGAGCAACTCTGCATAGCAAAGTTTATCCAATGGTGCTGAAACTTTGCAGGAGTGCCTAACACCTCAAATGAGGGTTCACACCAAAAATTGGATTTGTGGGACTTAGTTTGCCCACACTCTCTTTCGAAGGGACGGATCTGGTCATATTGAAGTGTTTTCAAGTTTACAAAGCTAAACTTGTCCAATGGAGTTCAAACTTGGTGAAACCCCATGATTTAGCACCAAACCCAAACTTGTTAAGTTGCAGCACCAGTGGCGGGGTGCAACCCCCTCAAACCACTATCGAACACCTTGTGACAGATAGGGAAAAGCCAACTTAGCCACAGCTAAATCCAACCCCTTTGCTCCAAACTTATAGATTAGGTGGCCCGTATCTATATCTAAACCCAGTCAACTGCCCCCTCACTGGTTCAAATTGGAATGGCCAAAAACTCCAATTTAGGCTTCAGTTCGAGGCTGACAACACCAGTATTTCCGGTCTCCCTTGACCAGTCGAAGCTCCCACGAGACCCAAACGGCGAGCCACACTCCCAGCGAGTGCCAGGACATGTTAGACATGTCCAAAGTGCCTTAGAGCGAACCAGCATGCCGTGGCATGCCAAAACTGTGCTCTGGGTGCGCTACAGGAGGCCACCAAGGTGGGGGTGACGCTCTCGGCTAGTTCCAGCCTCCCCCGAGGTGTCAAACCTCTTCCCCGACAACCCCTCTGCATCGAGCAACCCTCAGGGCCCCTCCTTTCCCGCGCTAGAGCTCGTGCGACGCGTGCCCGCGCGCACCAGAACTGGCCAAGGTCGCGCGACCACGGATGCTCGACTTCTCCCTCTCTCCCTCTGCAACAGATGGTTCTGGCAGTCCAAAACGATGTCGTGAGACCATGGTTTTGACCCCATCCCCTCTCTGCACCCCCACGCACGCTACGGTGAGTCACCGGCGCTCCCGAATCGGCTCACCGTCGCGGGCCTATAAATAGCCCTCCCCTTGCTCCTGCACCCCTCACATAGCTTCACCACAATCACTAGTACCTCCCTAGCCACCCCAGAAAACCAGCAGAGCCCCGGTGCTCGAGATCGACCGAGACCCCTCCGCCTCAGAGCTTTGGTCGATCTCCGGCTACACGACGGCTCCTGCGCTCCTCGACCCACCAAACTGATCCCCTCAACCCCATGAACCTTTCCCCCAACTCACCCGAGCATTTCCGTGTCTCTAGCCACCTCCTCGACCACCTCCCAAAACTCCTCCGCCACGGGCTCCTCATCACCGGCGAACCCCTACCTCTTCGACGTTGTTCCGACCACTAGCAGGTAGGCGACATCAAGGCAAACCCATTCCAGTCCTTGTTGGGGCTAGAGAGCGTCGACAACCTCGCCGGCGTGCTCCTCCTCCTCTCTGGCCAGAGGTAGGAGATGACCCCGACGGGTGAGCCCCACCTGTCGGTGGCCTAGACTCCTCAGCCGTGCTGTCCAGAGCCAATGACCGCAGGGCCCCGCACGTCAGGTTCAAACCTGACGGTGCGCGCGCCTGGGTAGGTTGTCGGCTAGCCATGGGCCAGCCCAGCTCCAGGCCGAGCCAGGCCAGGAGTTTAGCCTGTTTTTCTTTTATTTTTTAAAACCTAGTTTCTAAGATTTTTATAAAAACATATAACCAGTGTAAAAATATATTTTTTCCACTTTTATTCTTCTAAAAATATGTAGTATTTAATAATATGATTGGATGATTTTTTCTGCAACTATTCTGTTTTACAATAATAAAAAGGACTAAATTGGAATAGTTTTGCTTCTGTTTGGTTAATTTAAAAAATGTTCCTTCAAGGGAAATTAAGGCAAATATTTTTCAAAAAGACAACTTAGATTTATCAGTAATAAAGAACACTTTTAAAATGACTTTGTGATGTGTGCCTGTGTGAGCTATTTCTTATTTATTGTTTTATCGACGATAGAAAATCCGTGTGACGAGGGAATCGGAGCGGAAGACCTCGAAGACCCCGGATACCTAGCTGAACAAGGCAAGCAGCCCTTTGACCATGACTGAGCATATTTTACTTTGCATGTCAAAATACGAAGTATTTCCGTTGCATATGATCATAAGTGTCGTTAATCATTTGATATGATTTTACCGATGGCTCCCCCGGAGTACATGCATTGAGCTTGATCCTACCCCTTGAGGGTCATGCTAATATCATGTTGACAAGTAAAGATAGAAGTAGTATTATCATGAGCATGTTGATGACATAAATCAAAGAGTTTATGAAAACTCCGTCGGGTGCCACTAATGCCCTAGTGTGATGATGAGTTAGGTGGCCACTTTTGGTGAAGTGGTGCACCGAGTTTATGAAAACCCCATCGGGTGCCACTAATGCCCGATGTGTCGACCGTCCCAACCATACCAGCATGACCACATCACCCCGTATGGGACGGGGCTATGTTAATTACTCTGGTCGGTGCTAGCAAAGAGCCACATTACTAGTGGTGGGAGTGATGTGTGGTCACTCTCGTGATGGGGTCGTGCCAGGTAGTATGACTATGCCATTTTTATGAGTTCCAGTCACACCGTTGGTCCCCGCATGGTTGGTACTGTCCAGAGTCGGTGCTCGTAAGACGTACAACATGTGGGCTGGGTACCATTCGAGTGGACCTCTTTGTCTAGTATCGTCGGGGGAAAGACATTGATCAGGTACTTACCTCGGGTATGTTATATACCGTGAGTCGTGGATGACACGGAAGTTTCTCGGATCTCGTGGGTCCACCGTACTACCTGTGTAGATTGTAAAACTATTCGAATAGTCGTGTCCACGGTCAAGGATAGTTGCGTAACCCTGCTTAAACTGCGTCCAGTTATATCCGCATAAACCAAGCGCGTGCGTGTGTGTGGTGATGAAAAAGGTGTTGTTATGGAAGTAATGATATGACCAAGTTTGGTGACTTGGCATATAGGGTGAGCCGGGATGGCTCAACCCTCGACAGATATTTTGATATCAGTAACCTGTTCTTCAAAAGTAATTCTTTAACTTGATGCATATTCTTGATCATTCCACCCCGATGAATTCCACCAAAGATGCATGATATTGTTATCCTTCACTTTCATTGTTCATATCATGGACTGCTTGCGAGTACATTCAATGTAATCATTGGCTTGCCACTGGTTATGTTATTGACCAGACATAGAAGGACCGGAGTTTGGAGATGAGTACATCTTTGGAGATGCCCCTGCAAACTAGGACGCTTCCGAGTCAGAATGCCTGTCGGTGTAGGCTTGATGGCATGGGCACCCGCTTAGCCCCTATGATTTTCCGCAAGTAGTTGTATGAGAGTGAGTTGGCCTTAGGCCTTGCCTTGTGAACTTGACCATCTGGTCATGTGATGTAATAATCGGTTCTTGGATGTAAGACTCTTTTACTCGGTATTTGTGTTCGATGAGCATTTATCTCTGGGATCACTGAGCACGGTGATTTCGACCCATAAGTTGGGGTCCCCACAGAGTTGGTATTAGAGCCATCTTGACTATAGGAAGCCTTAGGTAGCATGGACGATAGCCGAGGAGACTAGTGCGCATAGACCTTAACCTGAGATTTTGCACCGACTAAAAACTTTCTAACTCTCTCCTCTACGTCTTGTAGATGGCCGCCGTACCTGAGATGCTTCTGGAGACGGGCTTTCCTCTGCTTTTGAGTGATAGCCTCGAGAAGTGTCAAGTACGCCGCACACCCATCTTCCTCTACCACGCGCACTGGGTCAACGCCGACACTAAGGAATATCACGTGGACGTGATAGTGAAGGCTAACGACTCCCTGACTAGATGGTTCTTTGAAGGACTATAGATGGAGGATCTGATGTTGACCATGGAGACTGCAGCACGAGAGGCGCTCGTGCGACTCCGCGAGATCGTTCCCGAGATGGCTGACGAGCCATCTACTCGTCACCTACCTTTTGTTAAGGATGGGGTAGACGGGAGTTGGACACTCAACCCATCTTCCGAGGACGGGACTCCACTAAGGTTTCAGACCTACTTCAGTCTCTCCACCGACACCTTGATGCATCTTTTGATCAAGGAGTCAGCTAGGATCCGCCAAGAGCTGCACCAAGTCAAGGATCTTCTTCGCACGGAGAAGATGAAGAACCGCAAGGTGAAGAAGGAAGGAGCACCCGTAGGACCACCTGGTTTTGAGGAGGAATACCACCGCTTCAGGCCACTCCTCTTCAGAGTCGTCGCTTGACGGTGGAAGAGTACACCAAACTCTTCGCTACCTCGCCAACCAAGCGACGCCGTGATGGTCCGCTTCCTTCCCCTACTCCTTCGAAGAAGGTAAGCACTAATGAAGATGAAGACGAAGACGAAGATCCCGCAGAACCTGCTGATGAGACCGCGCAGTCGGCCGCTTAGCCTTAGCAACATAGACACTTTGGATGTACCCCGAGCGTAGGAGTTCCTGTATCGGCTTGAATGAAGCTTGAATGTTGTGTAAGCCTGTTGGATGCAAGTCGCATTCTTCCTTAGGCAGCTTGTGAGCGACTACATCACTTGTTTTTAATCTAATGCAGCAGCACTTTTCAAAACCATTAGCTTAAAGTTTTCACACTAGCACAACACCAGACCCCCTCCTTACTAAGAGCATCATCCCTTATGATTTTAGCCAGTTCGGCAAATTGACCTGTCTACTCCCCTGACAGGATGGTGAATGCATCTGCAACAACACCTTCGGCAACCCCGGCTCTGCCTCTTCAGGTCAGCAGCAGGGAACCGGAGGGGAAGCTCAAGCTGGAGATCACCACGAGCATCAAGACGATGTTCCACCGCCATCGCCTCCTCCTGAAAGCTTGACCATGGCTCACTTCCTTCAAGCTCTTCGAGAGGAGCGTCAATCCAACAATGTCGATATTCAGCAGCTGGCTCAAACCTTTGTGAACAAACCACCGCAGAACGGGAATGGCAATGGTCTCTCAACTCTCTTTGAGTTTATGCGAACTACGCCACCCATATTCACGGAGACGACTGAACCATTGGTTGCCGCTGACTGGTTCTGTACTATTGAAAACCTCCTCGCGCTGGTCAAGTGCACTAATGGCCATGAGCAAGTTCTCTATGCTTCTCACTGTATCGGAGGCACAACCAGAGCTTGGAGGGATGGATTTCAAATCATGCGAGCAGGGCAAGTCATCACTTGGGCTGTGTTCAAGGATGGATTCCGCACTGCTCACATTCCTCCTGGAATGATGACCATTAAGAAGCGGGAATTCTGAGCCTTAAGGAAAGGTAGTGGATCTGTCAAGGAATATTTACAGAAGTTCAACCTCCTCTCAAGGTATGCGCCTGAAGACATCAACACCAAGGCCGCCAAAGTGGAACACTTTATGGAAGGACTACAATAGTAACTCCAGTATCAACTGGTTGTTTGTGAATGCCGGACCTTCAGCGATTTGGTTAATAAGGCCCTTATGTTGGAAGACAAGCGTCGTGCCATGGACGACACCCGTAAGCGCAAGCTAATGGGTAGTGGAGGACCGAGTAACACGAAGCCGCGACCGGGGCAGTCAGCTCCAGCAAGTCCCAACTATCAGCAACAGCAGTACAGGTATCCAACATTTCGCCAGAACTACCAACCTCAGCAGCAAGTCAACGCCATGCGAGCAAGCAATCCGCCGAACAACGGTGGAATCAAGACCAATCTTCCAGTGCAAGTTACCTATTTCGGATGTGGGCAAACAGGGCACTATTCCAGGCAGTGCCCCAACAAGAAAACCGATGCTCCGTGCTCCAATGCGCCAAATCCAGGCCCAGGAGCACCAGGCAGGAATCATGCTCCCCCCAATTAACAATATCACAGCAAGGGGCGGATTAATCATATTTCCGCAGAAGAGGCACAGGAAGACCCGGACTGTATACTGCGTACGTTCCTCGTCAACTCTACCCCAGCAACAGTATTGTTTGATTGTGGTGCTTCACATTCTTTTGTTACGCAAAAGTTTGAGGAAAAATGTGGTTTATAACCTACCTTGCTTCATGAGCATATGGCAATTCAAACCCCGGGTGCAGTTTTGAGGACCAACCTAGGGTGTAGGAAGGTCGAGATAGTTATCAATGGGACGAGCTTCTCAGCGGATCTCATTGTGCTTAAGTCGCAAGGCCTAGAAGTAATTCTCGGCATGGATTGGTTGGCCAACCATCAAAGCATCTTGGACTGTGCCAACAGGGCCATTACCATGACAAGTGACCAAGGGGTCAAAGTCAAGTATGTCTTTGAGCCAGTACCCGCTCGAGTACCACGGGTTAACAACCTGTCAGAAGAAGAACTCGATCGAGTGCCAATAGTCTGTGAATACCCAGATGTCTTTCCTGATGAGCTACCAGGGATGCCTCCTGACCGAGACATCGAGTTCATCATTGAGCTCATGCCTGGATCAAGGCCTATCTATAAGAATCCTTACAGGATGGCATCCAAAGAGCTAGCGGAATTGAAGAAGCAACTAGATGAGCAACTCAGGAAAGGGTTTATTCGTCCGAGTGCGTTACCTTGGGGATCACCTGTTCTTTTCGTGTCCAAGAAGGACGGGACCATCAGACTCTGCGTCGATTACCGTTCTCTCAATGAGGTCACGGTCAAGAACTAGTACCCACTCCACAAGATTGAAGACTTGTTCGATCAACTAAATGGAGCTAAGGTATTCTCCAAGATCGACCTCCGATCTGGATATTACCAACTGAAGATCCGACCCGAGGACATACCCAAGACTGCATTCGTGACCCGGTATGGTCTGTACGAATGCACTGTCATGTCTTTTGGGTTGACTAATGTCCGAGCCTACTTCATGTACCTCATGAATAAGGTCTTCATGGAATACCTGGACAAGTTTGTCGTCGTGTTCATTGATGACATATTAATATTTTCCATGTCCGAAGAAGAGCAGGAGCAAGACTTGAGGTTAGTATTGGAGAAGCTTCGAGAGCACCAACTTTATGCCAAATTTAGCAAGTGCCAATTTTGGCTGAAGGAAGTTGGATTCTTGGGTCATACCATGACAACAAGTGGATTGGCAGTTCATCCCTCCAAGGTTACTACGGTAACCAACTGGGAATCGTCAATTGACGTGAAGGAAGTCAGGAGCTTCCTCGGACACGCGGGATATTACCGCAAGTTCGTAGAAGGATTCTCCCGCATCGCTCGACCCATGACTCAGCTCTTGAAGAAAGGGAAGAAGTTCGAATGGATGCCAGAATGTGAAGCAAGCTTCCAAGAATTGTAGAAGATACTAACCACTGCCCCGGTATTGGCCACTCCAGATATCAGCAAGGAGTTCGTGATATATTGTGATGCCTCGAGGACCGGACTCGGTGGGGTTCTAATGCAGGATGGCAGAGTCGTGGCGTATCTGTCACGGCAACTGCGTCCGCATGAGGAGAACTATGCCACCCATGATCTCTAGTTAGCAGCCGTAGTGCATGCTCTAAAGACATGGCGACATTACCTTCTGGGGAAGCGATGTGAAATATACACTGACCACAAAAGTTTGAAGTATATCTTCACCCAAAGGGAATTGAATATGAGGCAACGAAGATGGTTGGAGTTAATCAAAGACTACGACCTCATCATTCAATATCACCCCGGTAAGGCCAACGTAGTGGCTGATGCCTTAAGCCGGAAGACCATCACCTTGAACGTCATGCTCAAGGAAAGCCAACCCGCCTTATATGAAGAATTGGAGAACTTCAGGTTGGAACTAGTGGAATCAGGATTCCTAGATAACCTCGAAGTCAAACCAACGCTGGTGGACGACATCAAGGAGGCCCAGAAGGGTCATAAGAGCATTGAAGGCATCGAGAAGAAGATTCAAGAAGGCAAGGCCCCAGGATTCTCGGTGGATGAACAAGGAGTGGTGTGGTTTGGGAAACGTTTATGCGTACCCAAGAAGGCTGAACTCAAGGACTTAATCCTACAAGAAGGACATGATACACCCTACTCTATTCACCCCGGTGGTACCAAGATGTATCAAGACCTCCGGGAAATATTCTGGTGGCACGACGTGAAGAGGGAAATAGCGTCTTATGTTGCCAAGTGCGACGTGTGCCAACAAGTCAAGGCTGAGCATCACCGGCCTGCAGGACTGCTACAACCTCTCAAGGTGCCAGAATGGAAGTGGGACAAGATAGGCATGGACTTTGTTACCGGCTTACCAAGGTCTAGCAGAGGCCATGACTCTATATGGGTTATTGTCGACCATTTGACCAAAGTTGCCCATTTCATTCCAGTCCACACCACTTATGATGGGAACAGGTTGGCTAGTCTCTATATTGAGCGTATTGTAAGCCTTCATGGAGTTCCCAAGGAGATTGTATCTGACCAGGCACACAGTTCACCTCAAGGTTTTGGAAAAAGTTCGAAGAAGCCCTCGGAACCAAGATCTCTTTCAGCACCGCTTTCCACCCGAAAACGGGCGGACAAACGGAAAGAGTGAATCATATACTCAAAGATTTGCCCCGCGCGTGCGTCTTGGCGCATGGAGCCAAATGGGAAGATTGTCTGCCGTTTGCTGAGTTTTCATACAACAACAACTACCAGTCCAGTCTCCAGATGGCCCCGTCCGAAGTGTTGTATGGGCGAAAGTGCCGCACCCCGTTCAACTGGTCCAAAACCGGAGAAGGTCTGATTTTCGGGCCGGATGTTTTGCACAAGGCAGAAGAGAAGGTGCAACTGGTCCGAGAGAATCTAAAAGCAGCCAAGTCTCGACAGAAGAGCTATGCGGATTCTCGCCGCAGGGATGTGGAGTTCATTCCCGGAGACCTGGTGTACCTCCGTGTCACACCTCTCAAGGGAACCAAGTGTTTCCATGTTAAAGGGAAACTCGCTCCAATGTTCATTGGACCTTTTAAGATCACGACAAGGCGTGGAGAAGTTGCTTATCAGTTGGAGCTACCTTCGGAACTTACGGGTGTGCACAATGTATTCCACGTGTTACAACTTCGGAAGTGTCTTCAAGCGCCAAATCGTACCAATCTTTACAAGGACATTGACCACCAGGCCATTGACCTTCAGCCTGATCTCACCGACCGCGAGAAGTCGATCCGCATTCTGGATGAAGCAGAGCGTTGCACTAGAATCCGCACCAACAAGTATTTGAAGGTTCAATGGAGCAACCACACAGACGCCTAAGCAACATGGGAGCATGAATACTATCTCCGATCTGAGTTTCCAAACCTTTTAGCACCTAGCTTAGGAATCTCGGGGACGAGATTCTTGTAAGGGGGATAGGTCTGTCCCACCCTGTTTTTACTACCACTTATCTCTATTGTGAAAATCTTAGCTTGTTAAAAATTTTCCAAACTAATGTTGTGAGTGCCATGATTGTCATTGTATGCTTGTGTGTTTGATCATGTGATGATAAAAACACCATTTCATAACATTGATTTCCAAAAACTACATGCCCTTGATAGCAAGCAGTGCTTCTACTCAAAGTTGGTGATCTGATTTTAACTTATCTTTATACTCCAAAACCACAAAGATAATTATTTTTGAAATTATTTTCCTAATTAAATTGCATGTCCATTTCCGAGGCCAGATTTGGTATTCCTACTTGGAAAAATACTTTTCCTCCTTAGAAAATTCTGATTAAATTTGGGGATAATCAGAAGGACATATATTTTCCATACATAAGATTTTAAACCCTATTTTATATTACAATTATTTGAATAAAACCCTGAAAGCCATTTCTGTCTGTTTTGACCTTTTGAAATATTTCCAAAGGAAATATTCTCAATAAAATCCTAGAAAATTTCAGTAGCCTCCCTAAGCCATATTTGGTGTCCACATAAAGTTTCACCTTGAACCAAGGTGATTAAGGACCCCAAATAACCATAAACGCCTTCTGTCCACATTGAAGTTAGTGCAACTCTACATAGCAAAGTTTATCCAATGATGCTAAAACTTTGCAGGAGTGCCTAATAACTCAAATGAGGGTTCCACACCAAAAATGGGATTTGTGGGACTTAGTTTGCCCACACTCTCTTTCGAAGGGACAGATCTAGACATATTGAAGTGTTTTCAAGTTTGCAAAGCTAAACTTGGTGAATCCCCATGATTTAGCACCAAACCCAAACCTCTTAAGTTCCAGCACCAGTGGTGGGGGTGCAACCCCCTCAAACCACTATCGAACACCTTCTGAGAGATAGGGAAAAGCCACCTTAGCCATAGCTAAACCCAACCCCTTTGCTCCAAACTTATAGATTAGGTGGCCAATATCTGTATCTAACCCTAGTCAACTGCCCCCTCACTGGTTCAAAATGGAAAGGCCAAAAACTCTAATTTAGGCTTCAGTTGAAGGCTGACAGTACCTGTATTTCTTGTCTCCCTTGACCAGCCGAAGCTCCCTCGAGTCCCAAACGGCTAGCCACACTCCCATCCAGTGCCAGGACATGCTAGACACGTCCAAAGTGCCTCAGAGCGCACCAGCATGCCGTGGCGTGCCAAAACTGCGCTCTGGGCGCGCTACAGGAGGCCACAAGGTGGGAGCGAGGCTCTCGGCCAGTTCCAGCCTCCCCCGAGGTGTCCCACCTCTTCCTCGACAACCCCTCTGCGTCGAGCAACCCTCAGGGCCCCTCCTCTCCCGCGCTAGAGCTCATGCAACCCGTGCCCGTGCGCACCAGAACCAACCAAGGTTGCGCACCCACGGATGCTCGACTTCTCCCTATCTCCCTCTGTAGCAGATGGTTCTGACAGTCCAAAACCATGTCCTGAGACAGTGGTTTCGACCCCAGCCCCTCTCTGCACCCCCATGCGTGCCACGGTGAGTCACCAGCGCTCCAGAATCGGCTCACCGTTGAGGGCCTATAAATAGCCCTCCCCCTTGCTCCTGCACCCCTCAGATAGCTTCACCACGATCATTAGTACCTCCCTAGCCACCCCAGCAAACCAGCAGAGCCCCGGTGCTCGAGATCGACCGAGTCCCCTCTGCCTCGGAGCTCCGGTCGATCTCCGTCTACACGACGGCTCCTGCGCCCCTCAACCCACCAAACTGACTCCCTCAACCCGAGGAAGCTTTCCCCCAACTCGCCCAAGCATTTCGTTGTCTCTAGCCACTTCCTCGACCACCGCCCAAAACTCCTCCGCCAAGGCCTCCTCGTCGTCGGCGAACCCCTGCCTCTCCGATGTTATTCCGACCACCAGTAGATAGGCGACATCAAGGCGAACCCATTCCAGTCCTTGTTGGGGCATGAGAGCGTCGGAAACCTTGCCGGCGTGCTCCTCCTCCTCTTTCGCCAGAGGTAGGAGACGACCCGGATAGTTGAGCCCCATCTGTCGGTGGCCCAGCCTCCTCCCCCGCGCTGTCCACAGCTACTGACCGGAGGGCCCCGCACGTAAGGTTCAAACCTGATGACGTGTGCGCCTAGGCAAGCTGTCAGCTGGCCATGGGCCAGCCCAGCTCCAGGCCGAGCCAGGCCAGGAGTTTAGTCCGTTTTTCTTTTTTTTAAACCTGGTTTCTATGATTTTTATAAAAACATTTAACCAGTGTAAAAATATAATTTTTCCACTGTTATTCTTTTGAAAATATGTAGTATTTAATAATATGATTGGATGAATTTTTCTACAACTATTCTGTTTTAAAATAATAAAAAGGACTAAATTGGAATAGTTTTGCTTCTGTTTGGTTAATTTCAAAAATGTTCCTTCAAGGGAAATTAAGGCAAATATTTTTCAAAATGACAACTTAGATTTATCAGTAATAAAGAACATCTTTAAAATGACTTTGTGATATGTTCCTGTGTGAGCTATTTCTTATTTATTGTTTTATTGACAATAGAAAATAAGTGTGACGAGGGAATCGGAGCGGAAGACCTCGAAGACCCCGGATACCTAGCTAACCAAGGCAAGCAGCCCTTTGACCATGATTGAGCATATGTTACTTTGCATGTCAAAATAGCAAGTATTTCCGTTGCATATGATCATAAGTGCCGACAATCATTTGATATGATTTTATCGATGGCTCCCTCGGAGCACATGCATTGAGCTTGATCCTACCCCTTGAGGGTCATGCTAATATCATGTTGACAAGTAAAGATAGATGTAGTATTATCATGAGCATGTTGATGACATAAATCAAAGAGTTTATGAAAACCTCGTTGGGTGCCACTAATTCCCGAGGGTGATGATGAGTTAGGTGGCCACTTTTGGTGAAGTGGTGCACCGGGTATTTGTGTGAGTATGGTTTCGGAAATGGTATTAGATTTATGATGTGTCGACCGTCCCAACCTTACCAATACGACCATGTTACCCCTTATGGGACGGGGCTATGTTAATTACTCTGGTCGGTGCTAGCAAAGAGCCACATTACTAGTGGAGGGAGTGATGTGTGGTCACTCTCGTGATGGGGTCGTGCCAGGTAGGATGACTATGCCATTTTTATAAATTCCAGTCACACCGTTGGTCCCCGCAAGGTTGGTACTATCTAGAGTCAATACTCGTAAGACGTACAACATGTGGGCTGGGTACCAATCAAGTGGACCTCTTTGTCTAGTATCGTCAAGGGAAATGCATTGATCGGGTACTTACCTCGGGTATGTTATATACCGCGAGTCGTGGATGACATGGAAGATTCCCGGATCTCGTGGGTCTAGAGTACTACCTCTGTAGAGGGTAAAACTATTCGAATAGCCGTGTCCATGGTCAAGGACAGTTCGGTAATCCTGCTTAAACTACGTCCAGTTATTTTAGCATAAACCAAGTGTGTGTGTGTGTGGTGATGAAAAAGGTGTTGTTGTGGAAGTAATGATATGACCAAGTTTGGTGACTTGGCACATAGGGTGAGCCCGGATGGCTCAGCCCTTGACAAATATTTTGATATCTGTTAGTTGTTCTTCAAAAGTAATTCTTTAACTTGATGCATATTCATGATCATTCCACCCCGATGAATTCCACCAAAGATGCATGATATTGTTATCCTTCACTTTCATTGTTCATATCATGGACGGCTGTGAGTACATTCAAATTACTCATTGGCTTGCCACTTGTTATGTTATTGACTAGACATGGAAGGACCGGAGTTTGGAGATGAGTACGTCTTCGGACATGCCCCGGCGAACTAGGACGCTTCCGAGTCAGAATACCTGTCGGTGTAGGCTTGATGGCATGGGCACCCGCTTAGCCCCTATGACATTCCGCAACTAGTTGTATCAGAGTGAGTTGGCCTTAGGACGTGCCTTGTGAACTTGACCATTTGGTCATGTGATGTAATAATCGGTACTTGGATGTAAGACTCTTTTATTCGGTGTCTGTGTTCAGTGAGCATTGATCTCTGGGATCACTGAGCATGGCGATCTCAACCCATAAGTCAGGGTCCCCACAACAATTTTGGGGCAACAAGAGGAACACTAAGCCTAACATCTTCAAGAAAAACCCTAGTGCATAGAAGGCAAGCAATGGGTGAGGACATGCTACAATTGTGGTAATGTAAGTCACTTTGCTGTAGATTGCTCCTACGAGAAGCAAGAAGACAATGGAGGCAAGCTCATTCGTGAGGACAAGTCCAAGTCCTTCTCCAATAAGAAGAACTTCACGAAGAGGGTGTCTCCAAAGGGATTGATGGTGCAAGAAGAGCAAAACTCTGATGATGATGATGATGCAAGTGGAGAAGGAAAGTTAAGGGCCTCCTCGGCCATTGCTACCTCTCCTTCTACAATGGTGTCACTCTTTGACTCCTCCAACGAGGATCACATCCCCATCGTGAAGTGCCTTATGGCCAAAGCTTCCAACAAGGTAACCTACAACATCAAAACAACCATGTACACTACTCCTTCTACGGATAGTGGGGATGAAAATGTCAGCGTTCTGGGAATGGGGGTACCCAGACCTGCCTACGTGCGGCCAAGGTGTTAGAGCATATATCTCTATATGTGGTTTTGGAAATTGATGACAATTCCTATGGACTAATGGTTGCCTTAAGTTATATTTATAGGATTTGTCCATAGGCACTTCTCGAAATCCATCTGTTGGGTTCAAGGAGTTTATATGATGACCAAGACGTTATTCAAGGTATTATCCAAAGAATGGTCATAGAAACACTAGGTTGATCAAGATCTCAGACAAAGAGTAAATCAAGATGATCAACACACAAAGCGTATAAGATGTACCGAGAGGGATGAAGGGATCCCATGGTATGGTAAGCATTGTCCATAACGTGTTTGTGTACTAACCCATGGTCTTTGTGAGACTCCTATGTGGGGGTTAGGTGTGCTTCCATTGGGCTTGCGTCAAAATGAAGATCTCATACAACCCATGGAGGATGACGTCAAGTGGTGATCGTCATCAAGATTGTGGTGTGCAAGTTCAAGCGCATCAGCACGAATATATCATTGAAACTATTGTCAATGATCTTGTGTTGATAAGGACAACCTCACGTGCTAACAAGGACAAGATCAAGATAAGAATTCCTGAGCACTACATGCTTGATTCTTGTGGATGTTCACATGGTGGAAAAATGAAGATGAATACATAAGCTAGGCTTTCCACATTGAGTATGGGAGAGCTACTTGAAGACTTCATCATGTCGTGCTTTCAACTTGAGCAAAGAAGGAACAACAACATCAAGCTCAAGTGAAAGGGCTAACTCAAAGGTATCAGTTCCTTTGACATTAGTTGTGCGGAGTGATGATCAGCGAATAAAAGTATACACTCATGTATGGATCATCAGTACCCCTTTTATGATTCTTGAGTCTTTAGGGATCCCGCACTATTAAGAGGGGATCACAAGTTTTGCGATGAACTTGCTCAAACTACATCTCCATTGTTCTGCTCATGCCACATCTCCACTGCTCTGCTGTTATCAGAAAACAGGACCAGTGCCTCGGACATCCGGCCTCCTCCGGACGTCCGAGGCCCGGATATCCGGCCTCCTCCGGACGTCTGAAGCCCGGATATCCGACCAGCTTCGGAAATCCGGAAGCCTGCACCAGTAGAAGTTGAGTTCTATATCTCGGAAATCTGGCTCCCTCCGGACGTTCGAGCGCCGGACGTCCGACACCCGTCGGAAATCCGGAACCTACCACCAGTTGAAGTTGAGCTGTATAACTCGGATTTCCGGTCCTCTCCGGACGTCCGGTGGCTGATAAATTCAACATAGGTTCAGTCGTATCTACAGGCCTCGGACGACGGACCCCTATCGGACGTCCGGTCGTTGTTTAATTCAAAATAGTTTCAGTCGTATCTACAGGCCTCGGACGACCGACCCCTGACGGACGTCCGACCCCTCGCGGACGCCCGGACTTCCGACAAATGTCGGACGTCCGGACCCTGTGTGACTTAAAGTGTCCCCAACGGCTCTTTTTCTCTCCCCACTATAAATACCCCCCTCCCAATTCGTGAGAGGGTTGCCCAACACAGCCTTATCCTCATAAGAACACATTTCCACCTCACACACATTTGCTCACTCCAAATCTTATATCCCAAGAGCATTTGTGAGCCCCTTTGAGAGTTGTTCCAATCAAAAGATAGATCGTCTCCCTCTCCTTCTCTCAACCCAAGCTATTTGTGATTTGAGAAAGTTTTGAGCATTTCCCGTGATCTTGTTACTCTTGGAGGTTGGAGACTCCTAGGCGGTAGGAGTTCTTCGGAGAGGAATCAATCTGTGTGATTTCCCCCGGAAAAGTTTGTGAGGGTTTGGAAGCCACCTCAAAGGCTTACCACTAGTGGTTGAGAAACGCCTTTGTGGTGTTATGTCAAAGGGAGAATAGGGTGAGCCTTCGTGGCGTTGGTGTGCCTTCGTGGTAACATCCACCTCTCTAACGGTGACTAGCTTCCCTCCAAGGAAGTGAACATCAGGATACATCTTCGTCTCAGTGAACTTGGTTATCCTTAACCCTAACTCCTTACTTGTGGTTTACTTGTGTTATTTGAGCATACATACGTTGCATGTTGGTTGTGCTCATTATATTGTGTTGGCTATTTCTTGTACAAGATTAATCATTCAAGCATACCCTCTATATCCACACGTTCACACTTGCAGCTTTTGATATATCGTGTGATATAGTGTGATCTAGTATCTTGTGTCGTTCACCTAATTGTCGTGTGATATAGCTCAAGTAAGTTTGTGTAACTTACTTGTGCTTGTTAGTAACTGTATTGTGTCCATCTTGGTAGATCGTGTTGTTGATACACGTTGCAGTGCCTAGTGCATTTAGGATTTGTGCTTAACAAGTACCCTCTTAGTTTATTTCCGCATTAGGTTCAAGCCAAATCCAAAGAAGTTTTTAAATAGCCTATTCACCCCCCTCTAGGCATCACCGAGGTATTTTCAATTGGTATCAGAGCTAGGTCTCCCTTTAATTAGGTTTCACGACCTAGAGAGTATCGATGTCGACTATTGGATTAGTGCGCAATGGCATCTTTGACTTTGATGGCACAAATTATACCCTATGGAGAATTCGTATGCTTCATCACTTTCCGGCCATGGGCCCAAATACTTTACGAATTGTTCTTGTAGGGATTGACGACAAAAAGGATGATGCATCTTCATCTACTAATGAGATGTATATTGATTGTGAGGCTTTTCTTGCCATTCATCGAACCATAAGTCCTGAAGTTTTTAAGTCTATCTCGACTTGCAAGTCACCTCATGAAGTTTGGACTAAACTTGAAGATATATATGGTGGGTCCAGTCTTGATGAAGACGGTATTATGATGAAGGAGTTGTTGCATGAGCTCTTCACTCTTTTCGATCTTAAAGAGTCCACCACTACTTCCATATCCGATTGCTTGCACACCTCAGCATCTTCAATCTCACAAGGTAATGACATGGTCAGTGAAGAAATATATGTTGATGAAAATGTCATAGCCTCTATGGACACGAGCATATCTAGCACCACACATATTGTAAATTATTGTGCTGATAGGTCATGCATTTCACCTAAAGATTCCTCGACAAATGTCTGTGGTGATATGCTTGCTTCACCAAAAGAATCATCATCAAATCCTCCAGTTCAGATGTGCCTCATGGCAAGAGGTAATAATGAGGTATCATCTTCCCTGTGCAATAACGATGATATTTGCGATGAGGATGATGATGATGACTTGACTGAAAATATCTATGTGATCAGTAAAATTCTTCATAAAGCTAAAAATAACAGTCTTCAAAGGTTCCAAGATGTTCTTGCTTACTTTGAAAATTGTAATGATTCACTTAATCATGAACAAGCTAAAAGTGAACAACTTGAACATGAACTTGAGAAGAGTCATCAAGCATGTAGAGACTTAAGATTTTCAAAAAGAGAGATTGAAGTTGCTCATGATAAACTTAAAAAGGATTTTGAGGTCCTTCTCCTTGAATGCAATAATGTCAAGGGAGAGCTCATCAAAGCCTCTAAGATCTATGAGGAGCTTCAATCTACTCATGAGAAGTCTCTATTTGCTACTTACTCCTCTCATGTTGTTGATGATACTTGTACATCTAACCCTATCTCTTTTGAAGTATCAACATTGAAGGAGAATGTTGAGCTACGTGCTCAACTTGACTTACTAACTAGCAATTATGGGAAGTTGGAAGAAAACCATGTAATGCTCACAAGCTCTCATGCCGATCTTCTAACATCCCATAATGTGCAAAAGTTAGCTCATGAGGCTATCATCACCAAGGTAACATCAAGTGAGCCTCATGTGGACAATGGCACTACTTCTAGTCAAAGTACTATATTTCCATGTGCTAGTCCTTGTAATTCGTCTACTCACAATGTTGCTACCTCGTGTGATGAATTACTTTCCTTGCCTTGTTGCTCTAACATTGAAGCTTACACTTCCTCTAGTACTTGCATTGATACTAACCATGCAGAGGAAATCAAAGAGATCAAGGTCCAAGTCACTTCTTTGAAGAAAGACTTGGAACAGTGTCATGAAGGGATGTCCACACTCAACAACGTCCTGTGTGAGCAAACATATCCGAATGACAAAAATGATGTTGGAGTAAACTCAAACAAGAACAAGAGGGGCCTAGAACAAGTCAAGAATTCGGCCAAAATCATTTGCTTCAAGTGCAAAGTTAAAGGGCACCATGTTAGATCTTGCCCTCTGAAGACGAAGTCTCAAAGTCACAAGCAACAAGGGAAGTGGCCACAGACTCAATCACATATTAAACTACAAGTTGAAGGAAGGCCTCTTCCCAATAAGACCCAAACCAACACTCCCCAAGGTGAGAAATCAACTGGGAAGAAAACAAAGGGTAGATGTTGCTACTTATGTCGTGAGAAGGGTCACGTTGCTTCGTCTTGCACGAGAGGTAACTTATCCAACCCAATCACTATTGATGATACCTATTACCTTGGGAAGGATAAGGTTGGCAATGTGTTTGCCAAGTTTGTTGGTACTCAAAATGGTGTCAAGAAAAGAACCATTTGGGTTGCCAAGCCTATTGTGATTAACCTCCTAGGACCCAACGTAGTTGGGGACCAACAAGCTCAAACTTGATCAATAGGTGACTATGGACGACATTAGAGACTTGGATACATAATGAAGAATTAAGGGGTCTTCATCATTCATATTATCGCAAGCCAAGTCATTTGGATTATCGAGTTTCTATCTTATATCCAATGTGGCTCCTTGCGGTAACTTATACTTAAACTGTTTACATTGTTAGGTGCTTGCCCCTTTGCATGTTGTGGTTTTGTACCTTGCATGCGTTTGTATATGTTGTCCTTCCATCTTGCTTGTCTTGCGTAATCGAGTAGGGGTATGTTGTTCTGCATATCATGTACATGTGAGTCTTGTATTGAGCCTTTTGTGTCTTGTTTGTATTTTTGTTGGCTCTTGTGAGAGATTAATGGATTATCCCATTGTGGGGGAGTGATGTGCTTTGCACACCTCTCAATCCTATAAATGTGTATACATGGGGAATACCACTTAGTTTTGATATTTCAAGATTATCTAGTTTCTATGTGGTATGTCTTACTCATGAGAAATTCAAATTCTATATGGTCCATTAATTATCTCTTGTTGGTTTCAATTTGCCACTTGTTAATATTGTTGGTTTATCACATTATTGGGGAGTAATATGCTATGTGCATATTACAAACCTAGAAAATGTGTACATTTGAGGTGTTGCCAATTAGTGTTGATATTGTAAATTATCCTCTTCCTAGGTGGCATGTTATCTCTAAAAGTGTCATTTGCTTGTGTTTTATGGGTAAAGATAATCTTGGATATATTTGTGATCTACCAATGAGTATCATTTCGAAAAGACTTCTTGTCCTTGACAATTGGTATTCCCATCATGTGATTGGAATTGCTAATCATCTTTACATTGGATTTTGTGTTTCGTTTGTCTTCCTTGCCTCTTATGGAATTGCTAATCATCTTTACATTGCATTTTGGTTTTGCTCATTATATTGTGTTGGCTATTTCTTGTACAAGATTAATCATTCAAGCATACCCTCTATATCCACACGTTCACACTTGCAGCTTTTGATATATCGTGTGATATAGTGTGATCTAGTATCTTGTGTCGTTCACCTACTTGTCGTGTGATATAGCTCAAGTAAGTTTGTGTAACTTATGTGTGCTTGTTAGTCACTGTATTGTGTCCATCTTGGTAGGTCGTGTTGTTGATACACGTTGCAGTGCCTAGTGCATTTAGGATTTGTGCTTAACAAGTACCCTCTTAGTTTATTTCCGCATTAGGTTCAAGCCAAATCCGAAGAAGTTTTTAAATAGCCTATTCACCCCCCCTCTAGGCGTCATCGAGGTCTTTTCACCAGGGCTGGCCCACTTCATGAACACAAGATTCACTGGAACGGCACCACGTTTGACAAGGCCCTAGATAGGGGCCAAGCCTCACGACGAAGAGGGACGTCAAGACCTGCAGGGGGCCTCCTCAAGACCCCTCCGGAGCGGCAGATATTTCGAGGCAAGGGGAGGCCTTAGGAGTCAAGGGTGACGCCAGGGAAGGACAAGCGAGCAGTAGATGGCAAGACGGGACAGTTTCCCCTTTAGTGCAAAGGAGGTGGGAGCGTACCAGGGATCCAAAGGCATCTTCCAAAGGTTTCCCTTCTGGTGCAACAAGACCACGGCCGCCCGCCGATAGGACGAGTGTCATCCATGCGCCCACGTCTGTGGCGCTGGTAGCTACTTTGCATGCGAAGACTACTTTTGACAGGGGAAGCATGTTTCCTTGTCCCCCACCGAAACTGGCTGTTGTAGGATCCCTTCCCGCTGAGGCTATGAAGGAAGAGGACCCATGCCTCTGCTATAAATAGAAAGGGGTAGAACACTTGGTAGAGGGATCGATTGATTCATACCCGAGAGCAAGACACCTAGCCACTTGGCCTCCGGAGGCTTGAGAGCACTGTACTAGTTCATCTACCAACCTCCGTGAGAGGCAATCCACCAAAAGCAGGAGTAGGGTTTTACGCTTCGCAGTGGACCGATCCTGGGTAAACTATTGTGTTATTTGTTCCCCTCACCATCGAGTGAGTCCTTCATCGTTTCCATCGAGTAGGGGCTAGGTTAGGTCGAGCCGGGAGAGATTGACGTACACACCCCTGTGTTCAAATCCTTAGGGTTTTGCGGAGCCCGAAAATTGACATTTGGCGTGCCAGGTAGGGGGCGTGTGAATGTCTTCTCCTCGCTTCCTCCTTCCCAGGCAGCCGCACTGTTGGCCGGTGACCAACCAGCTTTAGCGAGCCTCGTCGAGCTGGTCTCCGACCGCCACGTCACAATGGTTGGAAGCTCGCATGCCGGCATCGCGGTACGAGGCGGATCTTACCAGGTCGTCAACATCGTCTCCACCTTGGTGGCCACCAGTGCCACCCATGCGCATGGTGGCTGGGCGGCAGCCCAAGCACCCGCATTGCACCTCATCAACTTGGGAGACCTTAGTGCACACGAGTATTGCGGATTGCAAGAGAGATGCTCCGCGAACGACCGACACCAGGGGGCTTTGATGCTTGGGCGGACCACATCTTGGAGCTGATCGCCATCGCCTAGAAGACCATCCAACTCGGTGCATCCTCAAGGCCATAGGCGTCGGGTGCCGGGGGCTCGCATCGCGTGCCGGTCCTCGAGCCTGGAAGCTTCAGGGCCCTACCCGCTCTGGGTGGGGCCGAGAGAGACGCGCTTCGTGCTACCCTCCTCCTTCTCCAGACCCCAGCGACTGGACCCAAGGTGCACCACACCGACAACCACTAGGGACGCGAGGAGAACGGCTGGACAACCGACGGACATGCTAGCGCGCTTCACCAAGAACAAGTCAGCCCTCGACAACCGAGGGCGTCTAGACAGGAGCGCTCCCTCCAGCGCAGCCAGCAGAGGGCGGAGGCGATGGCACACACAAACTACGATAGCAGAGACATGATAGGACATCAAGGAGGTAGTCAGCCCCGAGCGACGCCGAGACCAACCAGCGGCAGCAACAGGAAGAAGCGACTTCGCGCGGAGGCCTTTTGCAGGAAGAATTACGAGCAATACGGTCGGGGAGACGCCCCCTCCGCCCCCAATGGGGACCGCCACCGTCGCACTACTGACTGGCCATGGGGGACGGTCGAGCGCCTACATGGAGCCGTACATACCGGAGTATGCGGCACTACCTGACCCTCCCGACGTGGAAGAGCTTCACGCGTCCCCCCTCGGCGTCTATCCTCCTCAGGAGTGAGGAACCTTTTGGGGTCCCTCCTTGAGCCGGGCCCAAGAGGCGCGGGTGGGGAGGCGCCCTCAAGCCGTCGAGCGCGGTGCCAGCCGCCTTCCCCGCGGAAGAACTACGTAGGGCTAAACCCACGGGCCTCAGGAGGACGAGTCGAATGCCGCGACGAGACGCAAGTGGCATGGATCGCCCGCGACTACCAGGATGCAGGCGTAGGCGTCAAGGGCGAGGCCTCGCGAGGCGTTCCTTAGGGTCAAGGGGGCTATTTGAGGTAAATTTTTGGATTTACTACCTTAAGAATTGTCTGCTGACTGGAAGGACTTCAACTATTTGGGGCATAATTCTGCATGTCGTACAATTGGTGCAATCTTTTACAATTTTCATTGCATCACTTGGCGATTTGACACACTGCCTTGCTTGCATCCTTTGGCGATCCACCTTCCTCGCTCGGGGGCACTGGCCGCTACGCATCACCCCAACACGGGGATTGGGGAAGCCCCATGTCTCCTTAGGAAAACAATCGACAGGATAAAATCAGAGTCGTTTGAGCGTCAAGGGGGGCTCCGGAGCATGGCGCTTCAGGGGCCTTACCGGTCACATGGTCACCTACCGCTCTTGATGTCGTCCTCAGTGATCTGGTTGTTATCAGGAGTGGCAGGACATGACCCTGTAGCTAAGATCGTTCATTCGGTCACAAGCAGCGACGGTCGGGAAATGTGCAGGACCAGGTCCTGGCGACGCAGACCCGCTTGAACGTCAAAAGGGGGCTCCGGAGCATGGTGCTTCAGGGGCCTTACCGGTCGCAATGCCACCTGCCGCCCTCAACAGCGTCCTTGGTGATCCGGTCGTTATCAGGGGAGGCATGACCTTACCCCGTGGCTACATACGTTCACTCGGTCCCACGGAACGGCGGTCGGGAAATGTGTGGGACTGGATCCTAGAGACGTAGAGCCGCTCGAAAGTTAGAGGGGGGGTTCCTGAGCATCGCACCTCAGGGACCTTACTAGTCACAAGGCCACCTACCGCCCTTGACAGCATCCTTGGTGATCCGTTCGTTGTCAAGGGAGGCAGGGCCCGACCTCGTAGCTACATCCGTTCACCCGGTCCCATGCAACGACGGTCGGGAAATGTGCGGGTGTGGGACTTGTCAACGTAGAGTCATAGAAATGCCCTTAATTGGCCTCCCGAGAAGGACATCGCAAGAGCCGCATCAACTTGTCGCACCTCTGCATCGTCCTTCAATCCTTCCAGAACCTACTTCATCCCGTGACACTCTCACGTAATAACGAGCCGAGGTTGTATACGCTCAGCCCCCCCCCCCCCGAGAACGCGGAAGGGGTCCACACCACGCCTACTGGAAGACCTATGATTCATGCTGGGTAAAACATAGTCCACCAATGACTCCAGAAGCTCAGGCCCCAATGCCTTGGGGGTAGGGCCACTCGCGACGACAAAGCGTCGTCACGACCTCCCATATACACCCCCACCGTGACACTCTCACGTAATAACGAGCGGAGGCTGTATACAAACAGGGCCCCCCGAGGACGCACAAGGGGTCCATCCCACGCCTAGTGGCAGACCTATGCTCCATGTTGGGAGAAGATGAAGGCAACCAGCATGATCGGCCAATGACCATGCACGCAGCTGGCAAAGAAACCCATATAGTTTGCCAATGACTATGCCAGCTTTAATGCCGGACGCGACGCTTGCTTGCTTTTTCTTGTATTCGAACTATATTTTGCTGAATTTGAACTGGTCTATTTTGAAAGTTGGTTTTTCAGTCTCAATGCCCGACATTTGAAAAATAAAAAGGGGGAAAACTTTCTCTGGCGTTTCTTATTTCACTGGCTTCAAAACCTCTCGTACGGAAGACGTATTTGGAGATAACCGCTCCACGCCGCTCCTAGGAGTGAAGGAGCATGAAAGCAAGGACTTGCCACCCCGGGCGAAACGTTTTTCAGTAGTCAACCGCCCTCGGGGGTGCGGACCAAAACTTGATACCACCACAAAGAGTCTCGGGAGGCCTCAAGGCCCCGTGGGGCGATGACCAAAGGGACGAATTGCGGAATCGCCCGGGCGCTATAAAGGTTGTTCCCGGGCATGCCTCAGGAGCCTTACCGGCTGTTGGGGCCGGAGCCTGACGGCGCAAAATGTCTTGAGTGTCATGGGGGTCTCCTGAGTAGTGCGCCTCAGGAGCCTTACTGGTCGCAAAGCCACTCGCCCCCCAGGGCGCCGGGGCCTTGCCTCGGGAGGAGCAACCTTGGTAATGGGTTGTGCCTCACTGTGGCAGGAAAATGTGCGGGACCAAGACCTGCAGATATAGAGTGTCGAAAGGGTCTTCACCCCGTCCCACTTATGAAACAGGAATTACAGAGGAAGAACTACGCAAGGGAGCGACGCAAACCCGCGAGGTAAGTGCCTTGCAGGCCACGACCAGGACCCTCTCGCTTTACGACAAACTACCGGTGAATTAAAAACATGGGCACTAACGAAGGGATGCAGGGCCTAAGGATTCGATGGCAACAAGGAACGGGAGGGCAGGACCTCCAGAAGACCCCGCTTCCCCCGTCGTCCCAAGCTGCGACAGGTGCAGCGACGGGCCCCAAGCTTTGCAGCCCGGCCGCAATGACCACTAGCATGCAAGCCACCAGCTCAGAATCAGGAAGGAAAAAGGAGAATGTCGTAGGTAATAAAAGCTAAAGTTCAAACGCCTGACGGAGCATGGTCTATTTTGACATCACTGGAAGAGGTAAGTAGAAGATGGGGGACACCTAGGGGGAGGAACCGTCGACGGCGCTTTTGATGACCACGGGTTCGGTGTCGGAGTCCTCCTCCGTGCTGGAAGACAGGCACCAGGGCGCACCACTCCACCAGAACGGCCACGTGAGGACGGTCTTCACCCCATAGCAGACGCTGGGACTAAGCACACACCGGTTCAACCACGCGCCGAAGGTTGAGTTCCGGAGCAAGGCGGCGCAGGTTGGAGAAGACAAGCGTCAAGGCAAGGATCAGAAGCCCGCGCACATGAGCCATATTGTCCTCCTCCACACAGGAGATGCTGGTCTCTAACGTCTCCACCACCCCCCGAAGAAGGTTAGGTAGCCCCCATCGCTCGTCACATTGGGCAGTGCTGGGGCATCCCCACAAAACGGCGCATTGCATCGATTGCCCGACTAGAGATGCCGGCGAACTGCTTGGAGCACTGATACGCCATTGTTCGGGCATTCGACGCCCCGCCCTTGGCAGCCAGGACGGCGTAGGTCGCCTCCTGGACCTGTTCTTGTAGCGACGCAAACTCCTCCTTGACCTCCGCCTCGTCCTCACGGGCGGCCTGGAGGGAGGCTTTGGCATTCGCGAGCGGTCCCGCAGACCCTCCGCCTCCTCCAGAAGCTCGCCGAGCTTTGGCTTCTTGGAGGAGGGTGCGCTGAAGAAGAAGTACGATAAACCCCAGGACAACAGATGAAGCAACAAGCAAAGGAGACGCAATGAAGGACTTACTCATCAGCCATAGCCAGTGGTGGCGGACGCGCGTAGGCCTTGCGGGCCCTCCGCCGCTGCCTCCGGGGGCGGACGAAGGCGCTGGAGGCGCCACACGCTTTCCTCGGTCAGAACCGATTCCCGGGAGACGCCATGAATACAAAGGAGAAGAGTAGCAGAGGTTTTCTCGCGACAGACGGATGAAGCAGGGGAGAGGCTGGAGGTTGCGGTGCCCCCCCTGAAGGGGCTGGGTGAACTTATAGGCGAGCCCTAGCTACCAACCATCATGGGAGCGTGGGCATCGCACGCCCCACGAGGGCCGCGAGGTGTGTCAACGGAAGCGCTTCCGCCCACGTCGCCTCACCTGTCCATCAACTGGTCACATCCGCGAGGGCCATTGGCTGTGGTCAGGACACACCCATGTCGTTCAATGAGGAACATGATGGCCTGCACGATTCATGGGGATCGCATCGTCGTGGCCTGGCATGACCCGGGCGCCTCGAGGAGCCAGAGCGTCGCCGCTCAGCTACGGGACACGTGGGCCACCTGACCCGCAGGTAAATGGGGCTTGCGATGCTTCAGGCTGCTTTCAAGGCTTCACCGAGAAGCCAACGCAAGCATGCCTTGGGCCCGGGGGCTAGTGTCGGCGTTCTGGGAATGGGGTACCCAGACTTGCCTGCCTGCATCCTAGGGCTGGCCCACTTAATCAACACAAGATCGACTGGAACGGCATGACCTGGGACAAGGCCCTCGTGAGGGGCCAAGCCTCGCGAGGAAGAGCGACATCAAGACCCGCAGGGGGCCTCCACAGGACCCCACCGGAGCGGCGGATATTTCAAGGCAAGGCTGGGCCTCAGGAGTCAAGGGTGATGCCAGGGAAGGACAGACGAGCAGTAAATGGCAGGACGAGACAGTTTCCCCTTTAGTTCAAAGGAGGTTACCAGGGCTCCAAAGGCATCTTCCAAAGGTTACCACTCCGGTGCAACAAGACCACGACCGCCCGCTGATAGGACGAGCGTCATCCCTGCGCCCACGTCTACGGTGCTGGCAGCTACTTTAGAGACAAAGACCACTTTTGACACGGGAGGCATGTTCCCTTGTCCCCCACCGACACTGGTCGTTGTGGGATCCCTTCCCACCGAAGCTATTAGGGGATAGGACTCGGGCCTCCGCTATAAATTGAAAGGGTAGAGTACTTGGTAGAGGGCTCGACTCATTCAGCCCCAGAGCAACACGCCTAGCCACTTGGCCTTCGGAGGCTCGAGAGCACTGTATTAGTTCATCCACCAACCTCCGTGTGAGGCAATCCACCAAAATCAGGAGTAGGGTTTTACGCTTCGCAATGGCCCGAACCTGGGTAAATGTTGTGTTGTGTGTTCCCCTCACCATCGAGTGAGTCCTTCATTGTTTCCATCGAGTAGTGGGCTAGGTAGGGTCGAGCCTTGAGAGATTGACGTACACGCCCCTGTGTTCGAGTCCTTAGGGTTTTGCGGAGCCTAAAATCCGATAGAAAATGAGGATGAAAAAAGTTGATGGGAATTCCGTTGATAAATTCATGTGTAAATTCAAGCGTAGGACCATGTGGGGACACCGACTTGTAAGTCGTGATCACTGAATGCACGTGTAGAGTGATCCCAGAGATCAATGCTCACGGATGACATAGAAGCTGAATAACAAGAGTCTTGCATCCATACATACCGTCTGATACAAATAAGGACAATTAAGGCCAAGTCATTACATAGACAGGGCTTCATAGGCCGACACACCAAACAAACTAACAACAGATAACTTGATTGAAAGTGTGGACCCATGCCACCTGCCTTAACCTACATGCATTCTGACTGGGAAGCATCCTAGTTCACAGGTTCATCATTGACGAACTGTTCTCCAAATGCCTGGCCAATTAAATAACCAGTGGCAAGCCAATGGGTACTTTGAATGTACTCGCAAGCAACCCATGATATCGAACATGGCAATAATGAAGTATGATATAACACTAGTAAGCTACTATGCAGAAAGCAGATTTTCCCTTGTGCACTAACATGATCAATTTCTCATTCAGTAGGCATCATGCGGCAAGTGGTAATCATGCGAACGGGTTACAGATATCAATATCAACAAAGGGTTGAACAACCCATCTTAACCCATCCTTCCAAGTCATGTGACTTAGCTCATCATTCGTACTGCCACCATACCCACACACACACACTTGGTTTATGCGAAAACTCGTGGAGAAAGTTTATGAAGCACCACTGAACTATCCTTGACGATGGACACGGCTATTCAAATAGTTTTACACTCCGTAGAAGTTGCACACTTTACCCACAAGACACTTGAAACTTCCGTGTTAGAACACGACTCGCGTTATTTATCATGCCTGAGGTAAGTACCTCAACATGACCTTTCCTATGACGATACTAGCAAAAGAGTCCACTCGTTGGTGACAGTTCCTCGTGATGTACATAACATGTATCATCCACGAGGGCACGCAACGGTGTGTCCGGTGTCCGTAAAAGCAACCCATGGTCGCCCTTTTTCCTAGCACGATCCTGTCTCGAGAGTGACCACGTCACTCTCGCCGCCGATAATGCAGGCTCACTACTAGCATCGACCATAGTAATCAGTAAAGCCCCGTCCCATAAGGGGTATTGTGGTCGTACATGTAAGGTTGGGATGGTCGATAAATCTTAAATCTAATCTGGTTTTAAGAAACCACTCACACAACTGGCTCGGTATATCACTCCCCCATAAAGTGGTTACCTAGCTCAATAATCACCCTCGGGCATTAGTGGCACCCGACGAGGTTTTTGTAAAACATTTGAAATCACCTCCTTTTACCTTCTCCATGCATGTACCCAATCCCATGCGTAGCACTACCAGCAACCTAACTACTTGCCACCCTCACAACCCTCATAGGAAGGTAGGGTCATGCCCAACTACAAGTATCAACGAGGAGTTACCGGAAAAAACCGACCAAGGTGGTCACCGATCCAACATGATTCAATGCATCAGAATGGAGTGTGATTGGACATGCATAAAAGTAGTTTCTAAGACATGGTCAAAAGGCTGCTTGCCTTTCTCAATAAAGTATCTACAGTCTTCAAGGTCTTCTGGTACAAGCCCCTCATCAGCAACGCAATCAATCGCCACAATATAAACAGGCAAAAATAAGCACTCAACCAAAAACATGGAAAGTATCCTACTCAGAATAAAGTCACACCATTTTTGTAAAATACTAAGATTAGTATAGGTTTTGTAAAAATTATTGGGTTATCTATTTGGACTGCGAAAAGTTGCAGAAGCTATTTTAACAGAATGCTAAAATTCCTAAAATAGTGTTTTAAAATAATACAATGCAGGCAACCTTTTGTAAAAATTGCACAAGTGGCACCCGAAAGTACTACATAATATTACAAGATTTGTGGAGGAGGCATATTTTTAATTTGGATAAATATTCAAGCCTGTGGCATTTTTAAGAAACATAACTAAAAGGAAACAAGAAAAGGGCCATAGTTCGTGGGCCAGAAGCCACTGGCCGAGTCGGGCCAGCCAGCGAGCGTGCCCACACGGACCAGGTGCGCGCACCCGCGAGGGTTTTAACCCGACAGGTTGGTCCCGGCCGCCAATGGCAACGAGGTGAGGCGAGGGAGATGTGAGGATGGCAGGTGGCCCCCACTTTTCATCTTCAACCTCGGGATAGAGATGGCGGCGAGCTCATCAGCGACGGAAGAGGACACAACGAGGGCAACTAGTGGTGGAAATGGGTCCAGGGGCTAGCTGCCGTTCGACTCGTGGTCGAGAGAGGACTTGGGGTGTAGGGAGTCGCCAGCAACAAGGTCCCATAGTGGAGGCGCTTTAGGAGGGTGGTCACCGGGGCCGAATCCTGCAGGAAAAGAACAAGGGAGAAAGGGAGAGCATCAGGAAGTTGTTGCGGTTCCATTGGAAAAGAAATGAGAGCTGGAGCGGCCTTGTACCCGGGGATTATCGGAATCGTGATGCGGCGGATCAAGAACTTGATCTTGAGCTCGGTGTCTTCTTGCGATGATTGGGTGGATCGCGGGTGCGATTAGGTTTAGCAAGAGGTTGAAGGGAGGAAGAGGGAGGCTCAGGCTGGAGTTATATAGAGGGGCACGTTTCACTGAAAGTCCATGCACCGACAAGATTGTGGTGACGGCCAGGGGAGGAGAGAGGTCTTGGGAACGCACTTGTGGACATCGTGGACACGGTGTGGGTTTGGAGCATGGTCGAGGAGGAGTAGGAGCAGGCTCATGGGGTGCAGTGGTGGAGGGCGCCATCTGACCGAATCGTCCGCCGGGGGCACGCGTCATAGGGGGGAGGAGAAGGGGGAAATGAGGGGCAAGACGTGGCGCAGGACACCTGCCATCGAGGGGGCCGCGAGGGACAATTGTAGGGGTCCAAAGCTTGTTGGGGCTGGCCTCCCAAGGTGTGCAGATTTGGCATGCCACGGCATGCTGGTGCACCCCACATTGTCCCCTGGCATCCGAGGGATGTTGGGATGCTCCTGGGATGCATTGGAGTCGAGGAGGGAGACTGTGGTCAAAGGAAGAGAGGTAAAAGGCTTCTACCAGGGAGGACCAAAGGGGTAATTGGTTTTTTTTTCTAACTCCACGGTTGAACCAGGGCTGGATCTTGCTACTGCAGGTCAAGACTGATTCTATGGGCCTGTGGTAAAAATTCGGAGTGAAGGAGAATAGTGTAAGGGGGTGAAAGTAGCACTTGTACCAAATCACCAGAAGGTGTTTGATGCTGGTTTGAGCAAGATAAACCTCACCACTTACAGTGATATTTAACATGATTAAATGATTAGCAAAATCAGTAGGATTCCCCAATTTGAGCCCATTTGAGGAAAATTGACAATGTAGACATGAAAAAACCCTATAAATGGACAGAAGGATATTTCTATGGACCAAGGTGATCAAATCAACTCCCACAAACGCACAACCTTGTGTGGCATCCTTATTTGGGGGCAGGATCACTCTTGTAAACTTTGATATCAATTGGGTAAACTTGTGAATGCATAGTTGCTCAAATTTGGTTCTGGATAGGAAGGGTTTTGGGATTAATAGGTGGATCAAATCAACTTGGATTGAGATGAAACTTTGTAGGGTCACCACAATTATCTTGTGTGACTAGCTATAATTTTGCAGGAATTTATTGAGAATGTTTTCTTTGCAAATACTTCAAAAGCTTGAAATAGTCACAAAGGATTTTGAGGGGTTTTGTCCAATATTTTCAACATGATCATGTGTTGAAACTCTTGTGTATGGAAAATATATGTCCAGTGAGTTCCCCTAAATTTTATCACATATTTTTGAAGCCAAAAAATAGTTTTTCGCTATGAAATTCCACTCCTGTCCTCAGAAAAGGCAATTAAATACAGTAGGAAAATAACTATGAAAAAAATTATTTTGTGGTTTTGGGAAGTATTTTGAATGATAGGATTCAAAATAGTCTTTGGTGTAAAACATCCCTCCTACTTCAGGTACTTGGAATGCAAATCCAAATCACGGGTACTAGATAACTTGAAATGATGAAATGCCTTTTTTCAAAATAATAATTTATAAAAATGGTTTTCTGGTTCTATTCACATGGCATGATCATTGGGCAAGGTCTTGGGGTCAAGGAGGTAGGTTTTAGAGAGGAGAACAAGTATAGTGATTCAAAAAACTCAATCAGTCACACAAGTAAGTTCCAACAGAAATCAAGCATAACAAACATGCAAAAAGTTATAAGTGGTTTCAAATTTTCATAAAAACAACTTGTGGTAAAAGTGGTACATACACAGGGTGTGACATACCTATCCCCCTTACAAGAATCTCATCCTAGAGATTACTAGGCTAGGTGCTAAAAAGAGAAGGAAACTCGGATCTGAGGTAGTCTTCACGCTCCCATGTTGCTTCTACTTCAGTTGGGTGTCTCCACTCGACCTTGAAGTACTTGATGGTGCGGCTTCTAGTACAACACTCAAATTCATCAACGATGCAGATTGGTCTCTCACGGTAAGTGAGGTTTTGCTGAAGATCGATGACTCAGTGATTGATATCCTTGTAGAGCTCAGGGTTGTTGGGAACTTGGAGGCACTTCTGGAGTTGCGACACGTGGAACACGTTGTGTGCATGCAAAAGTTCAGATGGTAGCTCCAGCTGGCAGGCAACTTCTCCCCATCTTGCGGTGACCTTGAAGGGGCCAATGTACCTTGGTGCAAGTTTCACTTTGACGTCGAAGCGCTTTGTTCCCTTGTGAGGTGTGACTGGAAGATAAATATAGTCCCCAACATGGAAACTTATGTATCGGCGATTAGTATGGGCGTAGCTCTTCTGTCTTGATTTGGCGGCTTCTAGGCATTCCCTAACGAGTTGAACTTGCTCTTCTGCTTGACGGAGGACATCTGGTCCGAAGACCAGACCTTCTTTGGTTTCTGACCAGTTGAGGGGAGTGCGACACTTGCGACCATACAACACGTCAAATGGTGCCATCTAGAGGGTGGACTGATAGCTGTTGTTCTAGGAGAACTCCTCAAGGGGAAAACAATCTTTCCACTTGGCTCCACATGCCAAGACACATGCACGGAGCAGGTCCTCGAGTATCGAATTTACTTGTTCCATCTGCCCACCGGTCTGAGGGTGAAAAGCGGTGCTGAAGGATAGCTTGGTTCCCATAACTTCGTGAAACTTCTTCCAAAACCTCTAGGTGAACTGGGTCCCACGATCTCACACGATCACCTTAGGAACTCCATGAAGGCTCACGATGCGATAGATATAGAGGTTGGCTAGGTGAATCCCACAATAGGTGGTACTAACAGGAATGAAGTGGGCTACCTTGGCCAAGTGGTATACAATGACCCAAATTGAATCATGTCCTGTGCCTGATGTGTGCAGACTAGTCATGAAGTCCATCCTGACTTTGTCCCACTTCCATTTAGGCACTTGGAGAGGTTGTAGCAGTCAAGCGGATCGCTGATGTTCAGCCTTGACCCTCTGGCATACGTCACATTTAGAGACATACGAAGCTATATCCCTCTTCATGCCATGCCACCAGAATCTGTCCTTGAGGTCTTGGTACATATTTGTTCCTCCAGCGTGAATGGAATATGGAGTGTCATGTGCTTCTTGCAAGATCAGATTTTTGAGCTCAGCTTTGTTGGGTACGCAGCTGCGGTCCCTGTCATGGAAATGATCCGTACAATAGTACTAGGGGTATGAACTAAGGGGCGAAGTCTAGCTAGGCACAGTGGATGCACTCAGATTTACGAGTTTAGGCCCCACTTGGAGGTGGTAATAGCCCTACGTCTCGACCCCAGAGGCTGATGTTTTCCTATGGGTGGTTTAAAAGATTACAATTGTTGAACCCTTGAGCGGTAGCCCAGGAGTGTGTTATATACAGTGCGCCACGACCGGCCGAGCACTATCACTAGTGCATATAATGCTAATAACTGCATGAGTTACTAGAAATGGTGGCTTTAATTACAATGTTACAGGTAACGCAGGTCTTCATGGGCCTTCACGTAGGTGTTTAAGTCATTGGCCGTTGTAGTCCCTTCATTGTCCCTGCCTTGCTGTGGACCGAGTGTTGGGGAGCGTCCGATTACCGCAAAGGAGACCGAGTGACCTCATGTGACCGAGTTAGAGCACAATGACCGAGTGAGGTTGAGACTATCATGATGACTTCTAGGACACCGATGTCCTTACGGGTACTTAGGTGGACCCTATGGAAATAGGTCCGTAGGCCTACCCCTTAAGTATAACCCCATCAGTAGCCCCCGAATCAGCAGAGGTTTTCTGGCCAAGTGAATGACTCCCTTGGTGTTTTGGAGACACAGGAGCCGCCTTCAGAGGCAGCGTCATTCAGACTCTTAGATAGCCACTACGGATTCAAGAGCAAGAAATCATGAATGACCGGGCATGCTGGTAAGTTCACATTTCGTAAGATTGAACACCTTTCAGGGAGATATGTTCGACGATTCAGACGATCATGGGCCCAGAGCTCCATGCATATTGTTGGTGAGCCGGAATGTATCCACTCGTACTAGGGTAGGGCGACCTGATCGCCTTTTTATGTTGCCCGAATGATCGGGGTCCCATGGAGGGACAGGACGGAAGGGCGCTCGGCCTTTCTCGTCATATGCTGTGGATGCGGAGTCCATTCGGGTCACGAGGGGGAGCGATTTCCTTCGTAAATTTTGAATTGAAGGCGTGTGCAGGGGTGGCAAAATCGGAGGCAACGTGGTTAGTGGAGGTAGTGGCGTGGCGCCTCGATTTCTGCCCCTGCACTATCGCATCGTGCTACAGTGCATGCTGTCACCGGGATCCTGTGGATCCTCCTCGGGGTGGCAGTACACTTGATGGGGCAACTTCTCCGTTGGTATTTAAGCCCTTTAGCTGAGAGGGGGAAGGGACTGTGCCTTAGATTTGGACTATTATCTCCCTGTCTCCAAGCCTCACAGCAGAAACCACACACCGCATTTCGGCGCCGGCGTCTGCTCGTGCCTCTCCTTCCACCTAGCGCCATGGTGAAAGGGGAGACGCCGAAGGCTGAGCCAGCGAAGAGGGGATCACGCGGATTTTCTTCGAGCACCGGGACGCTCCCGCCGGGCTGGATGCAGGGCGATTGGTTACCATCCCAGGCCATGGCGGGGCGTCTGCTGGAGCTAGAGGGCAAGTGCCTCATTGCTTCAGGGAGCTCGCGGCTGCCTGGCGCCGGCGAGTTCGAGGCAGCGTCGAGAGATGATGAGCGAGTGCTGCTTCTCACTCACGTCGGGAGAGGTTTCTCCTTGCCTCCGCATCCTTTCCTCCAAGCTTTCCTAGCATTCTTTGATGCACAGTTGCACCATCTTCTTCCGAATGTTGTCTCCTACTTAGCTGCTTTCATATCTTAGTGTGAGAACTTCCTCGGTATCCATCCGCACAGGGTTTGTTCAAACACCTATTTACTTACTGAGTGATGACTGTTAAGAAGTCCTCTCAATCGGGGGCAAAACAAATGTAGTGCAGCTCTGTGGAGGTCTAGGTATCTTGCTCAGGGGCAAGAGTAGCTTCCCCCAAATGAGCCTCCCCAATTCTGTGAAGGGGTGGCAGGACTCTTGGTTCTACTTCCAGAATGTTCCACTTGGCGAGGGTCATTCGGGTCTTACACTTTACTCCACCGATAGGGTTTTGTCGGCTCCTGCCTTGCCCGTGTCAAAGGCGGAGAAAGTTGATGTAGAAATTCTGGTGATTGCGCTGGTTGCTGTGATGCACAAAGGCCTCAATGGAATGGACCTCCTCGAAGTCTTCTTACAGTGTAGGATCTAGCCCCTTCAGGCCAGAGCCCATGTGGATGTACCAGGGGTTGGATGACCCAACTCGTGTCATCCGGAGGAGCTCACGGAGCAGCATCTGGAAGAAAAGATCATGGCCATCACTCTGGTGAGGGACAATCCTAGGGGGACTAGGAAGGTGCCTCCTTTTTGAGTGGAGATTTCGCCGAATGAGGCGAGGTACTGCCCTTTAGGTCCAAGTGGTTTACTTCATTGTCTCGTTACTTGTTTATAATGTGATCTTCTCCATTCGACAGGCTTTTACCGGACTAGTCAGCTCTGTCCCGGTGGTTGACCGAATGCCCGTTGATGTGGAGAGTGAAACCTAGTGCCCAAAGGGCTTGGATTCATGTGACGATGAAGATAGAAATGATGAAGACGACGAGGAGGAGGTGGAGGAGAGTGACAACAATGATCAGGGGGATGAGCAGAATCCTCCCCATTCGATGAGGTCCCTCCCGAGACCTGCAACAGGGCGCGCCAGGATCGGGGGACCCGTGTCGGCATCTTGAGGACCCCGAGGGTGAAAATACCGAGTGTATCGGCAATGCCTACCTGCAATTCCAAACAGGGCCGAAGTGAGGCTACGACGCCACCGGAGAAGACTACCAAACAGTGCAAGGTCGCAAGCTCCAAACCTCGGAAGGCTGCTCTGCCGCGCATCAAGGTCGATGTGCCCATTTCTTTGGCGTATATTTTGTGGCTGAATGAATTTGTCTTTGTTGGCTATGTTTCACCGAATGATTGTTGTATTCTTGTTGTGTTCATTGCAGAGCTGATACTTCAATCGCTTCTGTGGAGGCTAATTCCATTGACAAGGAGAAAATTGACGCTGATGCTGCTTCTTCCGAAGGTAAGTCTTGACTTTTCTGAAGGTTCAGTCGGTATTCGGCGCTTGTCCATTTAGTCCTTGTGAACATGTGCACAACCACCAGACATGGTTGAACTTGGTCATGAGGCTCCTTCTGTAGTTGAAGAGGCGCCAAGCAGGCCACCACTCCCAGCCGAGTGGTTGCCAAAACCAAGACTTCCGTGCCCCGTGAGACCACCTCGACCAGGACGTCCCTTGGAACGGGTTCATTGCCTCCTCCATCGGATCGCCGCATGTTCCAGCTCCACCACATTGCAGAGGATCAGGTGGAGGCGCACAAGGAAGCCTTGGATCAGCTGGACCTAATGGTCGGATGATTGAAAGGAGGCTTATGATGCCAGTAAGGCTGTTGAGATTGCGTGTAGTTCCCATGTTTGGTTTTGGTAATTGATAACAATCCTAATGGACTAATGTTTGCATTCAGCTATACATTTATAGGAATGTTCTGTTTTCAATACATGAAGAATACTGGATGAATTAAAGTATGTTTGTTCCATGAATATGCAAGAAGGAGCTCGAATGAATTCTAAATGAATGTCATATACATATTGTTGTGCATGCATCAAGGATGAGCTCAATGATTGAATGAGATATGATACAATCAAAATGAATTCCATGTGATGAACAAGATGTGATATATGTGGAATTCATTGAGGATCTCATACATTCTCATACTTTGTATTTTGGTATGAACCATGATGGATCAAGACCTTGAGAGAATAATTAAAGAGAATAATTGTAGATATATCTTAAAAATAGGATCGTGATGAGCTCATATGATGTATCATGAAGACGAGCAAGTTATAGCCTATATGAGATTCATGGAGAAACTTGATATGGTCATGGTGTATTGAGATATTGGTAATCATTCCTTAAAGCAATGAAGCCTAATAAGAAATTAATAGGGACTTCAAGACATCAAGATTAATCATGGATCAAAGCTAAATGTTTACCAAGATGAAGATCAAAGAGTTAACTCAAGGTTGGTCATCACAGAAGCGCAAATGATGTACCACATGGGATCTTGTGGTATGGTAAGTAATTGTCAATTACACTTTGTGTACTAACCCATACTGTGTGTTGTCTATGTATATGAGGGCAAGGTAATTCTCATGGGCTCGCATCAAGAGAGAGATTCCAAGTGTCCATGAGAGGATGACATCAAGTGTTCATGATCATGTTTGACAAGGGCAAGTCCAAGATAACCATTCCTAAGGATTACATGCTTGAAGCTTGTGGATGTTCACATGATGGACAAGTCAAGATGAATACAAAGCAAGGCTTTCCACATTGTGTATGGGAGAGCTACTTGAAAACTTCATGAATTTCTTGCCTTCAGCTTGAGCCAAGAAGAAACAATAACATCAAGCTCAAGTGAAAGGCTTGACTCAAAGGTATTAGTTCCTTTGACGTTAGTGGTGTGGAGTGATGATCACCACATATACACTCAGGAATGGATTATCGGTAGCTATGTAGTGTAGGCCTTTCATGATTCTTGAGTTTTAGGTACCCCGCGCTACTAAGAGGGGATCACTGGGTCTCGCAAGAAACATGATCAAAACTCTAGGCAATTCCTCTTTCTCCATCTTCCTGTTGTTGGTCTGCTCTTGTCCAGTCGTACGGTGGTTCTCGGACGTCCGAACACCGGAAGACCGACGTCCTTCGGAAATTCGGAGCTACCCAACAGATTCAAACCCCCGGACTTCCGGATCCTCCGTTCGTTCGAGGACCGGACGTCCGGATACGGTAGGAAATCCATTGCCACTCAACAGATTCAAACTGTCGGACTTGCGTCCATTTCCGGACGACCGTGCCCCGGATGGCCGAAGCCTAACGAACGTGTGTATGCTGTTCACCCTATCATTAGATGTTGTGCTAACCTATTACTTTCTGTATCTTCGGACGGCCGACGTCCTCCGGACTCCGTATTCCGATCACCTCTCCACCAAATACTATGATAACCTGATATCTTCTGCATCTTCGGACGTCCGACCCCTCGTGGCTGTCCGGACGACAGTGAACTACCGTACGTCCGGCAAGTGCACAACATAAGTGGCTCCAACAGACACTTCTGTACCACAACTATATATAGACTTCTCCCACCTCGAGTGGGAGTTGTCCAACGCAGCTGAAACATTCCATGAACATCTTCCTCTCTCACTCCCATTTGCTTATACCAAATCTTAGATCCCAAGACCATCAAAGGAAAGTTTATGAGGGTTTGGAGGCGACCTCAAAGGCTTACCACCAGATGTTGGGAAATGCCTTCGTGGTGATATCTCAAGGAGAATAGGGTGAGCCTTCGTGGTAACATCCACCTCTCTAACAGTGACTAGTTTCCCTCCAAGGAAGTGAACATCGAGATACATCCTCGTCTCCATTACTTCGGTTATCCCTAACCCTAACTCCTTACTTGTGGTTTACTTTTGTTACTTGAGCATACATTCACTACATATTGTTGTCCTTATGATATTGTGTTGGCTATTTCTGTGTAAAGATCATTTAGGCCTACACTTTATATCCCGCAATTCATACTTGGTACTATTGATATATCTTGTGTTTAGTGTGATTTGCTAACTTGTATCATACACTTACTTGTGCTTGTGAGTAATCTTGTTGTGTTCATCTCAATAGAAAAAGTTGGTGGTGCACGTAGTTGAGCCTAGTATATTTAGGATTTGTGATTGAAAATTATCCTCTTAGTTTATTTCCTCATTAGGATAAAGCCAAATCCGTAGAAGTTTTTAAAATGCCTATTCACCCCCTCCAGGCGACATCCTTGGCCTTTTAGCCATGGCTAACAATGTTCCGATAAGTTTGAATCCGAGTGCGTGTCCCGAGTGAGTACACACCCACTAGGCGTTGGTGTTGTTTACAGTGGGGGCGCGCTGAGCGCACCCACTTGGTGTAGTGCCCGAGGCTATGATCGATTGTGGAAGTCGGCGATAGTCTCAGTTTCAATTCCCGTTTAGTAGTAGTTAACAAGGTACGGAGCCTTGTCTCCTCTTATCCTTCTAGTGGGGGCGCGCTAAGCACACCCACTGGGTGTAGTCCCCAAGACTGCCGTCGACTAAGGTACTCGGTGGTAGTCTTAGAGTTGTTGTTGTATTTTTGTTGACTCGGCGGACTGCTTGTGGGACCAGGGACCGTATCGAAGCGGCGGTTCAAGAGCTATTGGATTTGCGCCTCAACCTCGAAGGCGAAAAAGCCAAGTGTACTCGTCTCGAGCAGGAGAAGAAAGTTGTTGAAGGTAAACTCTGCTGACCGAATGAATCTTGAATTGATTTTCTTTCCTGCCTGACCGAGGCTATCTTGCGAGATCACCTTGCTGAGAGGCTGAAGAATTCCAGTTCTTTAGTCGCCATGAAGGATGTCCTCAAGAAGAGGGATGTATAATTCGTGCCGTCTTAGAAGGAAGCCAGCCAAAAGACCAAGGAGGCCGAGGCCAAGTTGAAGGCCGTTGAGCAGCTCGAGTAGGAGAACCGACTCCTGAAGGTGGCTGCTGAAAAGACTACAGTAGAGATTGCCGACCTGAAGAAGAGCTACGCCGAGTTGGACACCAAGTTCTTGGAGGTTGATACGTCTCCATCGTATCTACTTTTCCAAACTCTTTTCCCTTGTTTTGGACTCTAATTTGCATGATTTGAATGGAACTAACCTGGACTGACGCTGTTTTCAGCAGAATTGCCTTGGTGTTATTTTTGTGCAGAAATCAAAGTTCTCCAAACGTCTTGAAAATTTACGTGGAGCAGTTTTGGAAAATATGAAAAATATCTGCGCCAAGTTCCACCTCAGGGGGTGGGCCAGTGGGCCACAAGCCCTGGCTCCGCCAACACCCCCCTGGTGGCGTGGGCAGGCTTGTGGGGCCCACACAGCTCTGCCGCCCCCAATTCCAGCTCTATAAGATCCCTTTCGTCCCAGAAAAAATAAAAAAGAGAAGTTTTCGTCGCGTTTGCGATACTAAGGCGCTGCCACCACCTGTTCTTCATCTGGAGGGCAGATCTGGAGTCCGTCTTGGGCTCCGGAGAGGGGAAATCATCGCCATCGTCATCATCAACCTTCTTCCTTCTCCAATTCCATGAAGCTCTTCGTCGTTCGTGAGTAATCTATTTGTAGGCTCGCTCGATGGTGATGAGTAGGATGAGATCTATCATGTAATCGAGTTAGTTTTGATGAGGATTGATCCCTAGTATCCACTATGTTTTGAGATTGATGTTGCTACTACTTTCCATGCTTAATGCTTGTCACTAGGGCCCGAGTGCCATGATTTCAGATATGAAATTATTATGTTGTCACCAATATATGTGTGTTTTAGATCCGATCTTGCAAGTTGTAGTTACCTACTATGTGTTATGATCCGGCAACCCCGGAGTGACAATAACCGGAACCACTCCCGGTGATGACCATAGTTTGAGGTGTTCATATGTTCACCAAGTGCTAATGCGTTGGTCCGGTTCTTTACTAAAAGGAGAACCTTAGTATACCGTAGTTTCCTTTTGGACCCCGCTGCCATGGGAGGGATGGACAATAGATGTCATGCAAGTTCTTTTCCCTAAGCACGTATGACGACACACAGAATGCATGCCTACATCACATTGACGAACGGGAGCTAGCCATATATCTCTCCGTGTTATAGCTGTTGCATGATGAATATCATCCAAACAAATCACCGACCCATTGCCTACTAGTTTGTCCTACTGCTGTTACTAGTCTTGCTCTGCTGCTGCTTCTACTAATGCTGCTACTACTATTGCTACTACTGTTACTTGTCTTGCTCGTTACACTGCTGCTACCTGTTACAATTTTGGTTCACTGGACATTGACGGGAACTGACAATTTCCGTCGACGGGCAACTTGGCGCCATTGATACAATCGTTAGGTATAGTCTGCCGTCAACAGATCGTTTCTGACACCGTTGTTATCATACTACTTTGTTGTTACTACTTTGGTTGCAGATACTAATCTTTCAGGTGTGGTTGAATGTGACAAATTCAGCTGCTAATACTCGAGAGTATTCTCTCACCTCCTGTCTGGTAAAGCAACAAATTGGGTCGAATACTCTACCCTCGAAAACTGTTGCGAACCCACGCGCTGGTGGGCCGTCAACAAAATTCTTCTAGTTTCATTGCTGGGGAGTGCTAGGAGTATTCTTCTGGTGTCGTTGCAGGGGAAGGTTTGTTGTCATCAGCATTCGTCTAGCCATCGCCGGAGATTGCAATCAGCATTTTTCTGGCGCCATTGCCGGGGAGGTATTGCTATATTCTCTGAATTACTTGGGATTTATATCTTCTGATCACTATGAAGAATATGAAGGATACGAAGACCAAAGTCTTGTCCTCAACTACGAGGCGAGGTAAGGAATTGCCATCTAGCTCTGTACTTGATTCACCTTCAGTTATGAGTAAGTTTGCGACATCACCTCCTGCTAGAAATCTTGATATGTCGCCTGTGCTTGATGATACTACTGCTAGAGATGCTATGCTTGATACTATGCCTGATGATACTATGCTTGATACTGCTAGAGATGCTATGCTTGATACTGCTTTGCCTGATGATGCTAAAGATGCTATTTTGCCTGATGATGCCATGCTTGATGCTGCTAGAGATACTCCTTTGCCTGGTGTTCCACTAGGAGTGTTCCTTGATGCTCATATTGCTAGAGTTACTACCAATGCTCGTGATGCTTATGAAACTGCCGATACTACTGAGATAGAACCTGCTTTTGCTCCTGCTAGATCTAGCTCTCCTAGATATGAATTGCCTGATATACCTGAGGGTTACGTTATGGAGGGAGAGATAGCTGAGGATTTTCTTGCATGTAAGGATGCCTATGACGCTGAGAACTTACTTCTCAAGTGGAAGGAAAAATCTCAGGAAGCTAGGATGAAAAATGCCCCGAAGTTTGCAACTTCGCCTATCTTTGTCACCGATAAGGATTATGAATTCTCTGTCGACCCTAAGATAATCTCTCTAGCCGAATCTGATCCTTTTCACGGTTATGAGTCTGAGACGGTCATAGCCCATCTTGCCAAACTATCCGAAGTAGCCAACCTTTTCACTAATGAGGAGAAGATCCGCCACTACTATATCCTTAAGCTGTTTTCTTTCTCTCTAAAGGATGACGCTAAAGTATGGTTCACCTCTCTTGCTCCTGGATGTGTGCGTAGTCCCCAGGAGATGGTCTATTACTTCTGTGAGAAATATTTCCCTGCCCATAAGAAGCAAGCTGCCTTGCAGGAAATATACAACTTTGCTCAACTCTAACAAGAGAGTCTTCCACAAGCTTGGGGGAGGCTCGTCCAGCTACAGAATGCTTTGCCTGATCACCCTCTTAAGAAGAACGAGATACTTGATATCCTCTATAACGGACTAACCGATGCCTCTAGAGACCACCTAGATAGTTGTGCCGGTTGTGTTTTTAGGGAACGAATTGTAGAACAAGCTGAGACTCTACTGAATAATATCTTGATCAACGATAATGCTTGGACTATTCCCGAACCACCTCCTAAGCCAAATCCTAAGAAAAGAGGTATTCTATTCCTAAGTCCCGAAGATATGCAAGAAGCCAAGAAATCTATGCAAGAGAAAGGCATTAGATCTGAAGATGTCAAAAATCTACCACCTATCAAAGAGATCCATGGTCTCGATAACCCGATACAGGTAGTAGAAGTGAATTCTCTGCGTAGGTTTGATGAGAGTGTTATTCCTTTTGACAAACCTGCTAGCCTATGCTTTGATGAATTTGACAACTTTGTTGACAAACAACAGAGTTTCAAAGATTATGTTAGCAGACATTTGGAACAAAGTACTCGTATGCTTAGCCATTTAAGTGCTTGTGTAGACAGAAATGTCAATGATCTGAAGCTTCTGAGTAAACATGCCTCTATGATTACTACTCAGGTAGAACAAGTACTTAAAGCTTAGAATGATTTGCTCAATGAATTAAATGACAACTCTGTCAGAGTCATTACTAGAGGAGGCAAAATGACTCAGGAACCTTTGTATCCTGAAGGTCATCCTAAGAGAATTGATAAAGATTCTCAATGAATCAATGCTGATACACCCAGTCATCCTAAGGAGAAGAAGAAGGATGATAGAAGCCTGCATGCCATTTCACCAAATACTGTCACACCGGAAGAACCTAATGATATTTCTGTGTGTGATGCAGAAACACAATCACGTGATGAACATGAACCTGGTGACAATATGGATAGTGATGTTCATAATAATGCTCAACCTAGCAATGACGAGGATGTGGAGATTGAACCTACGGTTAATCCTGATAATCCACAACCTAAGAAATACGACAAGAATGACTTCGCTGCTAGGAAGCATGGTAAAGAAAGAGAGCCATGGGTTCAGAGACATATGCCCTTTCCTCCTAAGCCATCCAAGAAGAAGGATGATGAGGATTTTGAGCGCTTCGTTGAGATGATAAGACCCGTCTTTCTGCAGATGTGGTTAACTGATATGCTCAAGATGTATCCATATGCCAAGTATATGAAAGATATCGTGACTAATAAACGGAAGATACCAGATCTTGAGCATGCCAACTACACTTTTAAAGGTGGAACTCCTAAGAAACTTGGTGATCCCGGAATGCCCACTATACCTTGCTCAATTAAAGGAAACTACGTAAGAACTGCCTTATGTGACCTTGGAGCCGGTGTTAGTGTTATGCCGCTCTCTCTTTATCGTAGACTTGAGCTGGATAAGTTGACACCAACTGAAATTTATCTACAAATGGCCGACAAATCAACTGCCTTCCCTATTGGCATTTGCGAGGATGTGCCTGTTATGGTTGCTAATACCACTATCTTAACAGACTTTGTTATCTTGGATATTCCCAAGGATGATGCCATGGCTATCATCCTCGGAAGACCCTTTTTAAACACTGCACGGGCTTTTATAGATTGCAACAAAGGCAATGTCACTTTCCGCGTCAACGGTAATGAGCACACAGTGCACTTTCCGAAGAAACGATATCTAGTACATTGCATCAATGCTTAAGACTTCATCGATTCTCGTTGGGAGCTTTGAATGCCCTATTCCTCGTGTCAAGATGAAGTATGATTTGCTTGTTGGGGAGATACATATCCCCATTGAGGTGATTTAGTGGCTATTCGAAAATTTTCCGTTTTCTCTTGCGATTCGAGAAGGTTTTGTCATAACGACTTGATCAATCCCATTGACGGATTTCTTTCAATGACCATGAAACGGATGAATCAAGGAGTCACATACCTCTGTTTTAAGTTTTCCTTTTCTGTTGCTTAGAAGAAAAATGATAGAATTAGTTTAGTTTTTCCTGTTTTTTGTTTTAGCGTCCCGGAGAAAAATACCTCAAAAATAAAAGTTCTCAGATGGACCTGAAAATTTAGTATGATTTTTTCTGGATTTTTTGAAAATTTCTGGGCCTGAGAGCTGGCCTGGGGCCCTGACCATTGGGCCACAAGCCGTGCCACCTACACCTTCCCCCTGGTGGAGGGGTTGAAGCTTGTGGGGCCCGCAGGCACCCCCTCCACTCATTCCAGCTCTCAGCCTCTCCTTCCGCCTCGAGAAAAATTGTTTCGCAGCTCAAACCCGTGTTCTTGCTCATTTGGCTGTGATTTTCGATCTCCTTGCTCAAAGCACCATTCTCCGAACTGTTTTGGGGAAATTAGTCCTTGGTAATTGACTCCTCCATTGGTCCAATTAGTTTTTGCTCTAGTGCTTTATCCTTCGCGTATTCTTGCTACCTTGGTGACGCTGTTCTTGAGCTAGAAATGTTGATTTTAGCTGGTTCCAAGTAGTTTTAGCGCGTGATACGGTCTCTAGGCACTAGTAGGAGTAATTGCTACAAGGTGTGGTGGGTCCTTATTCACTTTTCTCTTGAACTTCAAAAATTTCAGCAAAAGGAAATTATGTTCAGGAGGAAGTTTCATGGTGGTTCCTCAAGTAAGAAGGGTCCTCGTCTCTCCTTTCGGGAGCCCGAACCTTTTCAACTAAGGGACGCACTGGTACAACCATGTGAATGGCCTTCCGATGAGTTCATGATCGAAGCAGGTTTCAAGGATGAGTTTGATGCACTTGTCCGCAATGCCTAGTTAGAAGAATTCATCTAAGATAAATGTGAACAGTATGCTATGCTCACTGCCTCTTTCGTGCGTAGATTTAAATTTTTAGCTAGTCGTGACTCCTCCATACTGTTTGATCTGTACGATAAATCCTATACCGTGGATCTGGAGGATTTCAATAGGATTTGCAAGATACCCGATTGGGGTAGTGTTAATGATCCTCCTAAGTCTTCGGTCAGAGACATTGTCTCCAGTATAACTGTTGGAGAAACCAGAGATATCACGCAAGCCAGCATAGGAAGCATCCATTTCCCTGCCTTGCACTACCTTGCCCTCTTCATAGGTAGGTGCCTTAACGGCAAGGGTGCACATTGTCACCTATGCGCTTCCGACCTTAGTATCCTTAAGAGCGCAGTAACAGGTGACATGAGCTTCAATATGGTAGCTGTAATAGCAAGGAGGCTGAATAAAAATGCTAGTGAGGGGGATTTCTTTGGTGGAGTTTATGCTACACGCTTAGCAAATTTTCTTGGAGTATCCATCCGTCCGGAAGATCCTCCTCTCCGTACAGCTTACCTTGATCGTGTCGCTCTAACACGCTACCAGTTCCTTGAGAGAGATCATGGATCCCTCCTATACCACTTGATATTTAACCGGCAGCGTGTTTTACATATTACCCTTCCTGCTCCTGCTTTCTTTGACTTTCAGGTAAAACGAAGATACTACATAACCATAGGAGAGGCAGAGTAGTATGAGAGGGAGGCGACGCTGCTCGACTTCGTGAGGCAGCTATTCAGGCAGTGGCTGCAGTACTCCCGTATAACACCCATTATGACTTTGGGTTTCGCCAGGATCATCCATGGGAGTAGAATAAGCTAGGACAAAAGCCTAAGCTTGGGGGAGTACGTGTTCTCACCGACTTTACATTCATTCTTGTGCTTTCACTTTGTTAGCCGGTCTTTACACTTTGCCACTTTATTATCGATGCTAGTTTATTTTCGTTTTCTTGTTTTCTTGTTTTGTGTTCTTTTGAGAAAACCTAAAAAGATTTTTGTTTCTTCTTTTGCTTTTTCTTCGTGTCAAGGTAGAAGATATTGGTTACAATGTTTATTGGTTCTTGCATGCTTACCTGTTTAGCTTTCAAAGACCCATATTACCCTTTCCCCCGGATCAATGAAGAAGGGAGAAGTCAGTTGATTCTTCCGAAGAATCAGAAGCATTGTCTTCTCCTTTGTGTTTGCCTACAGATTCAGCTTAGTCGAATGCGCTAATTATCATTTTCATCGTTCGATCGTGCAAATGAAAGGCAACAATGATGATATATGATGAAGTGACTGAGACTGAAAAGCTGGTATGAACTCTATCTATTTTGTTTTTGTAAATATGACTAGCTTGTCGACCCAGATTTAGGTTTGTTGTGAGAGAACCATGTTTGCAATGACAACTTAGAGATCATAGTTTCTGATGCCATGCTTATTTAGCTGAGAGCTTATAATGGTTTGTCTTGATTGCCAACATAGATTTTTCAGATGACTATGATGTAGTATTATAGGATGGTATTCTCCTTTGAATGCTTCAAGTGGTTTGACTTGGCGCATGTTCATGCATGTAGTTGAAACAAAATCAACATAGCCTCTATGATGTTCGTGTTCATGGTGATTTATATCCTGTTCATGCTTCCATTCAATGTTGGTCAAACTCATTGCATCTTGATGACTGTTGTTGCTCTCTAGTTGGTCGCTTCCCAGTCTTTTGCTAGCCTTTACTTGTACTAAGCGGAATACTGCTTGTGCTTCCACCTCCATAAACCCAAAAGTTTTTCCATGAGAGTCCACCATACCTACCTATTTGCGGTATCTACCTGCCATTCCAAGTAAATTTGCATGTGCCATTCTCTAAACCTTCAAGAAATAATCTGTTTTGCATGCCCGAACCGCTCATGTGGTGACAGAGGGCTATTAGTATCTTCCATGCTAGGAGTGTTATCCTCGACATGTGTTTATTCACAGTCATTCACGTGAAAGGGGGTATTTGGAATGCCCAGTTCCACGCTTAAATCGAAAACATAACTGTAAAACAAGACCCCCCCCGGATAGATTTTAGTATGGACGATACCCGAGGATTCGGCTAGCCGTGGAGTGCGATTGATTGGTGGTGGGGGAGTTAAAACTTTACTTTTATGTTTGGGAACCACCTATAGCATGAGTAGCATGGAAGATATTGAGAACTCTTGGTCATTTCATTGACAATGAAAGCATGCCACCCAAAATTATTATCTCTGTTTTCAAAGCTTGAGCTCAGGCACCTCTGCAAATCAATGCTTCCCTCTGCGAAGGGCCTATCTATTTATTTTCCTGTCGAGTCATCCTCCTCTTATATAAGCACCAATTAGAGAGCACCTCTGTCATTTTTATGCTTTGCTTTTGATTGATATTGAGTATGACTATGATTGGATCTTCGTTGCTATGAATTACAATGTTTAGTCAGCCCTTGATCTTCGAAAGTGCTCTGCATTTATGTTTTGCGGTCTCAGAAAGAGCTAGCAAGATACCACCTATTCATATTGCTTCATGCTTGTTTTGATTGAAGTGTTGGTATTTGAAACTCATTATTATTTGCTCGTTAGCTGATTATGCCATTGATATTATTTTACCGTGATACTTTGTGTCATTTGCTTATGTGGTTAACTTGTGATCTTGCTGAAATTCTGGTTATGAGTTAGACATAGTTGCAACAACAAGATCAAACAGAGTTTGTCAAAGTTTTTCTTTCTCTCTCAGTTTATCAACTGAGGTGCTTGAGGACAAGCAAGGTTTTAAGCTTGGGGGAGTTGATACGTCTCCATCTTATCGACTTTTCCCAACTCTTTTGCCCTTGTTTTAGACTCTAATTTGCATGATTTGAATGGAACTAACCTGGACTGAAGCTGTTTTCAGCAGAATTGCCTTGGTGTTATTTTTGTACATAAATCTAAGTTCCCCAAACGTCCTAAAAATTTACGGGGAGCAGTTTTGGAAAATAAGGAAAATATCTGCGACAAGTTCCACCTTAGGGAGGGCCAGTGGGCCACATCCCCTGGCTCCGCCACCACCCCTTGGTGGCGGTGGCAGGCTTTTGGGGTCCACACGGCTCTGCCGCCCCCAATTCCAGCTCTATAAGATCCCTTTCGTCCCAGAAAATATAAAAAAAGAAGTTTTCATCGCGTTTGCGATACGGAGGCGCCGCCACCACCTGTTCTTCATCTCGAGGGCAGATCTCGAGTCTGTCTTGGGCTCCGGAGAGGGGAAATCGTCACCATCGTCATCATCAACCTTCTTCGCTCTCCAATTCCATGAAGCACTTCATCGTTCGTGAGTAATCTATTCGTAGGCTCGCTCGTCGGTGATGAGTAGGATGAGATCTGTCATGTAATCGAGTTAGTTTTGATGGGGACTGATCCCTAGTATCCACTATGTTCTGAGATTGATGTTTCTACTACTTTGCCATGCGTAATGCTTGTCACTAGGGCCCGAGTGCCATGATTTCAGGTCTGAAATTATTATGTTGTCACCAATATATGTGTGTTTTAGATCTGATCTTGCAAATTGTAGTTACCTACTATGTGTTATGATCCGGCAACCCCGGAGTGACAATAACCGGAACCACTCCCGGTGATGACCATAGTTTGAGGAGTCCATGTGTTCACCAAGTGCTAATGCGTTGGTCCGGTTCTTTATTAAAAGGAGAACCTTAATATCCCGTAGTTTCCTTTTGGACCCCGCTGCCACGGGAGGGATGGACAATAGATGTCATGCAAGTTCTTTTCCCTAAGCACGTATGACGACACACGGAATGCATGCCTACATCACATTGACGAACGGGAGCTACCACATATCTCTCCGTGTTATAGTTGTTGCATGATGAATATCATCCAATCAAATCACCTACCCATTGCCTATGAGTTTGTCCTACTGCTGTTACTTGTCTTGCTCTGCTGCTGCTGCTACTACTGCTGCTGCTACTACTCCTGCTACTACTATTGCTACTGTTGTTACTTGTCTTGCTCGTTACACTGCTGCTACCTGTTACAATTTTGGTTCGCTGGAGGTTGACGGGAAGTGACAATTTTCGTCGACGGGCAACTTGGCGCCATTGATACAATCGTTAGAAATAGTTTGCCGTCAACAAATCGTTTCTGTCACCGTTGTTATCATACTACTTTGTTGTTACTACTTTGCTTGCAGATACTAATCTTTCAGGTGTGGTTGAATCTGACAAATTCAGCTACTAATACTCGAGAGTATTCTCTCACCTCCTGTCTGGTAAACCAAAAAATTGGGTCGAATACTCTACCCTCGAAAAATGCTGCGAACCCACGCGCTGGTGGGCCGTCAACAACATTCTTCTAGTTTCATTGCTGGGGAGTGGTAGCAGCATTCTTCTGGTGCCGTTGCAGGGGAAGGTTTGTTGTCATCAGCATTCGTCTAGCCATCGCCAGAGATTGCAATCAGAGGTGAGTGCCAAAAGAGCCGAGCTGGAGAAGTTCATTGAGGACTTTGGTTTAGACCTTTTCGGCAAGCTCAAAGGTATGGCTGAATCCCGAATGATTTCTATTGTTGTCTTGTCATTTCCGAGTGGTAATGCACATCCTTTGTCTTTGATTGAATACAGATTTCTATGTCGATCTCGAGGAAGAGATGACTTCGATTGAGAAGGAGCTGAACCCGAAGACTGGGCTTATGAAGAACAGTATTGCCATCACTCTCCTCTGATTGGAAGCTCGCATCGATTACGCACTGGGCTGCTTTAGATGGATCCATTCGGCTATGGCGGAGGTTGACGAGGGGACCGGCCCAGAAGAAGAACCCATGAAGGATGCTGACACAATTGTTGATCGAGGGAAAGCTATTCCCGGGCACCTTTAGTCTTGGACGAAGTGGGCGGCTCGTGCAGGAGCGGACATCGCCCTCTCGCTCGTCCGAATCCACTGCAGGGGAGTGGACGAGGAGAAGCTGAAGAACCTCCGAGTGGTCAACAGGAAGAGCCTCAAGTTTGATGACTTTATGGATATGTTCATGGAGGCGGCCACCCGGATCGTCGACGACATCAACCTTGATACCTTCGTGGAGGCAGTGGGGTCTCCGTCCTCCGAGTGGTTCTAAAAAAATACTCTTACTGCTAAGGATTTTCCCTAGGCGAAAACAGAATCACTGCTAAGGAATGATTGTTCTGTTCATCTTGGCGTCCGAATGGTGGTCTAGCTTCTCACTCGGAACCCCTTTGACTTAGGCGAAGGTCGGTTCGCGGCTAAGCCCCTGAGTGTCGAGGTTCACACGAGCTCTCGGGGTAGGGTTTACCTAAGGCAAAGAAGGTTCACTACCAAAAAATGATTGTCATGTTCATCTTGGCGCCCGAATGGAGGTCTTGCCTTCATTCAGAACCCCTCTAACTTAGGCGAAAAATGGTTCGAGGCTAAGCCCCCCGAGTTTGGAGGTTTCCACGATCACTCGGGGTAGGGTTCACCTTAGGCAAAACATTTTCGCTACCGAGATGATAGTTCTTGCGAACTCGTTGATGGTCCCGTCCATCAAGGTACCCGAATGATGATCACGACATCATTCGGAACCATCTGACTTAGGCGAAAACTGGTCCGCGACTAAGCCCCCGAGTGAAGAGGTCATCCTCACTCGAGGCAGGATTCACCTTAAATGAAGAAAGGTTCGCGGTTAAGGTTTTTCACCCACTGGGGGTGTGTTTCACTAGAGTGAAGTATTCGAAGATAGTCGAAAAAAGTGAGCAATTTATTCTTTTATTCATTTGGATTCGTTACAGGAATGAAGAAAGTTCTACATGTAGAACTCGCGGAGCAGGTCCGCATTCCAAGCTCTGGGTTCCTCCATGTCATTGTCGATGTTGTACAATCGTTAAGCCGTATTGCGCAGAACTTTGGAGATAGCGTATTTTCCTTGCCAAATGAGGCACCAGCTTGTGGGATCTCTATTGGTCCAGTCGGAGGACCATATCCCCCTCTTGAAACGCTCAGCCCCTGACTTGTCTGTCATGGTAGCGTCGAAGGTCATGTTGGTACACCATGGATCGGATGAGAGCTAGCTCCATCTCTTCCTCTAGAACATCAAGGTTATCTTGGCGCGGTGCCTCAGCTTCAGCTTCATTGTACTGCTCCACTCGGGGGGAGTTGTGACGCAGGTCACTCTGCAGGACGGCTTCCGAGCCATACCCCAAGAAGAAGGGAGTTCTCCCGGTGGAATGATTCAGAGTCGTCCGTATAACGTATAAGACGGATGGCAATTCCTCGACCCAAGCTCCAACGGCGTATTTGAGATCTCTCATCAGCCGGGGCTTCATGCCTTGGAGTATCATGCCATTCGCCCGCTCTGCCTGTCCATTTAACTGCGGGTGTGCCATAGAGGCATAGTTAACTTGAGTGCACTCGGAGTAGCAGAACTCGTCGAACTCATCTGAGTCGAAGTTGGACCCGTTGTGGGTGATGATGTCGTGGGGGACTCCCAGTCGGAAGATGATATGCCGAATGAAGCTGACGACAGTCGCCGAGTTTAAGCTTTTGATGGGCTTGGCTTCGACCCACTTGGTGAACTTATCCACTCCAATGAGCATGTGCATGAATCCACTCGACACGGTGGACAGAGGGCCAACCATGTCGAGGCCCCATACGACAAATGGCCAAGTGAGTAGGATCGTCTTCAGCGCAGATGCAGGCTTATGCGACTGGTTTTTGTAGAAATGGCATCCGACGCACAAATCCACCATTTCCTTTGCCGCCTGATTGGCATGGGGCCAATAAAAACCCGCTCGGAAGGCCTTTGCCACCAAGGTCCGAGAGGACGCATGGTGGCCACAGGTTCCCGAGTGGATGTCGTGCAGGATTTCCAGCCCTTCCTCTGGAGAGATGCACTTCTGGCTGACTGCTATGGCACTCTTTTTGTATAATTTGTCTCCGAGTACTTCCAAAGATTTACACTGTCAAACGATCTAGCGTGCTTCATCCTTGTCCTCGAGAAGTTCTTGCCAGAGCAAGTAAGCTAAATAAGCTTGTGTCCATTCGGGAGTGATGACCAGCACCTCGTGGTTGAGGTCGACCACGACCGGTACAACATTCTTAGTCGGATCGGACGAACTGATTGCTTGTGGATGCTCCTCAGTGAAAGGGTCCTCCTTGACCGAGGGGCACGTAGGTGCTCGAGGAACACGCCCTTTGGGACATTCCTCCGAGTGGACCCGATCTTCGCCAAGTCGTCAGATGTTTGGTTCTTGGCTCGGGGCACATGGTGAAGTTCCAATCCTTCAAAGTTCTTCTCCAGCTACCTGACCGCGTTGCTGTAGGCTATCATAACTGGGCTTCGAATGTCCAATTCCTTCATGACTTAGTTGATGATGAGATCTGAGTTGCCGTAAACCATCAAACGGCGGATAGCGAGGGAGATGACCATGCGGAGCCTGTACAGGAGGGCTTCGTACTCGGCCTCATTGTTGGACGAATTGAAGTGAATTTGGATCACGTAGCCCAACCAGTCTGCCATGGGGGAAATGAGAACCACCCCAACCCTGAGCCACGGAGCACACTGGATCCATCAAAGAACATAGTCCAATGCTCGGGGACGACTCGAGCCGGCTGCTCTTGCTCTACCCACTCGGCAAGAAAATCTACCATGGCCTAAGACTTGGTTGCTTTCTTGGCTTCAAACTTGACCTCCAGCGATAGGAGTTCAATCACCCATTTCGCAACTCGACCAATAGCATCCCGATCATTCAGAATTTCTGCTAGGGGAGCATCGATGATGACTATGATTAAGTGGTCTTGGAAGTAGTGGACCATCTTCTAGACGGTCAGGTAGATCCCATAAACCAGCTTTTGATAGTGCGGGTACATTTCTTTTGAAGGGGTCAACACTTTGGAAATATAGTATACTGGTCTTTGTACCTTGTGAGCTTTGCACGATTGATTCCGCTCCATAGTGAGTACGGTGCTAACCACCTAGCTAGTGGCAGCGATGTACAGGAGCAAAAGCTCCTGGCTACACAGAGTAGCTAACACCGGATGGGTGGAAAGCAGGGCCTTGGTCGAATGCGACCTGCGCCTCATCATTCCACTCGAACCTTTTGGTTTTCTTCATTGGTCGGTAGAGAGGCAAGCCTTCTCACCGAGTCGCCAGATAAACCAACTGAGGGCCGCAAGGCAGCCAACAAGTCTTTGCACATCATGAATGCGCTCCAGCCTTCTCATCTGGATGATGGCTCTGATCTTGTTGGGGTTAGCATCGATTCTTCGCTCGTAAATGAGAAAACTGAGTAACTTACCAGCCGGTACACAAAAGGTGCACTTGGCTGTGTTGAGCTTGATCCCTAAGCGTCGAAGGTATGCGAAGGTTTCGGCAAGGTCAGCGAGATGGTCGGAACCTTTCCTGGACTTGACCACGATGTCGTCCAAGTACATTTCAATGTTCCGACTGATTTGTCTCTGCAACATTTTTGAATCGTACGGTGGAACGTAGCCCAAGCTTTTTTGAGACCAAATGGCATCATGGTGTAGAAAAAACACCCGAATGGGGTTATGAAAGCTGTCTTTATTTCATCCGGTCCATACATTCGGATCCGGTGGTACCCGGAGTACGCATCCAGGAACGACAGGCATTCACATCCGGCAGTAGAATCCATGGTGTGATCTATGCGAGGTAAAGGGAAGTGATCCTTCCGGGAGGCCCGGTTGAGGTGCTTGAAGTCAATACACATTCGGAGTGTATTGCTCTTCTTTGGCACTAGGACCACGTTCGCCAACCACTCGGAGTGATAGACATCGCGGATGAACTCGGAAGCTAGGAGCCGAGCGATCTCCTCGTCGATTGCCTTACGCTTCTACACGGGGGAGCGGCGCAGGTGCTCCTTGACGGGCTTGATCTTTGGGTACACTCGGAGGCGATGATCAGCCAGCTCCCTGGGGATCCCTGGCATGTCACAAGGCTTCCATGAGAAGATGTCCCAGTTCTCACAGGGGAACTGGATTAGATCGACTTCCTATTTATCTCCATTTAAAGTGGAGATGTTTGTCGCAGAAGCACTCGAATTGGTAGGCTGGATGTGAACCTGCTTTGTCTGGCCAGTCGACTGAAAAGCAGATTCAATAGCTGACCGCTTTGACTTGAGCAGATCCATGGCGTCCACTGCCTTCTTGTACCCATCCAGCTTGGCTGCAAGGACCTGCTTGTTGGCGATCTTAGAGCCTTGCTGGAGGCAGCCTTCAACAACCTTCCAATCTCCGGTCACCGTGATCACGCCCTTCGGAACCGGCATCTTAAGTTTAAGATACACATAACATGGGCGTTCCATCAAATGTGAGAGGCACTGCGAAAGTCGACCACCTCGAAGGTCAACCTCTCCTTGTGATTTTTTTCTCATTGACTAATACCATGCTGAGAGCGATCAGACCGAGTGACTCCGCTTTCTTCCTGGGGATGACCCCACGGAACTTCATGTTACTCTTGCTAAGCCAGGACAACAGTATGTCCATGGCCTTGAGAGTGTCCACTTAGATGATGCTGAGGCCACTACCTCTGTCCATAAGGACTTTCCGCAGTCGGAACCCGTTGACTACGGGGTCAACCACCAATGTCTGCCTCCTAGGGGTGGCTATGCTCATCGGGTGGTCCGACAAATCGAAAGTGACGGGCGTTTTTGCCGAGTCGAGGTACTCTGTGACAGCCGGAGCTGCCATGTTTACCTCCCAATTGATGACTTAAAATTGCCTCTTGCTCTCCACGTCGGCGAAGATCATGAGGGTCGCCTGAATGTTTGGATACCCGGAGGCATCCGCACGGTCTTTCTCATCCTCCATGTCCCTAGAGGCCTCTCGGCTCTTCTTCATTTGGAGTAGTCCACATTCGCGACCCATGTGCTTGGCATGGATAGTTTCTCCTTCCTCGTCTTTGCGAGAATGGATCGGATATGGCTGGTCTCGTAGATTGCTCTTCGACTCGGCTTCTTCTTGCCATCCCAATCCTTCTTCTTCTTGGATTTCCCTTGGCCCTGTCCTGGGACAACATCTTTTTCAGCTTTACCCGATGTGTCGCCTTTTTCGCTTATGTTTCTTCCCAGTTTTGCCCGACTGAGGGGCCTCACTGGCTCGGCCTTTGCCGCTATGGAGTCGGTCTTCTTCCTCGCCATTCATGTGCCGATTGGCGATCTCCATAGCCCTATCGAGAGAAGGTCTCCCGATCGACTGAACTTGAGGATTAGCTCTCGATACCGAGTGCCCGCTTTGAAAGTGCACATGGCCTGGTGTGCGGCGACGTTCTCAATGGTGTTGTGGAGAGTGGTCCACCGCTGAATGTACTCCTGGAGAGTTTCGATGGGCTTCTAGACGCATTGTTGCAGCTCCGCCCGTCCTCTTAGTTGTTTGTACATGCCCTCGAATGTCTTGATGAACACTCGGACAAGGTCGCCATAGCTATGGATGCTGTTGGAGGGTAGTTGTGTTAGCCACGCCCTCGCGGACCACTCCAACATGAGGGGCAGGTGCTTCATAGCGACTTAGTCTTCCAGCCAGGTCTTTGGCTTCGACTCACCATTAAATTTCCCAGTCCTCGTAGCCAACCGGTAGTTGGAAGGGATTTAGGCCTCTTGGATGTGCCGGCCGAAGCACTCAAGGTCGGAAACACCCCGACCTACTCGTGATCGATCAATCACCTGCTGCATGATGATGGATCGAGCGTTGAACTCGAGGGCCCGGTAGTCACCGCCCTCGAGACCCAGCCGCCGATTAGGGCTTGGCCTGTAGTTCCGAGGACGACGACCGAGTGAGCCACTCCCCTGAGGGGGGGCCTGCTTCAATCCCGATGACCTTGCCTCCAGTCTCCCTGTGGGCCTCTCGGAAGAGGAGGAGATCTTGGGCGTCGTCTATGGACATGTGTGCGATGGACCAACTGCACGGTATCCGCCTGGATGAACTTGCTATGAATGCGGTGCCGCGACTATGACACTGCACAGTTATTAAGAAGGGCCATTTTCAGCGGAACTTGGATATTACGAATGCCTTCCCCGGCCGCGCTATCCCTCGGCTGAATGGAATCAGCGATCCTATTGGCGGCGGCCAGGTTTGGTACGAAGGGCTTGGTCGCTCCTCCATCGTAGCTCTTCATGCTGCTGCTCGGTGAGCGGCTGCGGAATGTGGTGGTGGACATCGCTGTGACGACGCTCCCTCCCGTCACGCCCGAGAGAGTTCTCAGCGGCATGGTCAGGGTTGTTTCCCCTATTGGTGTCGGCCATCAGAATCTCGGCTGCACCCCTACTGCTCTCGCAGTCACGGTCGTCGAGTGACTCCTCACTCGACGAAGGGATGAGGTTGACGGTGGGATCATTAGAATTGAGCATGGCCACTTGTCCAGAGATGCCCTGGTTGGCCATAGCATTCTTGATCCATCCCTGCATCCGCGAGCACCCAATGCGCTTGCGGCGGATGGCAGCGGGTCATGGCAATGCCGAATGATACGGCACCAATGGCTTCCGAATCAGAACTTTGTGTGCTACTGCGCTGAAGTGTGAGAAGGGTGTCGGTGTCCACCAGCGCAACCTGGAGCCGTGCCGAATCGTCGACGAGGAATCTGAGGGAACAGAAGAGGATCTCTCCGCCGAGTGTCATCATGATGACGAAATTTTGAAAAATCTCCAACCCCATTGAATTTGCTAGAAGCGCAGCCCCACGGTGGGCGCCAACTGTTGTGGAAATGATCCTGACAATAGTACAAGGGTACGAACTAAGGGGCGAAGTGTAGCTAGGCGCATGGATGCACTCAAATTTATGAGTTCAGGCTCCACTCGGAAGTGGTAATAGCCCTATGTCTGTAGCCCGACGGCTGATGTTTTCTTATGAGGGGTGTAAAAGATTACAAGCGCTGAACCCTTGAGCGGGAGCCCGAGAGTGGCTTATATAGAGTGCGCTACGACTTGCCGAGCACCATCACTAGGGAAGTTAATGCTGATAACTGTGGAAGTTACTAGAAATGATGGCTTTAATTACAATGCTACAGGTAACGCGGGTCTTCATGGGCCTTCACACAGGTGTTTAAGTCCTTGGTTGTTGCAGTACCTTCATTGTCCGAGTGAGAGCACAATGCCTGAGTGAGGTTGAGACTATCATGATGTCTTGTAGGACACTAATGTCCTTATGGGTACTTAGGTGGGCCTTATGGAAACGGGTCCATAGGCCTACCCCTTAAGTATAATCCCCTTAGTCCCCAAACCATACAACTCCTTGTTCATCCACTGAGAATCCTAGGGCCTTGCCATCCTTGATCTTCTTCTTGATACCTTTGATGCTCCACTGTCCCTTCTGAGCTTCCTGGGTATAGTCCATCAATGTAGGCTTCACTTCAGGGTTGGCCAGAAATCCTGTTGCGACTAGCTCCATCCGAAGCTCTCAAGCTCCTCATACAAGGCAGGAAGCCTTTAATTGATCATAGCATTCTAGGAATAAGCCTTTCTTCTCAAGGCGTCTGTTACCACATTGGCCTTTCCGGGGTGGTATTGAATACGGAAGTCATAATATTTGATCAATTCCAACTATCTTTGTTGCCACATGTTCAATTCCTTTTGAGTGAAAATATACTTCAAACTGTTGTCCTCTGTGTATATTTCACATTGCTTCCCCAGAAGGTAATGCTGCCATGTCTTCAAAGCATGAACCACTTCTGCCAGATCAAGATCGTGAGTGGCATGGTTCTCTTTGTGAGGATGCAGCTGTTGGGATAGATATGCCACGATTCTATCCTCTTGCATTAGGACACCACCAAGCTCGGACCTTGATGCATCACAATATATCAAAAACTCCTTGTGAATATCAGGGGTGGCCAGAATTGGGGCTGTTGTAAACCTCTTCTTGAGCTCTTGGAAACTTTCCTCACACTTCGGTTTCCATTCGAACTTCTTGTCCTTCTTCAAGAGTTGAGTCATATGTCGGGCGATGCTTGAGATCCTTCGAAAAACTTGCGGTAGTATCCCGCGAGTCCGAGGAAGCTTTTGACTTCCTTCACGTTGATCGGTGATTTCCACTTTATCACGGCTTCAATCTTGGTAGGGTCAACTGACAACCCATTTGTTATCATTACATGGCCTTAAAACCCAAATTCATGAAGCCATAATTCACACTTGCTGAACTTGGCAAAAGCTATACTCTCGAAGCTTTTCCAGCACCATACTCAAGTGTTGCTCATGCTCTTCTTCAAACTTGGAGAAGACGAGTATGTCGTCAATGAAGACAACGACAAACTTGTCTCGAAAATCCATGAAGACTTTATTCCTGAGGTACATGAAGTAGGCTGGGGCATTGGTTAACCCAACTGGCATGACCGTTTACTAATACATGCCATATCTATTCACGAATGTCGTCTTCGAGATATCCTTGGGTCTGATCTTCAACTGGTAATATCTAGACCTAAGATCTATCTTGGAGAAGACATTGGCCCCATTCAGCTGATCGCACATGTTGTCAATCTTGGGGAGCATATACTTGTTCTTTATTGTGACTTCATTGAGAGAACATTAATCGACACAGAGCCGGATGGTTCCATCCTTCTTATCACAAATATAACATGCGATCCCCAAGGAGAGGAGCTAGTACAAATGAATCCTTTTCTCAGCTGCTGAGCGAGTGGCTCCTTCAGTTCAACCAACTCTTCGGATCCCATTCTATAGGGGTTCTTATAAATGGGTCCTACTTGGGGCACTATCTCAATAATGAACTCATAGTCACGATCAGGTGACATTCCTTGCAGTTCATCAGGAAAGACATCTCCGTATTCACATACCACTTGTACTTGATCCATCTCAACTCCCAAAAGGCAATTAACCCGAGGGGCTCAATTGGTGGTAGGGTTGGGAACATACTTGACATCGACTCCTTGGCTATTGGTCATCGTAATAGCCCTCTTGGTACAGTCCAACAAGCGTTGGCGCTTGGCTAAACAATCCATGCCATCCAAGCCTTGTGACTTAAGGACAATGAGATCTGCTAAGAAGTCCACTCCGTTGATGGTGAACCCAACTCCTCTACACCCTAGCTTGGTCCTCAATATTGCACCGGGGGTTTGTACCGTCATGTGACCACTCAAGAGCGTAGGCTTCAAGACACTCTCTAGCGCAAAATTTTGGGTGACAAAAGAATGTGAAGCACCACAATCAAACATAACCGTTGTTGGGGTTGAGTTGACAAGGAACATACCAAATATGACATGCGGCTCCACCTACGCTTCTTCTGTGGAAACGTCATTCACATGACCCTTGCCATTGTTGGGCAGTTTGTAGGGAGCTTGGTTCCTAGGTGGCGCTCCATGGCCTTGTCCTAGGTTTGGCACATTGGGGCATGGTGCATCTCGCTTCTTGTTGAGGCACTGCCTCGAGATGTGCTCAGGCCAACCACACCCAAAGCAAGTGACCTGCCCAAAATTGTTGGTCTTGCCATCGTCGTTGTTGTTGGGAGGGTTGTATGCCGGCTTGGGGTTGTCATACGACTGAGGCTGGTACCTCAAACGAGGTGCAGGAGTCCTCGAGTGGTGAAGCTGATAGTTTGGCTTCATTGGGGCTGATTACCAGGGGCGAGTCTTCTGGTTTCTGGAACCACCGATATTGACCAGCTTGCGCTTGCATGTGTCTTCCATGGCACGATGCTTATCTTCAAGCATGAGGGCCTTGTTCACGAGCTCAAAGAAGGTTCAAAAGTCACACACGACAAGTTGGTACTCTAGCGATTGCTGAAGCCCTTCCATGAAGCGTTCTATCTTGGCTGCCTTAGTGCCGACATCATTAGGTGCATACCTTGATAACAGGTTGAGCTTCTATAGGTACTCCTTGATAGATCGAGTTCCTTGCTTCAGCGCTCGAAACTCCTGCATCTTAATGGCCATTATCCCAGAAGAGATATGGGGAGTACAAAATCCTTGCTTGAAATCATCCCATGTGATAACACATTCGCCTAGCATGACCTTGAATCCATCACACCAAGCTCCGCGATACCTCCGAGGCCGTGATAGGCATAGAGAACCTTCTCACGGTCCTCATTGTAGTTGACCAATGCAAGGAGGTCCTCGATGGTGCGGATCCAGTCATCATAATCCAAAACTTTAGCTATCTCTCTTAAGGTCGGGGGCGAATACCACATGAACTCTGACATATAGGAACGACTATTGCCGTTCCAGCCCTGTTGCAGGTTAGTCATGAGAACTTGATCCATCTGCTGGATAGCGGCAGTGTTGGCTTGGTATTCCTCCCGAAGAGCTTGGAGAAACTAAGGCATAGTCACGTTCTCTGGCAAAGGCGGTGGCGGGGGAATATCGTCTTGTGGCTACTCCTAGTGACCTCCGGCTTGAGCAGACCCACCGGCTTCTGGCTGCTGTCTAGAGTCGCCGGTGTTGGGGTTACCAAAAGTACTGGCGCGAGTAGCAGTCACCATCCTATTTGGAGCACCAAGTCAATCAACCGGAATAGATGAAATTAATAGCAACAAGAGCGAAACACGCCTAAAAAGGGCGGTTGGTATAGTGCAAGTGCATCAAAGAAAGGGTCGACTGACCCATCACATAACCTTAATATAAGATAAGCGATGTAGTCGCTTACATGTTGCCTAAGGCAAAAGCGCGACTTGCATCGAAACGCAAACAAAAAAAGAAACGACAAGGACACATGGTTTCGTATGAACCATTACACGGACTCGACTTCGCATGAGGTGTTCATAGCTTGTCCTACCATAGGGTTCTCGGACTCAAGTACTGTAGTTTTCGGTCTCGTAGTCACGCTCCTCTGGGTCTTCCTCCTGGTCCTCATCTGCACATGCATCGTCCCTCGTCAAGGGACTCGGGGAGGCCCATCCCAATGACGCTTCGCCGGTGGAGCGGTGAAGAGCTCACAATAGTCCTTCACACTCATGCGATGACGTCGTGTGGGTGTATCTCTTGCTGGGGGTACACCTCCTTTGTAAGCGACAGCGGGATGCACCTCGGGGGCTCCATCCTTCTTGATCATGCATGACCTCGTCTTAGCTTGACGGAGTAGCTCACGGGTGTGGTGAAGTTCCTAGCGCAGCTTCACGGATTCCTTTATCAGGTTGTGAGGTACAGTGTCAGTGGACATGCTGAAGTAGGTCTGGAATCTAAGCGGCATTCCATCTTTCGGGGATGGGATCAATTTCCAACTCTCGTCCACATCATCCTTCATGAAAGGAAAGGGGCGAGTAGCCGGTTCATCAGCCATCTCAGAGAGGATGTCCCAAAGGTGGATGAGCGCCTTCCACACCGCTGTCTCAACTGCTAACACCAGAGTCTCCATCTATGGTACTTCAAAGAACAAGCTAGTCAGGGAGTCATTTGCCTTAAGGACTACATCAACGTGGTACTCCTTTGTGGTGGCATTGACCTAGTGCTCGTGGTAGAGGAAAACGGGTGATCGGCGGACCCAACACTTCTCCAAGTTGTCCTCAAGGAGTAGGGGCAAGCCGGATTCTAGGAGGTTTTCGGCTACGACAACCATCTACAAGGTTAAAGGAGAGGTGTGAGTAAAGGGTTTTGAAAATAGAGTGGAAGAGGCAGGAGATGCAGAAAGTCCTAAGTGTAAAGGCTAGTTGTTGCTTTTGAAAGGGGTTTCATGCTATGTGACGTCCCTGCTAGTTAAGGCTTCCAATAGTCAGGATGGCTATGATACCAGCTCTATGGTGAACCCGACTTGTAAGTCATGATCACGGAATGCATGTGTACAATGGTCCCAGAGATCAATGCTCATTGAACACACATAAGCTGAATAACAAGAGTCTTACATCCATACATACCATCTGATACCAATAATGACCGTTAAGGCCAAGTCATTACATAGATAGGGCCTCGAAGGCCGACACACCAAACACAAATAACATCGAATAACTTGATTGAAAGTGTGAACCCATGCCATCTGCCTTAACCTAGAGGCATTTTGACTAGGAAGCGTCCTAGTTTGCATGTTCATCACCGACAAACTCTTCTCCAAATTCCTGCTCCTTCATGACTTACCAATTAAATAACTAGTGACAACCCAATGATTACTTTGAATGTACTCGCAGGCAACCCATGATATGGAACACAGGAATAATGAAGTATTATATAACACTAGTAAGCTAATTTATAGAAAGCAGATTTTGCCTAATGCACTGACATGATCAACTTCTCGTTCGGCATGCATCATGCTTCAAGTGGTATGCACGCGAACGGGTTACATACATCAATATCAATAGAGGGTTCAACAACCCATGTTCACACATCCTGCCAAGTCATCTGACTTAGCTCATCATTCGTACTGCGGCCATACCCGCCCCCCACACACTCTTGGTTTACGCGAAAACTCCAGGACATAGTTTAAGAAGCAACACGCAACTGACATTGACCGTGGACACGACTATTCGAATAGTTTTACACTCTCCAGAGGTTGCACACTTTACCCAAAAGACTCAGGAAACTTCCGTGTCAAAACACGACTCACGATATTTATCATACCCAAGATAACTACCCGAACATGTACTAGAAAAGAGTCCACTCGTTGGTGACTGTCCCTCGTGATGTACACCACACGTATCATACACGAGGGAACACAACGGTGTGTTTGTTGTTTGTAAAAACAACCCATGGTCGCTCTTTTTCCTGGCACGAACCCGTCTCAAGAGTGACCACGTCACTCCCGCCATTAGTAATACGGGTTCACTTCTAGCATCAACCATAGTAATCATAAAAGCCCCGTCCCATAAGGGGTATTCTGGTCTTACATGTAAGGTTGGGACGGTCGACAAATCTTAAACTAATCGGTTTTTTGGAAAACACCCACACAACTAGCCTTGGTATACCACTCCCCCATCAAGTGGTTACATAGCTCAACACATCCCTCCGGCATTAGTGGTACCCAGCGGGTTTCATAAAACATTTTAAATCACCTGATTTTACCGTCTCGATGCATGTACCGAATCCCATGCATAGCACTACTAGCAACTAGCTACTTCCCACCCGCACAATCCTCATAGGAAGGTAGGGTCATGCCCAAGTGCAAGTATCAATGAGGAGTTACCGGAAACAACCTACAAAGGTGGTCACTGATTCAATGCATCAGAACAAAGTGTCTATTTGACATGCATAAAAGTAGTTTCTTAGACATGGTCAAATGGCTTCTTGCCTTGTTCAAATTAGTCTCTAGGCTCTTCAGGGTCTTCTTGTCCAACCCCTCGTCAGCAACACAAGCTATTGCCGCAATACAAACGGGCAAAAATAAGCACTCTACCAAAAGCAGGGAAAATATCCTACTCAGAAAAATGTCACACCATTTTTGGTAAAATACTAGGATGAGTATAGGTTCTGTAAAAATTATTGGGTTATCTATTTGGACTGCCAAAAGTTACAGAAGCTATTTTAACAGAATGTTAAAATGCCTAAAATAGGGTTTTAAAATAATATAGTGCATGCAACCTTTTGTAAAAATTGCGCAAGTGGGACCCTAAAATACTAAATAATATTACAAGATTTGCGGTGGAGGAATATTAGAATTTGGACAAATATTCAATCCCATGGGATTTTTACAACACTGAATTAAAAGGAAAACGAAAAGGTCCACACTTCTTGGGCAGGAAGCTGCTCACTGAGTCCGTCCACCACCGAGCCAGCCCAGGCGGACCAGGCACGCGCACCCACCACGGTTAAAACCTGACAGGCGGGGCCAAGCCACAAGTGGCAGCGAGGGGAGGCAAGGGAGAGGTGAAGATGATAGGTTGCCCGACCTGTCATCTTCAACCTCGGAATAGAGAGGGCGGCGAGATCATCAACGATGGCATAGGGCACATCGAGGGAAGCTAGTGTTGGAAATGGGTCCAGGGGCGGGCCGCCATTCGAGTGGTGGTGGTGAGAGAAGCAGGGGTGCAGGGAGTCACCGACGACGAGGTCCCCGATGGAGGCGCTTCAGGAGGGTGGTCGTCGGGGCCGAATCCTGTAGCAAAAGAACATGGGAGAGAGGGGGAGCATCAGGAGGCTGATGCAGTTCCATTGAAAAATAAATGAGAGGCGGAGCGGCCTTGTACCCGGGGATTGCCGGAATCCCGATGCTATGGATCCAAAGCTCCATATTGAGCTTGAGGGCTCCTAGAGATGATTGGGTGGCTCAGGGGTACGATTAGGTGTAGCAGGAGGTCGAAGGGAGGGAGTGGGAGGCTCGGGGTGGCATTGTATAGAGGGACACGGTTCACAGAAAGTCCGTTCGCGCGCTAGACCGTGGCGACGGCCAGGGGGGAGAGAGCAGTTGGGAACGTGTGTGCGGTCTTCGTGGATGCGTTCTGTGTTGGAGCAAGGTCGAGGAGGAGCGCGAGCTGGCTTATGGTGTGCAGCGGTGACGAGCGCCATCTGATCGAATCGGCCACTGAGGGCACGCGTCACACGGGGAAGAGCAGGGGGAAAGGAGGGGTACGACGTTGCACATGACTCATATCATCAAGGGGGTCACAAGGGACAGCCGGAGGGGTCCAAAGTTGACCGTGGCTGGCCTCCCAAGGTGCGGGTGCACACTATAGCGTGTCCAGAGCGCAGTTTTGGCATGCCACGGCATGTTGGCGCGCTCGAGCGCGTCCCACCTTGTCCTCTAGCACCTGGGAGATGTGGGGATGCACTTGGGATGCTTTGGAGCCGAGGAGGGATTATATGGTCAAAGGAAGAGAGGTGAAATGCTTCTACCAGGGTGGACGAGATGGGTAATTGGGGTATTTTTGTCTAACTCCATGATTGAACCAGAGATGGGACTTTCTATTGCATGTGAAGAGTGACTATGTGGGGTTGTGGTAAAAATTTGTAGTGAAGGAGAATAGTGTAAGGGGGTGAAAGTAGCAGTTTTACCAAATGACGAGAAGGTGCTTGATGCTGGTCTGAGTGACATAAAACTCATCACTTGTAGTGATATTTAACATGATTAAATTATGAGCAAAATCAATAGAATTCCCGAAGCTTGAGCTCATTTGAATAAAGTTGACAATGTAGATATGAAAAACCCTAGAAATGGACAGAATCAAATTTCTATGGACCAAGGTGATCAAATAAACTCCAACAAATGCATAACCTCGTGTGGCATCCTTATTTGAGGGATGGATCACTTCTGCAAAGTTTCAGATCAATTGGGTAAACTTGGTAACATAGAGTTCTCCAATTTGGTTCTCTACACGAAGGGTTTTGGGATTAAGAGGTGGATCAAATCAACTTGTATTGAGATGAAACTTTGCACGGTCACCACATTTATCATTTGTGACTTGCTATAATATTCCTGGAATGTATTGAGAATATTTCCTTTGGAAATATTTAAAAAGTTTAAAATAGGCAGAAAGGGTTTCGAGGGCTTTTTTACAATATTTTGAACATGACCATGTGTTGAAACTCTTATGTACGGAAAATATATGTCCAGTGAGTTTCCCTAAATTTTCTCAAATATTTTTTAACCAAGAAAAATATTTTTCCTATGAAATACCATTTGTGGTCTCATAAAATAGTATTTAAATAACTTTGAAAATAACTATTTTGTGATTTTGGGAAGTGTTTTGAATAATAGGATTCAAATAAAGTATTTGGTGTAAAATATACCTCCAAATTTAGGACTTGCAATGCAAATCCAAATCAGGGGTTTCGGAGAACTTGAAATGATGAAATGCCTTTTAAAAAAACTAATAATTTTAAAAAATGGTCTTATGATTCTATTTACATGGCTTGATCATTGGGCAAGGGCTTGGGGTCAAGTAGGTAGGTTTTAGAGAGCATAACAACTATAGTGATTGAAAAACTTAATCAGTCACACAAGCAAGTTACAACAGAAATCAAGCATCACAAACATGCAAAAAAGTTTTAATTGGTTCCAAATTTTCATAAAAACAACATGTGGCAAAATTGGTACAAACACATGGTGTGACTTACCAAGAAGTATTTTGTTGCTCTCTTGGAACAGTTAAGTGAGGCTAATGATGTCACTAACTCTCACGAAGAGACCATCACTAAGATGGAAGGTGATACTTGTGATCTGCGTTGGGTTTTCCGAGAAGAGGAACAAGTTATTCTAGCAGAATGTGGGTAAGTATTTCCATCAGTTATGAAACCAAGGTTTATCGAACCAATAGGGATATCAACCACAACCGTCTTCAACGATTGCACACAAAAGAACAAACAACTTGCACCCAACACGGGCGAGAGGGTTGTCAATCCCGTTGTACTTCTTATTTGCAAGAGAGTGAGGTGCTTACACAATTTTAGATAGTTTGAAATTGCAAAACAAATGAAAACAAGTACATGGAAGCAAGGTATTTAAGGTTTTATAAATATGTTGTGAATAAACCCTGGGTCCATAGTTTTCCCTAATGGCATCTCTCATGAAAAATAGCATAGAGTGGGTAAACAAATTACTGTTGGGCAATTGACAGAAAAGTTGATAGTTATGCAATATTCGCGGCAATGATCATGTGTATATAGGCATACCGTCCAAAAAAAAATAGGCCGACTCTGGCCTGCAACTCTTACTATTACTCCACTCATCGACCGCTATCCATGATGCATCTAGAGTATTAAGTAAAACAGAGTAATGCATGTAAAACAATGACATGATGTAGACAAAGTAAACTTAAGCAATATGAATAAACCCATTGTTTTATCCTTAGTGGCAGCAATACAAAGATGCATCTTGTCCCCTTCTTGCACTGGGATATGGAAATTCGACATGTTGAACCTACTAGAACACACCTCTCTCACCGAAGAAATATCAATCTAGCGAGTTGGCCAAACTATTTCAATAGACCAGAGAAAATTATGAAGCTATCATAATCATGCACATAAGAATCATATAAGTGTTTAGAGAAGACTCAAATAGTTATCATGAATAATATGAAAATAAACCCATAATTCATCGGGCCCCAAGAAACGCATCGCACAAAAGGAATTACATCATTGGATCATAGTGAAGATGCAGTCATTGTGTTAAAGATCAAGAGAAAGAGAGAGAGACGGAGATCGCAATCTAGGTATTGGCTATGGACTTGTAGGTCTGAGGTGAACTACTCACACATCATCATGTGGGCACCAAGGTTGATGAAGAGTCCCTCTGTGACCGACCCCCCCGGATAGGGTGCATGAATGGAGCTCGAGATGGCCTCCCATCGAAATAGAGACTTGCGACAGCATAAAAAGTGTTTCGGGACTGCTTCCGGGGTTTTAGGTTATCAGAGAATTTATAAGCCATAGAATGGAGTCTTGAGTTCCTCGACTGGTACACAAGCCAACAGGGCACCCCCCAGGTCGCGTCGGGTTTGCTTGTGGGGCCCTCGTGTAGCACCAGCCTTCCTCTCATGCTTGCTGGTCTTCTTTTGGGCCAAAAAAAGTCTTGAAAAGGTTTTAGGTCAATTGGGCTTTGTTTGGTATGGTAAACCTGAAAAGTGAAAAACATGCAGAAAAGAATAACTTGCAGTAGGCACTGGGTCAATAGGTTAGTGTTCAAAATTAATATAAATTGGGAAATAAACACCCAAAAGTATTCTAAAATGATAATGTACTACCATGCAACAATAAAAATTACAGATACGCTGGAAACGAATCAAGCTGATGTGACATGCCATCCATAATGTAACCTTATGCCTTTTTGCTCAGTGAGAAATGGTGAATTAACAAATATTAACATAGCAATACTTATAGGTATAAGCAGCAAAATCATTAATCTTTCAAAGTATACGATCCTCAAAGATTTTTTTACCCCATTCATCTTATAATGCTAGCAAGCCATGGCTTGATACGTCTCCAACATATCTATAATTTATGAAGTATTCATGCCATTTTTACAAAAAATTATATGATTGTGGTATGATTTGATTAGAACTATCCGTGACTGACTCTGTTTTCAGCAGAACTACCGTGGTATTGTTTTGTGAATAAAAAAAGTTTCTTGAATGGGATGAAAATCTACATAGAATATTTTTGGATAATATAAAAATACTAGCTAAAGAATCAATAGGAGGGAATCCACCACCTGGCCAAAAGACAGGGGGCGCGCCCCCCTCGGGTAACGCCTTGACGTAAGACCGACACCAAAAATTCCTATGAATCAAGAAACCTCTAGAAAGAAACCTAGATCGGGAGTTCCGCCGCCGCAAGCCTCTAGAGCCACGAAAAGCCAATCGGGGGCCAATTCTGGCACCCTGTCGGAGGGGGAAACCATCACTGGAGGCCATCTTCATCATCCCACTGGTGTCCATGACGAGGAGGTATTAGTTCACCCTCGGGACTGAGGGTATGAACTAGTAGCTATGTGTTTGATCTCTCTCTCTCTCTCTCGTGTTCTTGAGATGGCACAATCTCGATGTATTGCAAGCTTTATTAATATAAAGGAATCATACAGAGTTTTCCCCTCTCTATCTTCTTATGATGAATTGAGTTTTCCCTTTCAAGTTTTCTAATCAGATTGAGTCTTTAAGGATTTGAGAACACTTGATGTATGTCTTGCGATGGGATATCCGTGGTGACAATGGGGTGTTCTATTGATCCACTTGATGTATGTTTTGGTGGTCAACTTGTGGATTCGGTGACCTTTGGGAATCTATGCATAGGGGTTGGCACATGTTGTCGTCTTGACTCTCCGGTAGAAAATTTGGGGCACTCTTTGAAGATCTTTGTGTTGGATGGAACATGATGAATCTGAAATTGTGTGAGGCATATCGTATGATCGAGCCCATGTGTACTTGTGGTGATATTGGAGTATCTATGTGACATTAGGGTTTTGGTTGATGTGTATCTTAAGGTGTTATTTTAGTATGAACTCTAAGAATGTTCGTGACACTTATAGGGATAGCTCATAAGATTGATCGAAAAAGATATCTTTGAGGTGGTTTCGTACCCGACAATAATTTCTTCGTTTGTTCTCCGCTATTTGTGAGTTTGGAGTGAACTCTTTTTCGCACGTGAGGGATTTATATATGACTCAACTATGTTAGTATTGTTGGGGGAACTTGCACGAGTGAAATTATGAACCCAGTCCTTGTTACCAACCATTTATACAACGTTTTGCTCACTGTTTACTCTTTGTGACCTTTCTGTTTTTATATTTTCATATTACAAAAACCTATATCTACCATCCATACTACACTTGTATCACCATCTCTTCACCGAACAAGTGCACCTATACAATTCACCATTGTATTGGGTGTGTTGGGGTCACAAGAGACTCTTTGTTATTTGATTGCAGGGTTGGTTGAGAGAGACCGTCTTCATCCTACACCTCCCTCGGATTGATAGACCTGAGTTCATCCACTTGAGGGAAACTTGCTATTGTCCTAAAAAACTCTGCGCTTAGAGGCCCAACACGAGTCTACAAGAAGAAGGTTGTGTAGTAGACATCAAGCTCTTTTCTCGCGTCGTTGCCAGGGAGGTGAGTGCTTGAAGGTATATCTTTAGATCTTCCATTTAAATCTTTTAGTTTCTTGTTTTCCACTAGTTTATTTTTCTAAAAGAAAACTACAAAAAATGGAATTGAGATTGCATCATATGCTTCATCTTTTCAATGTCTTTCGTGAAAATGATGGAAAGGAAAATTGTGCTCAAGTGTTAGAAGAAGAAGTTATTAAAATGTTTGGGACTAGATGTTTGAGTGATGAGCATGATTTCAATGTTGTTAGTATGGATTCTTTGAATATCCATAGTACTAATGATGATTGCACTAGTCATAATAAAAAGATTTCTTATAAGCATGTCAATTTTCGTGGAGTGCATAGAGTTTCTGAATACATGCCTAAAAGGGAATATAGATTTTGCAAGAGGCATAAGTATTTATAAACTAAATGGTTGCAAGAGAGGCTATATGTTTGTGCAGGAAGACTTAATATTTCTCGCCATCCTTATGAACTTTGCAATGAAAGTGGTCATTTTAATTTCAATGTGGATTATTTCATGATTGAATTGTGTCCAAATTTTTTGATAACCTTTTTGCCCTTGAGCAACATAATGAACTTAGTCTATTTTTGGGGTATGAAGAAATGAAACATAAAACTAAGGATGTTCCAGCTTGGGTTCTCATGAAAATGATTGATTTTCATCTAAACAAAATCTATATGTATTGTCTAGTAAATTTCATTGATAATACTTATATTACCAATTACTTAAATATAAGAAAACAAATGAAAAGATGAAGAGAATACTAATAAAGGGGAAGAGGTTTCCCAATATCCTCCTATTTTTTCTTATTACGAATCAGGTAATGAGGAGGAGCTTTTTATTCAAACAACCTCTTCAAAAATAAGCTTCAAGGAATCACATAAACCACACATAATTCGATGAAGAAGAAGAAAGTAAGGAAAAGTAAAGGTAAAGGGGTATCTCTCCCAAATAATGTTGCTCCCATTATTGATAGGCCTCATGAGAATAAACCACACATAATGTGATGATTACTGTTATGATACTTGTTATAATTATGAATATCCTTTTACTGAATATTACTCTTTTCATGTGGAACCAGTTTGTAGTATTCAATTCTTTTATGATACTCCCACTATTAGTCATGAGAAGAAATTTTCTTGTGTGGAGAGTAGTAAAATTTCTATGCTTGTAGATCATGAAAAGAATACTTTATATGCTGGTTATATTGTGAAATTCCTTCATGATGCTACTGAAAATTATTATGAAGTTAATATCAAGTTTCCTCTGTATGCTTGTAGGAATTACAATAATATCAAGTTTCCTCTCGATGTGTTCAAAATTTTGAAGTTATGCTTGTTTTGCCTTCCTATGCTAGTTGATTCTTGCTCCCATAACTTGTTTGTTCACAAAAGCCTTATGGATAGGAAGTCAGGTTGACTTAAATGTGCTTTTCATGTGATTCACGATGCTCTTTTGCATGTTATAATTATTATTCCTATGTGAGCATCATTGAAATCATCATGCCTAGCTAAAAGGCTTTAAAGAAAAGCGCTTCTTGGCAGACAACCCAACAACTTTACTTTCTTTTTTTGGTGTTCACATGATTAAGCTACTGTAGTAATCATGTTTATGCCGTTTATTTCAATAAAGTGCCAAGTAAAGCCTTTGGGTAGTGTGGATGGTAGTTGACTTAATTCTGTGAAAAAACATAAACATTTGCTCTTAGTCCAGGAATTGTGTAAATTCATCGGAACATGATTTTTATATGAATTTTCTACACATGATTTATATACAAATTTGATGTATTTTACTGATTTTTAAGAAATTTTAGAGAGACGGAGTATGGTTACACAACAAATCTTCACAAACTGTTCTGTTTTTGACAGATTCTGTTTTGCATGCATAGTTTGCTTGTTTTAGTGTTCCCATATCTCATATAATGTGATATTAATAATGGTAATAGTAGAATACAGTAGGTATAATGTGGGAACAATTATGAATCTTGTCTTGACAGTACCTAAGTGAATGATCATTATTTATTATACTAACCCATCTCACGAAGTTCCGTTAAGTTTTGTGTGATTGAAGTTTTCAAGTTTTGGTGAGAAACCTATATGAGGGGAATAAGGAGTGACAATGACATAATATTGGGGATTCCAAAGGCACCCCACGGTAATATACAAGGAAGACTAAAGGGCCTAAGCTTGGGGATGCCTCGGCATTCCCCTTTCATCTTCAACATGATTGGTATATCTTACTTGGAGCTATATTTTTATTCGTCACATAGATGAGTTTTTCTTGGAGTTCCATTTTAATTTTTTGTTCTCTGTTAGGTGTTATTTATAATCTTGTTTTTCCACAAAAATTTCCAAGAATTGCATTAGGATGCTTGCATTGCATGCTTTGATTGCTGTTGTGTAAAAACAGAAACTGGTGTTGTAGTGTTTGAATTTTCATATTTTACTGGAACGTGAAAATTTTATGAAATTTTTATGAAGTGTTTTCATACAAATTTTATAACATGTACTAAATTTTAATAATTGTTTGAGTTATATAAGTACATTGTTTTCATAAATTTCTATAGACTGTTCTGTTTGGACAGATTGCTGTCATAGTTTTGTTATCGACGTATCCTATAGTTTCCATAGCCTATATTGATAGATATAAATTGTGGAAATGATAGTAAACAGTAGGTGATGCTTGAAATTATTATTTAACTTGTCTTGGCAGTACATAAAGATTTGATTTATTATTATGTGCACTAACCTATCTCATGACTTCTTTTCAAGTTTTCTGTGGATGAAGTTTTTGAGAATAGGTGAAACCGGGATATGAGAGGATTGAACAAGATACAAATGCACAACCTTGGGGATTACAAAGGCACCAGAAGTAAATATTTCAAGAACTCTCAAGCATCTAAGATTGGGGATGCTACGCATCCCACCTCTCTTCGTCAACTATCAGATAGCCTATGTTGAGCCTAAATTTTTATTTGTTCACATGATGTGTCCTATTCTTGGAGTGCTATTTTTATTTTGCTTGCTGTTTAAATAAAATACTCAGATCTGAAAATATTTATTAAGAGAGAGATAGAGAGAAAGTCCTCACATAGCTACTTAATTGTTTGATTACTCATCGATCTTCACTTATATGTTTTGGAGTAGTTTTGTCATTCACTTATATCCTATGAGTAAATGGTTGAATGAATTGAATATCATAAATCTAAAATTAAATATTCTTCTTATAGTTATCCCATGGGGAGTAATGACTTCACACATAATAAGTATAGGTGGTAAAAGTTATTGAAAGTTAGCAAACACTTCATTGGTCACTTGAACAATTCATGAAAGAATATTGAAGGAAGAGAGATTCCACATATAAATATAATATCTTGGACATCTTCTATGAATGTGAGCTCATTAATTATTTTCATACTCGAGCAAATTAGTTAAAATTGGACAAGGAAGACAACTTAATGAATTATGTTTGGGTATATTTGTATAGAAGTTATATTGTTATGGATAGCCAACATGTGGTGCTTGCTTCCACCTCATACTAGCCAAAACTTCCGCATCAAGTAGAAATACTACTTGTGCATCCAAAGACCCTTAAACCATTTTTGCCATGAGAGTCCACTATACGTACCTATGGATTGAGTAAGTTCCTTCAACTAAGTTGTCATCGGTGCAAAATATTGGGGAACGTTGCATGGGAAACAATTTTTTTTTCCTCTAGGGCATATTTCCAACACAAAAAGCAATAAAAATTGCTCCTAAATTTGTATGATCTTTTATTGTAAGGGAAAATAAGCGTTGTACGAACTTGTGATGGTAAAGAAATAAAAGCCACGAACTACATAATAAAGGTTTCTATCACAAACGGCAATACAGCGTGACGTTCCTTTGCATTAAGGATTTGCACATCCACAAACAATAAACACATGACAACCTCTGCTTCCCTCTCGGAAGGGCCTATATTTTACGTTCTAGTACTTACCTTTATGCAAGAGTCATGGTGATCTTCACCACTTCCTATATTTTGCCTTTTTCTCTTGGCAAGCGTCATGTGTTGGGGAATGATCTAGACATATATATCCACACAAATATATTTGATCATGAATTATTATTGTTGACAATTATCTATATGACAAATAAGTTGGGAGGCGAAACATTATGCCCCTATCTTTCCATGTGTTCGATGGATGCTATTTGTTCTTAAAGTATGCTTTGAGTGTACATAGTCATGGAAGACTATATGATAGTTGACTATGTGGAATTTGCTAAATCAAAGCTCTTACATCGACCCTTCTTGAAAATAAGATGAATTGCAATTGTTCGATGACTAGGATTATGGTTTGTTCGTCTTCAAGAAACTTTTTGGTATATACTTTAACATGTGAATAGCTTGTTACTTGATCATGAGTAGTTTTACGAGATGAGCTACTGTTTATGGTTTATATTGATGCTAGAAAAAGTGATTGGAAGTATCATTGGTCAAATTTGTGCACTTTCTAGCATTCACACTTCATAAACCATTTCTTTTATCATTTACCTACTCAAGGATGAGCAGGAATTAAGCATGGGGATGCTGATACGTCTCAGACGTTTCTATAATTTATGAAGTATTCATGCCATGTTTACAATAATTTTATATAATTTTGGTATGATTTGATTAGAACTAACCCGGACTGACGCAGTTTCAGCACAACTACCGTGGTGTTGTTTTTGTGCAGAAATAAAAGTTCTCGGAATGGGATGAAAATTTATGGGGAATATTTTTGGAAAATATAAAAATTACTAGCGAAAGAATCAAACGGAGGGGGTCTACCACCTGGCCACAAGCCAGGGGTCGCGCCCTCCCGTAGGACGCGCCCTTGTCTTGTGGGCCCCTCGAGCACCACCTTGATGTGAGACCGACGCCAAAAAATCCTATAAATCAAGAAACCTTCAGAAAGAAACCTACATCGGGAGTTCTGCCGCCACAAGCCTCCAGATTCATGAAAAACAAATCGGGAGCCTGTTCCGACACCCTGTCGAAGGGGGAAACCATCACTAGAGTCCATCTTCATCATCTTGGCGGTCTCCATGACGATGAGGGAGTAGTTCACCCTCGGGGCTGAGGGTATGTACCAGCAGCTATGTGTTTCATCTCTCTCTCTCTCTCTCGTGTTCTTGAGATGGCAGGATCTTCATGTATCGCGATCTTTATAAATATATATGAATCATATGGAGTTTTCCCCTCTATGTCTTCTTGTGATGAATTGAGTTTTCCCTTTGAAGTTTTCTTTTCAGATTGAGTCTTGAAGGATTTGAGAACACTTGATGTATGTCTTGCGATGTCATATCCGTGGTGATAATGGGGTGTTCTATTGATCCACTTGATGTATGTTTTGGTGGTCAACTTGCGGGTTCCGTGACCTTGGTAATCTATGCATAAGGGTTGGCATATGTTGTCGCCTTGACTCTCCGGTAGAAACTTTGGGGCACTCTTTGAAGTTCTTTGTGTTGGATTGAACATGATGAATCTGAAATTATTTGATGCATATCGTATAATCAATCCCATGGGTACTTGTGGTGACATTGGAGTATCTTGGTGACATTAGGGTCTTGGTTGATGCGTATCTTTAGGTGTTATTTTAGTATGAACTCTAGGGCTGTTTGTGACACTTATAGGGATAACTCATAAGATTGATCGGAAAAGATAACTTTGAGGTGGTTTCGTACCCTACAATAATTTCTTTGTTTGTTCTCCGCTATTTGTGAATTTGGAGTGAACTCTTTGTCGCACGTCAGGGATATATATATGACTAAACTATGTTAGTATTGTTGGGAGAACTTGCACTAGTGAAAGTATGGACCCTAGGCCTTGTTTCCAAGCATTTATACAATGTTTTGCTCGCTGTTTACTATTTGTTACCTTGTTGTTTTTATGTTTTCAGATTACAAAAACCTATATCTACTATCCATATTACACTTGTATCACCATCTCTTCACCGAACTAGTGCACATATACAATTTACCACCGTATTGGGTGTGTTGGGGACACCCAATACACCTTTGTTATTAGATTAGAGGGTTGCTTGAGAGAGAACATCTTTATCCTACGCCTCCCACAGATTGACACCTGAGGGAAACTTGTTATTATCCTACAAAACTTTGCGCTTGGAGGCCCACCACGAATCTACAAGAAGAAGGTTGTGTAGTAGACATCATGGCTCCGTCTTCAACACATTAATAGAAATGTCAAACAATACAGTGTCCAAGTCTAGGCATTGGATCGTACTTTTTCAATATGCATCAATTTTTTATTTTTTATGTAATACATGAGCGTGAACCATTGGACCTTGCTGACACCTCTCCAACCTATCTTTAATTTTTTATTGTTCCATGCTATTGTTATCATTTTAGAACCCTTTTTATGCACTTATCAACCAATTTATATTATTTTTGAGCACTAACCTATTGACCCGGTGACGAGTGACAATTGCTGTTTTCTGCGTGTTTTTCCACTTTTTAGGTTTTATTACTAAATGAATTCCAATTGACCTGAAACCTTTTTGTGAATTTTTCCGGGCAAAAACAAGACCGTGGAGCATCAAAAGGAGGCAGGAGTGTGCACGAGGCCCCCACAAGCCAACATGGCCCAGCCTTGAGGGGTGCGCCCTGATGGCTTGTGCCATCGTCATGGCTCTCCTAACTCTCTTCTCTAAACTATAAATTCTCAACCACCCTAAGAACTTCTAAGGAGGTCCCGAAACACTTTATTACGCCACTACAAGCCTTTGTTCCGACGGGAGTCCATCTGGAGCTTTGCCGGTGCACTAGTAATGGGGTACCTAGTGCCCCTGACTTTTGCACAAGCGTTAAGAGCATAACCCGTCAAGGGCAACCACCAACCCAAGAAAATAGCTGGAACCACATGTTGACAAGACCTACACAAGCAGCCCAAGACATGGCCAGAGCCCCCGGCACCGGCCGGGGGCGAAGGCACACGCATCCTCGACGAGACCCGGCAAGACGCCTCCCCGGCAAGCGCGGGCCAATCTGCCACCGCTATCGAGCTCCCAGATGGCTAAGTGGCTCTCGGTAGATACATGGCAGCGCGCTAGAAGACAAATTATAACTGGCTGACACATGTCCAGAGGCATGTCAAGACAACAAGCCACGACCAGCTAATAGGTGGGAGGAGCTTTCCGGGAATGCACCAAAGGCCGCATTTATGGAACTTTGTATTAAGTGCAAGAGTTAGGTATGATATCACTGTTAGCTATCTAATCATGTATGTTTGCCACTTTGGACTCCCCTTGAGCTATAAAAGGAGGCCCAAGGTAACCTAGCAAAGGATTCTACACTTGGTAGATTCAGACCCCAAGGGATTAGAACCAAGATCATTTGTATGTACGTGATAGCTCTCAGCGGCAACCCTTGACGGGGCAGAGCTCCATGCAAACTTCGTCTTCCTCGATCAATCCACTAAAGCAGGAGTAGTGTTTTATGCTTCAGAGCGGCCCGAAACCTGGGTATAATGCCCCGAGTCTCGTCACTATGCTGGTTCGTAGTTTCTGCTATTTGTGCCACGCGATCTCCCCGCCGAACCATGAAGGGACCAAACGTCCCATAGCTGATTGAGTGCACACCTGCATCGACAAGTTTGGCATGCCATGCAGGGGGCTTCGTTCGCACAAACCTAAGATTATGAGTGGCGTGTTTATCTTTGTCATTGTTTCCTTTTCATCATGGCTCCCAAGAAGAAGACTGGCACAGACGCCCATCCTTCTACTTCGAAGGCCACGACGCTTGCTGCTGCGGACGTTGGTGGCACTGCGGCGGCACCTAGCGATGCGGTTGCCGCGGGCGACGCGGTTGGTGGAGGAGGTGCCCTCGTTGAGTTCCACACGACCAAAGATGGAACAAGGAACACCGGAGGCGACCAGCAGCGATGTCATGGCGGGACACCTAGGCTCCACGATTCAGACACATCGGTAGCTGTAGACACAAAACAACACAAGTCCTAAGCGAGCCGCGATCCGCCGGCTGCGACTGTCACAGGCGCTGCTGCTAGGCGCGTCCCTCGTCTAGAGCAAGGCGGAGTGATGAGTGGGGCCATGGACCAACGAGCTTAGCCTCCCTCACGTCAGACACTACGGTGACCGGTGCACAACGACAAGGTTGTGATGACACTCCTCCTGGTTCCACCAGGAGTCGAGGAACATCACATTTGCCTCTTTGCCCATGACGGACACAGCCGTGGAGGCAATGGCGCGGGCTAAGCTGCTATTGAACTTTCCATGAGCGGCTCAGAAGATGGACGAATGGAGGGCCACCATTCAGACTTTGATTGCCTTCACCGAAGCGAGCAAATCGCAACAATAAGGACTGTCCCGTTGTCCTCGAACGATGATGCGGCCCGGACTGATGGTCTTGTTGAGGGAGCCACACCAACAGTGTAGTCCTTGCCTCGACAGCAAACCCAAGGGCAGCCACAACAAGCTCCATGCACTGACGGGCCCGATGCGTCATCCATAGCCTCGTCCGACATGTGCGACAATCGAGACCAACGGTGTGTCTCGGAAGACCGGCGGAAGGAGGACCAGCGTATCACCATCGAACGATGCCAGGAAGGACACCGTCAATATCCCAAGCGCAACGGCGTAGGAATTGATGGGGTCACGTGTCTCACCTTTACTCGCGAGGTACGACAGGTCCGCTGGCCATGGAGCCTAACTTTCAAGGCTGAATTAATAGAGAAGTATGATGAAAATTATATGTGAGGCTGATGATGAGATGAAAATGATAGCCGTCCAGGTTGTCGAAGGATGATATGAGTAGGCGCTCGCCAACTATTTTCCTTTGGCTGTCAAGCCAAATGTGAGGTCGAGGATGATGCACCTGCCATAGAATTCCATTTCATCATTGACTGACTTGTGCAATGAGTTTGTTGGCGCCTTCACGGGTGGCCACCACAAGCTAGGATAGCCTAGCGACTTGTAGGTCCTAACAATGAAGGAGGGGAAAACCCTGCGAAAGTACATCCAAACAATTAGTAGAGTTTAACCCAACAATCCCGAGATACACCCCACAACCGTGATTGCCACGTTCCATTCGAACATGCGCAACAGAAGGATGCGGTCCAAGATGAATTTAAAAGTCCTCAAGACCATCAATGATCTGTACATGTTGGCGGACAAGCGTGCACGAGATGAAGAAGGAAGGCGCCTCCCCGGAGAGGAGGTAGGTGTTAGAGTCGACTCTAATGATGATGACGATACCCCTAAATCGAAGGGGAGGAACCGGAAGCGCAACAGGAAGCGCAAGGGCAAGGCAGTGTTGGCCGTCGAAAGTTCTGGTGATCTCGGCACTAGCAAGAAGGAGGAAACCCGAGACCCCCGGCAAGGGAGCTTCCTCGTGCACTGATTGACATGAGGCCGCAACGGCAAAGAAAACCAAAAAGTCTGACGGGCCATATTGCAAGATCCATCGCACCAAGGGCCATGATCTCCCAGAATGCCGCCAAGTTGAGCAGCTTGGTGAGAAGCAAAAAAGAAGAGTACAAGAAGCGCGACAAGGAGAAGGGCCAAGATGGTGGCAGAGGAGGCCGCCACGGCAAAGCCTCACAGCAAAAGGTAAAACCTGCAAGAGGCCATGAGAAGACAATGGAAGATGACGTGAGTGATGATGAAGACGATGGAGAGGGTTGCAGTGACAGAGGGCGACCGATGCCATGTGTGTTGGAGGGGGTGCACCCCTGCACTTCTCTCACCACGAGCTCAAGTAGTGGGTAAAGCAAAGTTAATGCCATGGATCCAGTGGCAGAGATGAAGAAGCTAGAAGCAGCTGGCTTGGCCCAAGGAGTACTGCATCCAACGTGGTTAGCTAACCCGATAGTGGTGCGCAAGGCAAATGGGAAATGGATGCTTTGCATCAATTTCAATGATTTAAACAAAGCATGCCCGAAGAACCATTTCCCTTTCCACGCATTGATTAGATAGTTGATGCCACTTCCGGGTGCGATCGGCTTTCCTTCCTGGATGCATATTCCGGATACCACCACATATTCATGGCCAAAGAGGACGAGCAAAAGACCGCGTTCATAACACCATGCGACACGTACTGCTTTGTATGAATGACCTTCGGGTTAAAGAGCGTTGGTTCTACCTTTGCGAGAGCCATGCAAATTGGATTTGGACCCCAGTTGCACATAATTGTGGAAGCTTATATGGATGACATAGTGGTCAAGACTAGAGAAGAGGCTACCCTTGTACAATACCTAGAAGAGACATTTCCGAACCTGTGCAAGATCAACCTGAAGCTCAACCCTGAGAAACATGTGTTTGGTGTCTCGTCCGGCAAGTTACTTGGGTTATTTGTGTATCAACGAGGAATATATGCCAATCCCAACAAGATCAAACCTATCGAGCAGATACAATCACCCAAGACAATCTAGGACGTGAGGCGTCTGACAGGATGAGTTGCCACGTTGAGAAGATTCATCTCCAAATCCGCTGAACGGGCCTTGTCGTTCTTCAAAATCTTGAAGAAGGTTGGCCCAATGAAGTGGACCCAAGAAGCAGATGCAGCACCGCCGCCCATGGGGCATCTCTGGCTGGGCATGCGATGCCGACCCCGAAGGCGTGGCGAGTGACGGAGTGGTGGTGGGGCCATCGACCTGCTCAGTCACCGACTGGGACGAACCTTGTTGCTATTGAACTTCGGGGCCGGTGGGAGCGTTCACCATGGGTAACGGCGACCGGCGCGCGCCGGCGGCACCGACGGGCGCGGTCTGGGCGACACGGGTGGCGCGGAGCTCTCCGCGAACCCGGCGAGCGTCAGCCATCGGAGCGGTGGATCTTCGTGAAGACAGAGCTTGGTGGAAACCTCGACACGCGCCTACCGGGCACGCCAAATGTTGGATTTTGGGCTCCGCAAAACCCTAAGGATTCGAACACTGGGGCGCATACAAAGATTTCTCCCGGCTCAGCCTCGCCTAGACCACTACTCGAAGGAAACGACGAAGGACTCACTCGATGGCGAGGGCAGCACAGAACACAAAAGTTTACCTAGGTTTGGGGCGCTGGGAAGCGTAAAACCCTACTCCTGTCTTTCGTAGATTGCCTCTCGCGGAGGTGGTGGATGAAGTAGTACAGTGCTCTCGAGCTTCCGGAGGCCAAGTGGCTAGGTGTATTTCCCTAAATTCGGAATGAACTCCCCCTACCAAGTGTTCTACCCTTTCTATTTATAGCGGAGGCCCGGGACCTCTTCCCTCATAGCTTCGGCGGGAAGGGATCCCACATCGGCCAATTTTGAAGGGGAACAGGGGAACATGCTCCCCTGCCCAAAGGTGGTCTTCTGTCACACCATGTTTTTACTACCACATTCTTTGTATTGTGAAAATCTGAGGTTGTTAAAACTTTTTCAAAACTAATGATGTGAGTTCCATGATTGTCATTGAAAGCTTGTGTGTGTTATCATGAGATGATAAAAACCCATTTCACAATATTGAATTTTTTCTAGGAACCTTTACTTGTTTCTTATGAAGGTAAAAACCCTAATTTGAGTTGCACTACATGCCCTTGATGGCAAGAGGTGTTTCTACCCAAAGTTGGTGATCTGATTTTAACATGTCTTTATATTCCAAAACAACAAAATAATTATTTTTATAATTATTTCCCTAATTTAATTGCATGTCCATTTGTGAGGCCAGAATTTGTATTCCTACATGGAAAAATACTTTTCTACCCTAAAAAAATCTGATTAAATTTGGAGATGATCAGAAGGACATATATTTTCCATACATAAGATTTTAAACCCTACTTTATATTATAATTATTTGAATAAAACCCTAGAAGCCAGTTCTGTTTGTTTTGACCTTTTGAAATATTTCCAAAGGAAATATTCTTAACAAAATCCTAGATAATTCCAGTAGTATCCCTAAGCCATATTTGGAGTCGACATAAAGTTTCACCTTGATCCAAGGTGATTAAGGACCGCAAATAACCCTAAAACCCCTTTCGTCGAGATTGAAGTTAGAGCAACTCTACATAGCAAAGTTTATCCAATGATCCTGAAACTTTGCAGGAGTGCCTGATACCTCAAATGAGGGTGCCACACCAAAAATGGGATTTGTGGGATTTAGTTTGCTCACACTCTCTTTGGAAGGGACATATCTGGTCAAATTGAAGTGTTTTCAAGTTTACAAAGCTAAACTTGTCCAATGGAGCTCAAACTTGGTGAAATCCCATGTTTTAGCACCAAACCCAAACTCTTAAGTTGCAGCACCAGTGGTGGGGTGCAACCCCCTCAAACCATTGTCAAGCACCTTCTGAAAGATAGGGAAAAGCCACCTTAGCCACAGCTAAACCCAACCCCTTTGCTCCAAACTCATAGATAAGGTAGCTAGTATGCATATCTAACACCAATCAACTCGCCCCTCACTGGTTCAAAGTGGAAAGGCCAAAAACTTCAATTTAGGCTTCAGCTCAAGGCTAAGAGCACCAATATTTCTTGTCTCCCTTGACCAGCCGAAGCTCCCACGAGACCCAAACGTCTAGCCACACTCCCAGGCAGTGCCAGGACATGCTAGACACGTCCAAAGTGCCTCAGAGCGCACCAGCATGTTGTGGCATGGCAAACCTGCGCTCTGGGCGCGCTACAGGAAGCCACCAAGGTGGGGGCGACGCTCTCGGCCAGTTCCAGCCTCCCCCGAGGTGTCCAACCTCTTCCCCGACAACCCCTCTGCATCGAGCAACCCTCAGGGCCCCTCCTTCCCCACGCTAGAGCTCGTGCGACGCGTGCCCGCGCACACCAGAACCAGGCAAGGTTGTGCGGCCACAGATGCTCGACTCCTCCCTCTCTCCCTCTGCAACAGATGATTCAGGCAGTCCAAAACCATGTCCTGAGACCGTGGTTTCGACCCCAGCCCCTCTCTCCACCCCCATCCACGCCACGGTGAGTCACCGGTGCTCCCGAATTGAATCGTCGTCAAGGGGCTATAAATAGCCCCCTCGCTCCGGCAACCCTCGGATAGCTTCACCACGACCACTAGCACCTCCCTAGCCACCCCAGCAAACCAGTAGAGCCTCGGTGCTCGAGATGGACCGAGTCCCCTCCGCCTCGGAGCTCTAGTCGATCTCCGGCTACACGACGGCTCCTGCGCCCCTCGACCCACCAAACTGATCCCCTCAACCCCAAGAAGCTTTCCCTCAACTCGCCCGAGCATTTCCATGTCTCTAGCCACCTCATCGACCACCTCCCAAAACTCCTCCGCCACGGCCTCCTTGTCGCCAGCGAACCCCTGCCCCTTCGACGTTTTTCCGACCACCAGCAGGTGGGCGATGTCATGGCAAACCCATTCCAGTCCTTGTTGGGGCTTGAGAGCGTCGACAGCCTCGCGGGCATGCTCCTCCTCCTCTGTGGCCAGAGGTAGGAGACGACCTCGACAAGTGAGCCCCACCTGTCGGTGGCCCAGCCTCCTCCCCCGCACTTTCCACATCCACTTACCGCCGGGCCCCACACGTCAGGTTCAAACCTGATGGCGTACGCGCCTGGGCAGGTTGTCGGCTGGCCATGGGCCAACCCAGCTCCAGGCCGATCCAGTCCAGGGGCTTAGCCCATTTTTCTTTATTTTTAAAAATCTGATTTCAAAGATTTTATAAAAATATTTAGGCAGTGTAGAAATATAATTTTCCACTCTTATTCTTTTAAAACTATGTAGTATTTAATAATATGATTGGATGAATTTTTCAACAACTATTCTGTTTTAGAATAATAAGAAGGACTAAATTGGAATAGTTTTGCTTGTGTTTGGTTAATTTTAAAAATGTTCCTTCAATAGAATTTGAGGCAAATATTTTTCAAAATGAAAACTTAAATTTATCAGTATTAAAGAACATTTTTAAAATGACCTTGTGATCTATTTCTGTGTGAGCTATTTCTTATTTATGTTTTATCGACGATAGAAAATCCGTGTGACGAGGGAATTAGAGCGGAAGACCTCGAAGTCCCCGGATACCTAGCTGACCAAGGCAAGCAACCCTTTGACCATGAATGAGCATATGTTACTTTGCATGTTAAGAGAGCAAGTATTTCCGTTGCATATGATCATAAGTGCCGGTAATCATTTGATATGACTTTACCCATGGCTCCCCGTAGCACATGCATTGAGCTTGATCCTACCCTTTGAGGTTCTTGCTAATATCAGGTTGACAAGTAAAGTTAGAAGTAGTATTATCATGAGCATGTTGATGACAGAAATAAAAGAGTTTATGAAAACCCCGTCGGGTGCCACAAATCCCCGAGGTTGATGATTAGTTAGGTGGCCACTTTTGGTGAAGTGGTGCACCGGGTACTTTGAGTGAGTATGGTTTCAGAAATGGGATTAGATTTATGATGTGTCGACCGTCCCAACCTTACCAGTACGACCACGTTACTCCTTATGGGACGGAGCTATGTTGATTACTCTGGTCGGTGCTAGCAAAGAGCCACATTATTAGTGGCGGGAGTGATGTGTGGTCACTCTCGTGATGGGGTCGTGCCAGGTAGGACGACTATGCCATTTTTATGAGTTCCAGGTACACCGTTGGTCCCCGCATGGTTGATACTGTCCAAACTCAGTGCTTGTAAGATGCACAACATGTGGGCTGGGTACCAATCGAGTGGACCTCTTTGTCTAGTATCGTCAGGGGAAAGATATTGATTGGGTACTTACCTCGGGTATGTTATATACCGCGAGTCGTGGATGACACGGAAGTTCCCCGGATCTCGTGGGTCCAGCGTACTACCTCTGCAGAGTGTAAAACTATTTGAATAGCCGTGTCCACGGTCAAGGACAGTTGGCTAAGCCTGCGTAAACTACGTCTAGTTGTTTCCGCATAAACCAAGTGTGTGTGTGTTGTGTTAAAAAGGTGTTGTTATGGAAGTAATGATATGACCAAGTTTGGTGACTTGGCATATAGGGTGAGCCTGGATGGCTCAACCCTCGACAGATATATTGATATATGTAACCTCTTCTTCAAAAGTAATTCTTTAACTTGATGCATATTCATGATCATTCCACACCGATGAATTCCACCAAAGATGCATGATATTGTTATCCTTTAGTTTCATTGTTCATATCATGGGTTGTTTGCGAGTACATTCAAAGTACTCATTGGCTTGCCACTGGTTATGTTATTGACCGGACATGGAGGGACTAGAGTTTGGAGATGAGTAAGTCTTCGGAGCCTCGCCTGAGAACTAGGACGCTTCTGAGTCAGAATGCCTGTCGGTGTGGGCTTGAATGCACGGGCACCCGCTTAGCCCCTATGATTTCCGCTACTAGTTGTATCAGAGTGATTTGGCCTTAGGCCCTCCCTTGTGAAATTGACCATTCGGTCATGTGTTGTAATGATCGGTACTTGGTGTAAGTCTCTTTTATTCGGTGTCTCTGTTCAGTAAGCATTGATCTCTAGGATCACTGAGCACGGCGATTTCGACCCGTAAGTCGGGGTCCCCACATATTCACGTGCCAAGTAACTGTCCGCGCTGTAGAGACGGGCCCGAGGATGATGTTTGTCGTACTAGCGGGCGACGGCGGCTTCGTTGCACCGGAAGGAAAACCTTTGGAAGATGCGTTTGGAACCCTTGTATGCCCCCGCCTCCTTTGCACCAAAGGGGAAACCGCCCCATCCTGACATCTCCTGCCCGCCTATCCTTTCCTGTCGTCACCCTTGACTCCTGAGGCCCGGCCTTACCTCGTAATATCCGCCGCTCCGGAGGTATCCTGAGGAGGCCCCCTTCGGGTCTTGACGCTGCTCCTCCTCGTGAGGCTTGTCCCCTAACGAGGGCCTTACCTTGAACGGTGTCAGGCCCGTTTGTTTGTTTCGGTGAGGTGGGCCTTCCCTGGGCCACCTGGAGGCAGCTCTAGGTACCCCCATTCCCAAAACGCCGACACCAGCCCCCGGGCCCGCGGAGTGCTTGGGTTGGCTTCGTGGCAGAGCCTCAAGGGGCATCATGAGGCGTCGTGGCCCCTCAAATGCCTGTGGGCCAAGCCGGTATGCGTCACTCGGCTAGTGTCTGGTCCTCCATGTACTTTATCTCTACTTCCATTATTAGGTGCCCTACTTGTAGCTTCGCTGCCTTATTGCTTTCCTTCTTCCCTACTCTCCCTTCCTCTTTGGTATCTGACTCCAACCGACGTCTCCCAGATCCAGTGCCGCATAGCTCCGTGCCAGTTCAGCAATGGCGCCCGCCGGGAAGCAGAAGTCATAGGGGCATGGCCCGGCCCAGGCTTCTCCGCTCCTGGAGTGCGCCCTCTCCAAGGACACGGATCTCCTCGCCATGCTTCCATGGACCCGGCCGAGTCCAGCGAGCACGGGCGAACCCTGATCTGGGCTGGCGCCATAGAGGAGCGTCCCGCATCCGAGGCGGTATACCCCTTCTTCCTTCACTGTATTTACGCTGGGCTGGTGCCGCCTTTCACCTGGTTCTTCACCGCTGTCTTGGAACACTATAGGATCCAAGCCCTTCATCTCCAACCCAACTCCATCTTGCTTCTGTCCGTCTTTTCCTTCTATTGCGAGGCTTTCGTTGGCGTGCAACCTTCGGTTGCCCTCCTCCGCCACTTCTTTAGCTTGCGCCTACAAGATGGCGCTCATTTGTCGGCATGTATCTCCTTCGTGGCAGATCAGAGAGGCAATGTGCTCTTGAAGGCCGGGAAGAAGGTGGAGAACTTTAGGCACTGTTGGGTCCTTGTGTGCCTCAAGGATGCCAACCCTCAGCTCGAGAAGCCGAAGGAGTTGTCGGAGAAGACTTCCGCGTGGAGCTCGGCGAAGCTCTCCGACCCTCAGGCTGTGCCCATGCTGGATCACTTTTCCCGCGACATCAGCGCCAAGAGGCTGACCGAGGGAATTGTAGTGAAGGAATTCCTGGCGCAGCGCCTCTCTTGGCGCACTCCAGGCCCCTGTGTGAGTACCGGGCTGGTGACGAAGAGCTCCGGCTCCGGTCCCGGGACCTCCCCATAGAGGACCTGAGTAGAGACATGACGATCTTGATGGGCGGCGACCCTGGTGACCTTCTCGAGGCCCTGGGTCCGTTATACCGCAGTGACGACCGGCCCGACCTAGTCGCTGCGATGCCTGTCTTCAACGAAAGGGGGCTCCTGCTGGCTGAGGGCTCCAGCCCAGTGGAGGTCTCATCTGGCGACACCTCCGGTGAAGGGGACTCGGAGAAGACCGTCAACGACCGCACGGCGAGCGTGCCTCTTCCGTCGCAATCCGTCCTTCTGCACAAGCTTGAGGATGATGACGCCACCGGTGATACCTCCGCTGGGACCCACTCGGAGCTCGCCAGATCCTCCAGGTGGCCCGTGTCAAACCCGCACTCCACGCGGTCTGCATGAGTGCTTTCTTCTCGGAAGCTTGGGGCTGAGCTATCCCTGGCACACCCCGGCTCTGCCGGTAGGACATCCAAGGCGCCGAGCTCGCCTCCCTCCATGGGAGGATTTGTCACCTCTGCTGTCGCCAGGGCGGAGAGGAGGAAGAGATGGCACGACGTCAAAGGGTAAGTTAACTGCTTGGGCATGCCTTGCGCGTCTGTTGTTTGTGCTTGGCTGATTTTCCCCTTTTTACTTGACGTCCAAGAATGTCATCTCGCCGGGGCCGAAAAGGAAGAAAATGGTTGTCAAGACGAAGGCGACTCTCGATGCACCGCTTGCTCTCAACGACGCATTGTTGTCTGTTGGTGGGGAAGAGGAGGCTCGTGGGGCAGTCTCCCTGGGCTTGGTCGTGGAGCCCCTCGAGCCCCCGAAGCATCCTGAAGCGAGCGTGGGGATGCCATTGCCCGTGGGGCAGGCCTGCGAGGGCCCTCAGGATGTCGAGGTGTCGATGCCCGAAATTGTTGAGCTGTTTTCGGGGCTCCCTGTTCTTCATGCGCTGCCCCTCCAGCAGCACCACCCGTGCCTGCACTGGAGACTCTTCAGGGGGAGGTCCATAAGAGCTTGGTGTTCACCCAAGGTGTCTTGAATGCGGCCTTCACCGCCTTGAGCAATGTCATAGCCGAGATGAGGAAGGTCGAGAAGGGGGCCGAGGCCGCCCGCGTCGCGCGTGAGAAGGCGTTGAAGGAAGCCAAGGCCACTGTCGGACGTGGTGAAGAGGTGGAATCCTACCTAAACGTCCTCCAAGTAGAACAAGCCAAAATGGCCGAGCAGCATCACCTGCAGGGGGATGAACTTATGTCCCGCGAGACGAAGCTCGCCGCCCTGGAGGGACAGCTGTCCCAGGAGGCGAGTAGCCTGAGCGCGAAGCAGGCGCGCTTGGAAGAGCAAGAGAAGGAGGCTGCCTCGAGGAAGGCCCTCCTTGACGCCGAGGAGAAAGCTCTCACCACGGTCGAGGAGAGGAAAGCCGCAGAGCTAGCCTGCTTCCTTGACGTTGAGTTCAGGATTCCCACGGCGCTCCGCTGCATCTGCCGGGACGAGTTCGATGAGCCTCTGGCAACCCCGAAGGATGTCTTTGCCGCGCTCGTGAAGGGGCTCGTCGTGGGGCTGGAGATTGTCGTCGTGCAGGTGGACAAAATCTTGGACAACAAGTGCCGCAACCTCTTCTTCGCGGCTGCGACTGGCGTCTTCAACCATCTTCATCTTCAAGATCCGGAATTCGATCTAAGCTCCGTGGTCATACTAGGCCCCGCCGAGGTCCGCGACCGCATCGCGGAGGCGGTGAAAGGCCCTGTGGAGGCGTTGGTGATGAGGTTCGCCCATGTCGCAGCTCCTTCGTCTCCAGGTGCCACCGAATCCAACGATGGGGAGGACAATGCCTCTGACGTCGACGACCAGCCCCTACGGAGGGGGCGACCAACGGTGGCTCCTCCTGATTTCTTGTCCCTGTTATTTATCTGCAATGCACATTGTGCCTCGTGGAGGCATTAAACTTATTTGCATTTCTATGAACTTGTTCACGGTTTGTAATAACTGAATGCTTGAATGTTTTCCCCGCCTTGTTCCGGTCATTTTTGTTGTGTTACTCTACGTTGGAAGGGCCAGCCCCGCGTGTATCTTCCCGCGATTGAACAGACCGAAAGCCAAGGACGCCTCAAAGGGGGAAGGGGCTATGAGCGCAGTTAGGCTCCTGAGTCGCGATGCTCAGGAGCCCCCCTTGACGCGCGAGCTTCCCTCACGAGGAGAACGCGGCGAAGATTTTGAAACTTGGTACAACTTCAACACTTCGCATTGGCAGCCGCCCCCCTGCGTGTACCTTCCCATGATTGAACCAACCGGAAACCAAGGACGACCCAAAGGTGGAAGGGGCTACGAGCGCAGTTAAGCCCCTAAGTCGCGATGCTCATGGGTCCCCCTTGACGTATGAGTGGCTCCAATGTTCCTCCTAAGAAGCCGATAATTTGAGACTCTCGAACTCCTTCAACACTCTGTGTTGGCAGGGCCCGCCCCACGCGTACCTCCCTGTGGTTGAACCGACCGGAAAGGGAGGCTCAAAAGGGAAAGGGGCTACGCGCGCAGTCCAGGCTCCAAAGTCGCGATGCTCAGGAGTCCCCATTGACGTACGAGTGACTCTAGTGTTCTTCCTAAGGGATCCGAAGTGATTTGTCGAGTGCACTGGGCTCTGCGTCGGCAGGGCCCGCTCCGCGCGTACCTTCCCGTGTGTGGACCGACCAAGGACGGCCCAAAGGGGGAAGGGGCTACGGGCCCAGTTAGGCCCATGAGTCGTGATGCTCAGGGGTACCCCTTGTCGTGCGAGCGGCTCTGTACCTTTAGTTGTTTGCTCCATGTAGTGGGCATGGGCGAAGTCATGGGTGGACTGCGCTAATCTCCTTGCTGGCCGAGGGTGTAGCCGCTGATGGGTTGTGTTGGTGCCAGTTGTGGGCACAGTCATTGGCGGACTATGTTGGTGCCAGCTGAGGGCGTAGTCATTGGCGGACAATGTTGATTGCTACTATCAGTACCCAGCGCGGAGCATGGGTCTTCCACTTGGCGTGGGGTGGACTCCTCAACGTCCTCGGGGGGGCCCTGGGCGTAAACAGCCTCGGCTCGTTATTACATGAGAGTGTAATGCTGGGGTGTATATGGGAGGTCGCGAGGATGCTTTCGCCTCGCGAGTGTCCCTACCCTCGACTCATTGGTGGACTGAGCTTCTCCCCAGCATGGAGCATAGGTTTCCACTAGGCGTGGGATGGACCCCTCCGCGTCCTCGGGGGGCCCTGGGTGTATACAGCCTCCACTCGTTATTACGTCAGGGTGTCATGGTGGGGATGTATATGGGAGGTCGTGAGGACGCTAGGCGAGTGTCTCCTTCCCGCGGAGACAGGGAATAGGAGTGCCACCATCACGAGAACGCTGTCGTGCCGCACCACTGGGCCGAGGTATGCCCTTTTTGCTCCTATAGACAGAGATAGAGGAGGGGATCCACCCGCTGCTGTAGGGCTGCTGGATCCACCTGCTACAGTCGGGCTGGATCCAGTTGTCGCGCTCGGGGGAAGGGGAGAGTCGTCGCTCCCGCGCTCGGGGCGAGGGGAGGGCCGCTGCCGCTATGCTCGGGGGTGGAGGGGAGGGCCGCCGCTACCGCTGCGCTTGGGGGTGAAGGGGAGGGCCGCCACCGCCGGTCCGCTCTAGGGTGGACAGGAGGGTCACCGTCGTTGATGCGCTCGGCAGCGAGGGAAGGGCCGCCGCCGCCGTAGGTCCGCTCGGGAGGTGGGGAGGGCCGCCTCCAGCGCGGGAGGGGGAGGGACGGATTCGCGGCACAGGGTTTGTGTGTGTTGGGGGAAGGAACGGGAGCACGGGGAGCAAGGGGAGCAAGGGAGATGTTAAGTGAACATGTTCAGTGTAGGTTAACTGAACATGCTCAGTGCTATTGAAATGGTAGTTGAATTGGTAGTTACAAAATAAAATAAAATAAAATAAAGAAGAAAGAATATAGACATTCTATATCTAGACATTCTGCTATAAAACTGAACGTGTATACCAAAGAATCTTTATAGATTATTGTCTATATAGGTATATAGACATCCAAATTTAGACATGTTGTTGGAGATGCTCTTAGTCTCCAGCTGAGATGTTCCTGTGAACATCAAAATAAAAAAGTTTATTTTTTTACTTTGTGTTGGAAAAATTTAAGGAATGTTTGGAGTGCATGCAAATATTCTTCACGAAATCACATTGCTGGAAGTCGTGGCAAAAACATAAATTACGAGCTCCAAAACGTGTTTGCAACTCCAAGTAATATTTTCAAAGGCATCGATTTTATGTTTATACCAAGCCTTCCACCATTGCGATTTCATGATGGATCTACGCATGCACTACATGCATTCATTTAAGTTTGCTACACAAAAATGTCGGGATATTTTGATTTGAAAAAAAGTCTATTTTACTATCCTAAACAAACTTGGTAGTTTACATCACCACCTGATCTATTTTTTTGTCCCCTTCACCCCCCCCCCCCGAACAAACCCATACCGAACAAAAAACCTCCCTAAATGGTTTGTCTCCACTTGGAGCTGTCGTGCCGGTGGTCAATGGTGGTTTTTACCTGCGGGTGGGTTAGGAGATTCCATATTTCTTTTCTACTCTCTCCAGCGACCTGCGGCGGCGTGGGTGCGCGGCTGTGTGGGGCGAGGCGACCCGTGGCGGTGCTCACGAGCTGCGGCGCAAGGGAGTTGGCGGAAGCGGCGGGACCCCACCCATGGGTGGTGGCGGGTGCGGTGGAGCGGCATTAGAGATTGAGTTTGGGCGGACGGCTAGAGCGACATAGGAGCTACTAGAGGAGGCCAGCACGGGTGTGGAGGTCCAAACATTCGGCTGCTGCCAGCGGCTACGACCCTGCCGCATCATTCGGACAATGCCCGCATACGTGTCCCCACCCAGATCACTCGTCATTGCGTGCGTGCAACGACCTGGACCAAGGACCATGCACCCCTCCTCTCTTATAGGGTTAGCAAAGTGATAGGTCATATCTAGTTGAGCTTTGCTCTTTCCACTAACTCTCCCATGTAGATCATGTCCTCCATATGAGAATATTCCTAGTGGATGTCAAGGCCCATTTTGAGGGAAGATCCATCTTGAATTCAAGACCTCATCTCCCCATGGGATTAGGGATGAACTTTACCATGTATCCTTCTTTCCTTTGTTGTTCATGTACCTTGTGGATCTTGTGTGTTTTTTAGGGTAGTGGATGTGCAATTGGACTTGTTCTTGAGTGTTCCTCTTGTGATTTCTCCATGTTCTTCCTCGTGTTCTTTGTGTTCTTCGAGGTTTCACTCTCCAATTCGTGAATGATAACTAACAAGGGCTTGTACCTATATCATCGGTCGTGCCTACTTCCCGTATTATATGGAGTGGAATAGTTTTGAATTAGCAGCCCAAACAAATAGAATGTGGTTTGTTCCGGTAAGCCAACTCCAATAGTTCCCCTAAAAACATCCTAATGATGTCTATAAGTTTTAGGTGAAGTTTTTATACCTACTTTCGTCAGATCTTGTAAACTTCTTGCCCTAAAATCTATTTTTACTTTTTGTTTTCTCTTAAATAAAATTAGATAATGGCCTAGGGGTCGACAATGAGTGACACGTATGATGATATGTCGTCGTCATATCTAATTATTTATTGTTTTGTGCCAATATTTTACAACTTCCATACACATTTGGAAAAAAAATTATATTATTTTTTGGGACTAACATATTAATCTAGTGCCTAGTGCTAGTTGTTTTATTGCATGTTTTTGTATTTCATTGAAAATCCGTATCAAACAAAGTCAAAACACGATAAAAAGTTGTGGTTATTTTTATGGAATATATGGAATTTTTTGCTGGAACAATCAATAAAAGGGGTAGCCAACAGGCCCTGCAAGCTCACATGACACACCCCTGCCCTAGGGTGCGCTAGGCGGGCTTGTGGCCACCCATAAGTTAGTTGGGTCTCTCCTTCGGATGCAAGGAAGCTAATATCCGGATAAAAATTGTGTTAAAATTCCAGCGTGCTCGGAGTTAGAATCAGTAGGAAATATAAGAAATGGTGAAGGACGAGAAAATAGGGTTGCACAACAGAGAAGAAACACAAAGATAGATCCAATCTCGGAGGGGCTCCTCCCCTCCGAGAGCCATGGTGCTCAAGTGTTGGAAATATATCCTAGAGGCAATAATAAATTGGTTATCATTATATTTCATTGTTCATAATAATTTTCTGTTATTCATGCTATAATTGTATTAACCAGAAACCGTAATACATGTGTGAATACATAGACCACAACATGTCCCTAGTGAGCCTCTAGTTGGCTAGCCCGTTGATCAATAGATGATCATGGTTTCCTGATCATGGACTTTGGATGTCATTGATAACGGGATCACATCATTAGGAGAATGATGTGATGGACAAGACCCAATCCTAAGCATAGCACAAGATCGTGTAGTTCGTTTGCTAAAGCTTTTCTAATGTCAGTTATCATTTCCTTAGACCATGAGATTGTGCAAATCCCAGATACGGTAGGAGTTCTTTGGGTGTATCATACATCACGACATAACTGGGTGATTATAAAGGTGCACTACAGGTATCACCGAAAGTATCTCTTGGGTTGTACGAGTTGAGACTGGGATCTTTCACTCCGTGTGACGGAGAGGTATCTGTGGGCCCACTCGGTAATGCGTCATCATAATGAGCTCATTGTGACTAAGGAGTTAGCCATGGGATGATGTGTAACGGAAAGAGTAAAGAGACTTGCCGGTAACGAGATTCAACAAGGTATAGGGATACCGATGATAGAATGTTGGGAAAGTGTCATACCGGTAGACAAAGGGAATTGCATACGGGATTGAGTGAATCCTTGACATCGTGGTTCTTCCGGTGAGGTCATCATGGGACATGTGGGAGCCAACATGGGTATCCAGACCCCGTTGTTGGTTATTGACCGGAGAGGTGTCTTGCTCATATCTGCATGTTTCCCGAACCCGTAGGGTCTACCACTGCTAGAAAAACGGCTATAGCTAATATGGACATTAATGGCGCACCATGTATGTGGTGCGCCACTGCTATATAGCAGTGGCGCACCAGATATAGGTGCGCCATTAATGGCCATATTACTAATGGCGCACCTGGTGTGTGGTGCACCATTACTAGTTTTGTCCTGGCCCCACACCCTTCCCAGACTTAGCAGTGGCGCACCAGGGGAAAGTGTGCCATTACTAATTTTAACTAGTAATGGTGCACCACACCCACGGTGCGCCACTAGTGACAAAATTATTTTCAATTTTTTTTTCAAAACTAGTAATGGTGCACCACACACCAGGTGCGCCATTAGTAACCCTGGTTACCAATGGCGCATTCTTAGGAGGTGTGCCATTGGTAACCTAAGAGCAGCTAGATATTTTTGACAGCCACCTACCACACTCACTTTCCCCACTTCATTCTCTCCACCTCTAGCAAGCTTGGTCTCGGCTACCTCCTCCTCCTCACCTCATTTGCACCATAGATTCACCCAAATTAAGTGGTTAAATTTCCTTTTTTGATAGGTAAGTAAGGGGAAAGCTTTCTTTATGTTCTAGATCTACTTTTTTCTCCCTCCAACGTACACACTTTTTATGGCATAGATCTACGTATGTTTGTAGTGTTGCATATGTTTGTGTTTGAATGTACCGGTATTTGAAATGCAATAGTTGCCAATATTTTGCCGGAATGTTGATTCATTTATGTTCGGCAAGAATTTGGCACTATGCATTCTTTTTAGGCAAAGTAATGCCACAAAAATTTGGTTCTAAAATATCGTTTGCTATACCCCGCAGGCGACCATGGTCCACACGATGACCGAAGGCATCGTGAAGGTTTTTGAGCTCCTCGAAGGCCGAGATGCTTCAAAAGAACGAGACAGAGATAAGATGTCCATGTCGAAGATGCAAGCTGAAGAGCCTTATGGACCCAGATTCCAGACAGGTGCGGGACCACCTGCTCGTGGGTGGTTTCACGGATGGCTATCGGTGGCAAGGTGATGAAGATGATTATGAAGTCGTCCATGGGGGCCGGGCAAGAAATAAGGAAGGACAGCAAGACAATAGCAGCGAGGGCGGGCGAGAAGACGAAGAATCTCCAGGATATGATCACGAAGTAGATGGAGGACACAATCATCATGTAGAAGATCCCGGACATGATGATGATGAAGATCAAGATGAAGGGCATGATCATGAAGATGAAGATGCCGGAGCAGACAACGATGGACCATCGATGGGCTGGGTGCAGGACACTCATATTCAAGAGCTGCTTCTCAAGAAAACGGGTAACGCAAGAGCTGCCGCCCAAGAGAAAGCCAAGCTGGATCAACTGGAGATAGAAGCGGTTACTCCATTGTATGAAGGATGCAAGCCCGAGGATACCCGTCCGAAAGTAACGCTCATGGTTCTGGAGATGAAGGTAAAACACAAAATGACCGACGCATGCTTCGACAAGAACATGTCATTCTGGCACGAACGTCTTCCCAAGGGGAACAAGTGTCCGACCAGTTTCGAGGAGGCGAAGAAAATCGTGCATCATCTGGATTTACCGCACGTGAAATACCATGTGTGCATGAACGATTTCATCATTTATCGGGACGAGCATGCGGAGTCTACCATATGTCCGGTGTGCGGTGTCACTCGATACAAGAAGAGGAAGAAACCTCCTCGAAAAGTGGTGTGGTACTTTCTGATCACTCCAAGTCGACAGTGGAGCTCCTGCGTTGGCACGCGGATAGGGAGGAGAAGAAGCGAGAAGATGACGGAAATGATCCGGAGATAAATAAAAAAGACAAGATGCTGAGTCACCCTAAGGATGCGAGCTAGTGGCAAGCGTTGAACTTCGAACACCCAGAATTTGGGGACGATCCTAGGAACATCATGCTAGGCGTGAGCACCAATGGAGTCAATCCGTTTAGCAGCTAGAGAAGCACACATAGCACCTGGCCTATGTTTGTGTGGATGTACAACCTTCCCCCCTAGATGTGCATGAAGAGGAAGTACATTCACGTGAGTATGCTAATTGAAGGGCCGAAACAACCAGGGAACGACATCAATCTGTATCTGGGGCTGCTGAAAGAGGAGCTAGACACACTGTGGAAAATGCCAGACAATACATGGGACGCCGCAGCGAAACAATATTTCCCTATTTGAGCCGCACTACTCACGACGGTGCACGACTATCTCGGTTACGGATATGTCGCGGGGTAGGTGGTCCACAAATTTTGTGCATGCGTTAGGTGCATGGATGACACAACGTATCGCCTGCTAGATAGAGATCCCGGGTCTTCAAAAACCGTGTTCATGGGACATCGAAGGTGGCTTTGCGACGATGACGCATGGAGAAAACGCAAGGATCTGTTCGATGGTGAAACCGAATCCCGAAGACCCCCACGTACGAGGAGCGGCGAGGAAATAGACGAGCTGTTGAAAAATTGGAAAGAGTGCCCACCGCTTGGAAAGGCGCCAGAGCCGCTGTTGAAGGTATAGAAAACGAGGTTTGTTTTCTGGGACTTGCCGTACTGGAAGATCCTCCGTGTATCTCACAGCCTTGATGCCATGCATATCACGAAGAACGTGTGCGGGAGTCTGCTTGGTACCCTTGTGACAGCCCGAGACCGACGTTCCAGAAGATTCCCCCTTTATTTCCGTTTCCGTCGTGTGATTATTTGTAATTGTTGCATCGTCATTTAGTTTGCATCGTCGTATCATGCATGGCATCATGCATGGCATCATGTCAATTGTGTTCTTTTTTCTGTGTTGCTTGATTGTGAGTGCTTTGTGAGTATGACGTTGTTCGTTGGCGTGATGAGAGTGGGTGCAATAGAGCGCTTCAAACACTGTTACACCATGGACCTAAAACCCTTCTCTCCTCTCTTGTTTTATTTCGTGGTTGTTCAAAAGATTTCAGTTTTAAAGCCCGTTTTAAAAGTTCGTCTTCTTTTAAAATCCTTTTATTTAATGTGGAGGCAACCTCTTGGGTTTTTTTATTTCTTCTTTTGTTTCATTTCAAAACTAGAGTTGCATTTTATTTATAAAAGGGGTTTGATTTTATTCTTTTGTAAGAAAATGGTTTATTTATTTCTTCAAAAAGGTTTTAGTTTTATTCGTTTAAAAATGCCCAATCTTTTTTTAAAGTTGGGGTGTATTTTTAAAGGAGTGAAAGGCATTTTTTATTTTGTTAGAACTTATCCTTTTGTGGTTGTTCTCTATTTTTATAAAAAAACAAAAACAAGAGAGGGGTTGAGAGGGAGCCCAGCCTGTGGCCACTTGGGCCGCAACCCAGCTCCCCAGCCCTAGCGCCAGGAGGCTCTCCTACCGATTCCCCTCGTCCCCTCGTCCTCCCCGCCGCTGCCTTCCCCTCGCGCAGCCGCAGCCCATCTCCCTCTCCCCCGATTCCCCGCGCCTCCTGCTCCCCTCGTGCGCCACCCCCATGGCGCCATGGCCTCGCCCGCGCCATGGCCTCCCCTGCCCGAGCTGCCCCAGCCTCGCCATGCCCCTGGCCACCCGTCCTCGCCACCCTGCCATGTTGCGTCCCCGCACGCTTCCCTCGGCCTCGACGCCCCTCGCCGTCCTGCCAGGTTCTCCGCCGTCGCCGCCATGCCTTCGCCCCGTGCCCGCCATCGGCTTGCTGTTGTGCCTTGCCGTGGTCACCGCCCGCCATGGCCTCTCCAGCGCCGAGCTCCACCCGCCGGTTTGCCCCTGCTGCAGCTCACCATGGCCGACCCGAGGCCCTCTGCGCCACCGTCCTGTTGTGCCCTCCGGTGCGCCCCCCCCCCCCCCCCCGTGCTCGCCTTGTAGCTGATGCTTGCTGCCGAGTTGTGTTGTTGCCCCTGTTCTGCTGCTCCTGCTGCCGAGTGGTCTTGCTGCTGCCGGTTGTCCTGCACGCGTACATGTAGCTACTGTTAGGCTGTTGTAGATGTTTGCTGCCGTTTTTTCTTGCCGTTGCTAGCTGCTGCAGGTTGTTGCTTGTTGACGCTAGATAGATGCTAGGATGCCAGTTGCTGCATGCTAGCTTGCCATGCTGTTGGTTGCCTGCTGCCCCTTTGCTGCTGACGTTGCATTGCTATTTGTTGTCGCTGGTTACATCGCCGCGTGCACCATCCCTGCCACCATGGTCAATCGACAAGATCGCGTGTACAACTACGTCCTCGACGACCCCCGAACGTGTTGGACTACCAATGTGAAGACCCGTGAACCGACACCGAGCGAACGACTACCATCGACGAGACCCGAGTACCTCGACGACCATGATGACCGTTGTTCTCCTTCACCGAACCAAACCTCTCCGATTCGCACACTTCGAAGGTATACCGATGGGACGATGTCGTGAACCGAATGCATATGTTGTATGAGATGTACCGTATGTTTGCGTCGTATGTTTGCCCGTTGCATGTTGTCTCTCTTTCGTCGCGCCCTCACACATGGGAACCTGATAAACGGGATCACCCCATATTTATTTAACGTTCCCGCACGCGCTCCCTATTCGTTGGCACCGATTCTACTTGAGTTATCGGGATAGGAACGTTGCCGTGGCTTCGTTTCCGTCTTGCCGCCGTGTGTCCCTTTCGCTCGCCGTGGCGACACGTGCTTTTTCTCTTCTTGCCCGTGTTGTTGTGAACTTGGATGCATGGCACATTCATGGCATATTTAACTTGTGTTGCATGTTTCTTGTGACATAGCTCCGATCTATGCTCCACGTGTTAACCGTCAAGGATGCCATGTAGGACCATCGCTTCACCTTTGCCATGTTAACAACAATTTAATATTGTCGTGTAAATAAATGGGAGGGAATTAAATAATTAAGCGTGGAGTTTCGTCGATATGCAACTCGTTGCATATCGAGCTTCACTTAATGTGTAGTGTTTGCGTGAGGTGAATTGCCATGCCATCCCTTGCATTTTGATCTGTTCATGCATCATAGTAGGTTGTGCATCATGTTGTGCATTGTTTGGTGAATATTTGTGTTGATGTTGTTTCAGGTTTGCTCCGTCTCGATAGAGTTCTGCAAGCGTGTCAGAATGTGAGGACCTGTTCGACTATGTTGGTTCGTCTGCTTCACGGAGTTGTTCTTCTTCCAAGCGGGATCTCAGGCAAGATGACCATTTCCCTAGATACCATTACTATCATTGCCATGCTAGTTATTTCGATGCTATCGATTATGTCTCGTTGCCTACCACATGTTATATATCAGCCTCTCAACAATGCCATGATAACCTTCAACCTGTTGGACCTAGCAAACCACTGATTGGCTTTGTTACTGCTTGCTTAACCAGTTGTTAGCGTTGCTAGTTGCAGGTGTAGTTGCTTCCATGTGATAACATGGGTTCCTTGTTATATCACCCTATTAAATGCTATTTAATTTAATGCACCTATATACTTGGTAAAAGGCGGAAGGCTCGGCCTTTCTAGCCTGGTGTTTTGTTCCACCTTTGCCCCCTTTAGTTTCGGCTACCGGTGTTATGTTCCATAATTGAGCGCTCCTAACACGATCGGGGTTGTTATGGGGACCCCCTTGATAATTCCTTTAAGATTAAAGCTGGTATGGAAAGGCCCAACTTTGGTACTACATTTGCCTAATAACCTAATAATAATTCATAGGGACCCGCCGGCACCCGAGGAAATTTAATCAACCCCCGGGCCAGTGCTCCTCATGAGTGTTGGTCCAAGTTGGCAGACTACGGGGCCACCGCGAGGCAACCCGAGGTTTGGTTTCTTGTAGTGTGACCCATCCGTCGTGTCCTGAGAACGAGATACGTGGCTCCAATCGGGATCGTCGACACGCCTGGCGGCCTTGCTGGATTAGTTTTACCTTTGATGAAATATCTTGTGCATCGGGATTCCGGTGATGCTTTGGGTAATCTCAGAGTTGAGGTTTTCCACTAGGGAATCCGACAAGATCGCGAGCTTCGTGATGGAGGATTTCTATGCGTCTTGTGGTAATTTGTGATGGACTAGTGGGAGCACCCCTGTAGGGTTAAATCTTTTCGCAAAGTCGTGCCCGCGGTTATGTGGCAACGTGGAAGCTTTGTTTAACACTGGTTCTAGATAACTTGAAGTTAACTTAAATTAACATATGCCAACTGTGTGCGTAACTGTGACTGTCCCTTTTGTGAGTTCCTTCTCCGACCGAGGACACGGTGGGGTTATGCCTGACGTAGGTAGGTGTTCAGGATCATTCATTTGATCACCAGTAGTTCACGTCCGTTATGCATAGATATTCCTCTCTCTCATTTCTTGTACTCGTAAGTTTAGCCACCAAATATATGCTTAGCCGTTGCTGCAACCTCACCACTTAACCATACCTCACCCATTAAGCTTTGCTAGTCTTGATACCTATGGAAATGAGAATACTGAGTCCCCTGTGGCTCACAGCTTACTACAACGCCAGTTGCAGGTACAAGTAAAGATTACTTGACGCGAGCGCGTTGATTGTTCATTTGGAGTTGCTTCTTCTTCTTCTTCTGCATCGATCTAGGATGGGTTCCAGGCCGACAGCCCGGGATAGCAAGGATGGACGTCGTTCTTCTTTTCTCGTTTGTTTTCATCCGTAATCGGACCCTGCTCTTATTCATGATGTTAATGTATTGTACTGATGTGACTCTGATGTAGATTGTGGCGAGTGTAAGCCAATTCTATATATATATATATATATATATATATCTTCTTTTCAGTACATGTACTTGTAACGATATCCATTCTTGCGACACGACGAGATAATCTTCTATCCCTGACAAGCCCCCCTGCCAAATTGAGGATAGGGTCGCATCTTGGGCGTGACAAGTTGGTATCAGAGAAGTACCGAACTAGGAGCCCCCTTGATTGATCGAACTTGGCCGAGTCGAGTCTAGTGAAAAACTACTTTGAGTCTAGTTATATATCGAAGAGTAGGATTCTTTTTTCTCCTCTTCTATGCTCTGGTGAGGAATCTTGACGTAATAATTTATTCTACTCCTCTTCTCACTCAAAAAAAAATTTAGGATCACACGGATATTTTTGGAATCTATATGATGCCGATGTGATGGAGTTCTGTCTTGGTGCCTCCTGTCTGACTTGATTTTCTTCCGGGGAGTTGAGCTCCAGGGGATTCTTGGGCACATCGTTATCATTCAGATTTCTTATTATCTCAGAACGAAGGATGTTCGTAATTGCTTCAATACTAGTGGTGGCGAGATAACCCCGATGCCCCGAGTACTGTTGCAGATTGTTCGGGAGTACTACCATACTTTGTATCGTTGTGATCATGTGGGTCTGTTGTAGATGAAGGTCCGAAATTCTGGTTGTGTGTTGACGGATGTGATACAAGTGACGGGTTAGTATAGGAGTTGTGTGATATTACTCCTTGTATCCGTGTACCAGATTGCATGACCAGATATTTCGGGAATTCTTAGGTGGGAATTCAAATAGTTGCTTATAGGACAATCTTCCAACAAATGCATGATGTTAGGTTGGGGTTCAACATCTAGTGGATTCGTTTGTTGACGGTCGACTTACAGCGGTTCACGTTGTCTCTTAAAGAGTCCCTGTAGCTTGCTAAGTCTCGGGGACGCTTCGTATGACGGGTGCACTGCCTTGCACTTGATGTCTATTGTAAGGTTCGAGCCCGTGCGATCCTGTCCACGAAAATATCAAACGGAAATCTTTCTCATGAGTTTGTTTTGGCTAATTGTCAGCCTCATCCCTTTGTTTTGTTCCATATGGTAATTCAAGTTGCTTTGATGTCAGGTGGTGATTTCAGATCTTTTCTAAGTAGTGTTCTCATATTCATATGAGAGTGCTAATCCTTTTGCTTAATCAAATGTCTTATCAATTCTTTGCAACCGGAGTCATCGTATCAATTCCATTCAACCGGTGTGCTTCTCTTCAACTGAATTCAATCCTCTCTAATTGTTGCAGATCATTCTCTCAATTCTTTCCGGAGATTCTCTCATCTATCCCAAGTTGTCTTTGTTTTTCCCCGCCCTCCCACCCTTTTCTTCAGTGATTCAATTTTCATCCAAGAGTTTTCTTTTCATGTGCTTCCATTGTCTGTTCTTTTCTCTCTTACCCAGTGATTCATTGTGAAGATTCTCAGGAACTTCGTGTTCATATTTGATCATTCTTGTCATATTTTTCCTTGAATTTAATTCAGCTATCCGTGTTCATCATATCCTTTTCGTCATTGTAATTCTTTCCTATGTTGGAAATTATTATCAGTCTTCTTGTTATTCATTCCTCTCTTTTCTATCCGGAGCGTTGACGATAACTCAGTAGTTCTTGTTTCCAATATTTTCAATTATTTCGAGGTTCTCAACCTCGTCTAGTTTTCTTACTCCGGTGCAATATCTCTCTTCTAAGCAATCTTATCAACGGTGGTTCTTTTGAGTGGGCCCATAACCCACAAGTTCTTTCCCAGGATCTTACCTGGCTCTTTTAATCTTTTCTCGGAGATCATTAAATCTTTTCAACTATGACATAAGTATGAGTTTCATCAGTTATATCCCTTCTTTAAGATCTATTTCAATTAATTCTCATATTTGGCTCAACATTTCATTCTTCATTATTACGGAGTGTCTCAGCTATTATTGGTGTTGTTCCTCGTCATCATTCTCAGCTTGCAATTCGAAGGAGTGTTTCTCTCAAATCTTTGTCCATTCTCTTGGTGATTCATCATTTCAGCTTGGTGTCATCATCTTATTTGTTCCAATCATGAGTAATTCCTTTCTTGCTATCTAGTGCTTCTCTGAATTGTTTTCTTTCTCGATCCTCCGAAGGCCATCATTTCAGAAGATTCTTCGTTCTCAGCTTTCAACTTTCATCCTCAATTCTTCTCAATTGTTGTCTCTTCGTTCGTCTCTCGATTATCTGGTGCCTTGTTCAAGTTTTCTATCAGGTGGCTCATGAGCTCTTCATTCTCATGTTTCTCCATTAATTTGTGGTGTTCCCATTCAATTGTGAATTCTTACCGGTGCTTCCTTCAATTGTGCCTTAAATGGTGCTTATCTCTCTGCCTCTTCAAGTTTCTTTCAAGAATAATAAGTTGTATGCTAAATCCGTTGATTGTCATCAATTAAACTTGGTGAAGGATTAGCATAACATAATTCTTATTCTAGTTTCATCAAATGATTTCAATTCTTCATCCGGAGTGGCTCTCGATATCAATCCCTTTTTCTCAAGTGTTCTTATCTTTTTTTTCCGGAGTTCCAAGTTTTATCAAGTATCTCTTCGTGAAACTTCATATAAATCTTGGCAAGGTCATAATCTTATTCTTTTCTACCTTCATATCGTTGCATCATTCATTTGTATACACAGGTCCTTCATGGTGGTTCATCAAGGTTTCAATCCATTCTCAAGTGTTCTTCAAGATTCTTGTTGCAGAACCTCAAGTATCCTTTCTCTTTCATGTATATGTGCAATTGTTCTTCCTTTATCCTTTGAGGTGGTATTATAGCATTCTTGTTAGTGTAGGAGCCTCGAAGAGTTTTCCTTTCAAGGATGAGATTATTAAATCCACCAATTCTATGATCATGAGATATTTTCAACCCATGATTTCTTCATTGAGCTATCTTGGCTTAGTTTTCACCTAAAGCCTTTCCTATGGATTGTTGCTATCATGGTACTTTTCATTAATCCAAGTTCTCAATGTATCCTCTTGGTGTAAGAAGTTTTGCTTATCTTGTTTCTCGAAACAATCCTTGTTTCCGTTAGTGGCTGGTTGTCACTTCATTACTATGAAAAGGTTTCCATAAGCCCACTACTGTCTTGTTCTTTTCGTTGTTGTTTTTCCATCAACTTCGTTTAATTCTTCTCGCAAGGGTGCTTGTCAAGTTCATTTGAGATAGTAGTTGTCATTATTTTCTTCATTCTCTTCTTCCGTATGAGCTAGTTCCTATTCTATTGTTCCGGAGGCATTGTGGTGTTTCTCTTTTGGGTCTATTATGTTGTTCTACCAAGATCATGGTGTTCCCTTGTTCTATTTAGTTGTTTGTTATGTATATTTTCTATTTCTCCTATCTTATAGAATTTTTTTGTCCCATTTTCCTACCGAAGTGCTGCCGAAATTTTCCGTGAATTCTTGCTTCTTTCCCATATCATTCCTCATCTCTTTGCATGTAACGACCAAACCTCGAAAGATTTGAGTCTCTGTGCTTTACTGTGCTAGTCCCTGGATCGACTCGCTAGCACACACACTATAGATGAAAACCAGAATAGCAAGTGCATCATTTATAATAACGTATGATCCAGAATTTATAAAATATAACAATCTGCATAGCACTTAGCTAGCTTTATTCTAATACACAGCGGAAAAGTAGCAGAATAATAATGATGAGTCCCATCATAGCCCACTGGCGATGTTGTGTGAAGACTCGCGACCCTAACGGTACCTTACTCCTCGTCTGAATATCCTGCAACATGATACGTTGCAGCCATATAGGTCAATACTTTGAATGTATTGGCAAGTTACACAGGAAAAGTAATATAATAGACCTACATGTATATGCATAGTATAACAAGAGAAAGGCTGATGGTTATTTTGTAGAAAGCTGATTTTATCCTCATAGCTACCTAATAGTCAAGTTTTAGTTAGTTTGCTACAATAATTCACATATGGTTGAATTGGCATCTCCAAATCCAACCTATTACCATTATTAAGTTTCCCACCAAGTTTTATTAAGTGTGTCATCTGTCAAGATCATCCAACAACTGTAATGGCCTAGCTGCTCAAAATTGTCCATAACCAGGGACACGGCTAATCATGATTAGTTTATACACTCTGCAGAGGTTAGTATGCTGTACCCACTGGACCCAACCTGAAGATTGAGACGAAGTCTTTCAGAAGCAGTCACCTAGTCCCACAGGAGGCCCATCCCACCTATCATAGCTACATCAGCTGGCACATCCGGGTAAGGTTTCCACGACTGATGAACTAAGCCAGAGCCCATAATAGCTAGTGGTCACACAAGGAAGCTACTAGTCACTAAGTCTGTTTGATCTTTTTGAACCTGGGCGGCATTCCACTTACATTCAGAGGGTAGAAACCATGATGTTCTTGAAACCACCCAACAATACCATATCCGCCCAGAGGTGTATTATATCATGAATTACTACTCAATTTATTTTGTAGTAATCCTCACATAATCTCAATGAATACAGGAACCAATCCCCGTCTACATAGCATAGCAAAACTACAAATACCACGATCTTCAATGACGAGGGGATATAGCTCAATAGCATATCAATAATAATAATAATCCTATACATGCATAAATTTTCATAGGGTGATATAATACTACATACATAGAAAGTAATAGGTAAAGGATGATCAACATGTAACTTGCCTTGATTCTGATTCAGAAGGTCACACTCCTGACAATAGTTTGCGTCGCACTCCGCACAATCTACACGTTGTAAACAATCACACCAATCAATCATCACAATCACATAACACCAAATAAAACCATCGGCAATAAAACAACTTGTTTAAAACCAAAGCATAAATAGCATGGCAGCAGGTATAAAATCATCTACATGCTGATACGATGACAACGCAAAAAGAATCAACAAAACCGGGTGAACGGTTTGCAAAATATGGCCTCCGGTAGGTTTAAAATAATCTGTTTTAACAAAAAAAATAATTTTCGTAAAACTGAAAACTATTGGTGCTATCATGTTCTACTCATCAATACGAGATCACAGGACAAAGAATTTCCTGAATCGGAGTTACGAGTAAAAAGATAAACGGGTTTCAAAATTATACCGATAATCTGACAGAGCTAAAAACAGATTAAAAACAGAGTAAATTTCGTCCTGAAGCTGTTCATCAGGACTTGATGAATCGCTCGTGCGTGCGTTCTCACCACGAACAGCGGGGAAAAACGGAACTGTCTTGGTGTGGCTCCTCCGATGGTGCTCCGGTGGCGGTCGAACGGACTCCGGTGACGGCGGCTCCGCGAACTCCGACGAACACGGACGAACTCGGACGTGCGCGGCGTTGCTCCGCGGTGCTCGAGGCTGCTGCGTGTGCGAGGCGGTGGCGCTGTGCGTGCGAGACGGCGGCGGGGCGAATCAGGAGTACGGGTCTCGGTGCTCCTGGACTTATTCTACTCGCGAGGAGGAGTCCTGGCCAGACTCGGTCTCGGGAGGATGGGAGCTGCGGGAGTCCGGCTCGGGACAGGAGAAAATAGAAGTGAGGCTCGGCCTGGAGGCGATGGGCACGTGGGTGCTGGCCTCGGTGCCTGGGGGCGCTGGGCACGTGGGGCTGCAGCCTCGCAGGGGCCGATGGGGTGCTGGCCTCGGTGGGAGCTGGACTCGTGCTCGGTCAAAGCCAGGAGTTGGCTCGGTCAAGCCAGGGGCACTCGCTCGGTGGAGCCTGGGGCAAGGCATCGTGGTGCTAGTGGTGCATGCACGTGGTCTGCTGGGCACGTAGTGCTGGCTGGGCTGAGCCTTTGGCTCGGCCTGGCCAGCTAGTTTTTTTAAACCACAAAAAAGGTATTAAAATAACATATATATATTTTAAAGAAAACGAACAGAGAAAAAGATAATGATATACGTACACAAAAATATATACATATGTATATAGAAAAATACATACGCATATAGCAATATATATATATAGATATATATATATATTAAAATGCTAATATAGGAACATATATAAATATAAAATAAATCCACCTAATAAATAATAAAGGAACCCTAGTTCCTCCTAATGCAATTTTAAAAATAAGTTTTAATGCAATAGGCCACACAAAGCGCATTTAAAAACCCCACTAAAATAATTTGAAAGATTATAAAGTTTCCAAAACCAAATGAGATAACTCCAAATAATATTCGAAACATTATGCACTTTAATTCGACAGGGGAGAAGTCATATTATCTCCACTCCAATAAATTGCCCCAAGTTGCAAAATGAATAAAATTTACAAAAGAGCAAATAATGTATAGCAAAATATGAGATGCATATGAATGATCTATTAACATCCGAATCTAAGAAAATTGGGATGTTACATTGCAACTTTCAAGGATTTTTGGTGTCACTCGTTTGTCAAAGAAGCGACTAAGTTTTACCTCTTGTTCTTTCTCATCCTCTCCCCCTTTTCATTCTTGGATCTCGGGGCGAGATCCTCTTGTAGTGTAGGAGAGTTGTGACAGCCCGAGACCGACGTTCCAGAAGATTCCCCCTTTATATCCATTTCCGTTGTGTGATTATCTTTAATTGTTGCATCATCATTTCGTTTGCATCGTCGTATCATGCATGGCATCATGTCAATGTTGTTCGTTGGCGTGGTGAGAGTGGGTGCAACAGAGCACTTCAAACTCTGTTACACCGTGGACCTAAAACCCTTCTCTCCTCTCTTGTTTTATTTTGTGGCTGTTTAAAAGATTTCAGTTTCAAACCCCCTTTTAAAAGTTCGTCTTCTATTAAAATCCTTTTGTTTAATGTGGAGGCAACCCCTTGGATTTTTCTATTATTTCTTCTTTTGTTTCATTTCAAAATTCGAGTTGCATTTTATTTATAAAAGGGGTTTGATTTATTCATTTGTAAGAAAAGGGTTTATTTATTTCTTCAAAAAGTTTTTACTTTTATTCGTTTAAAAATGCCCAATCTTTTTTTAAAGTTGGGGTGTATTTTTAAAGGAGTGAACGGAATTTTTCATTTTGTTAAAACTTTTCCTTTTGTGGTTGTTCTCTGTTTTTATAAAAAAATAAAAACAAGTGAGGGGTTGAGAGGGAGCCCAGCCTGTGGCCACTTGGGCCGCAGCCCAGCTCCCCAGCCCTAGCGCGAGGAGGCTCTCCTCCCGATTCCCCTCGTCCCCTCGTTGTCCCTGCCGCTGCCTTCCCCTCGCACAGCCACAGCCCATCTCCCTCTCCCCCGATTCCCCGCGCCGCCTACTCCCCTCGTGCGCCAGCCCCATGGTGCCATGGCCTCGCCCGCGCCATGGCCTCCCCTGCCCGAGCTGCCCCATCCTCGCCATGCCCCTGGCCTCCCGTCCTCGCCGCCCCACCGTGCTGCTTCCCCACGCGCCGCCCTCGGCCTCGACGGCCCTCGCCGTCCTGCCAGGTTCTCCGCTGTCGTCGCCATGCCTTGGCCCCATGCCCGCCGCCGGCTTGCTACTGTGCCTCGCCGTGGTCGCTGCCCGCCATGGCCTCTCCAGCGCCGAGCTCCCCCCGCTGGTTTGCCCCTGCTGCAGCTCGCCATGGCCGGCCCGAGGCCCTCCACGGGTCGCCGTCCTGCCGTGCTCGCCGGTGCGCCCCCCGTGCTCGCCTTGTAGTTGATGCTTGCTGCCGAGCTGTGATGTTGCCGTTGTTCTGCTGCTCCTGCTGCCGGTTGGTATTGCTGCTGCCGGTCGTCCTGCACACGTGCCTGTATCTGCTGTTAGGTTGCTGTAGATGTTTGCTGCCGTTTTTGCTTGTCGTTGCTAGATGGTGCAGTTTGTTGCTTGTTGACGCTAGATAGATGCTAGGATATCGGTTGCTGCATGCTAGTTTGCCATCCTGTGGGTTGCCTCCTGTCGCTTTGCTGCTGGCGTCGTGTTATTGTTTGCTGTCGCAGGTTACGTTGCTGCGTGCGCCATCCCCGCCACCGTGGTCCATCGACAAGATCGCGTGTACAACTACGTCCTCGACGACCCCCGGAACGTGTTCGACTACCGATGTGAAGACCCGTGAACCGACGCCGAGCGAACGACTACCGTCGATTAGACCCGAGTACCTAGACGACCAGGATGACCGTTGGTCTCCTTGACCGAACCGAACCTCTCCGATTCGCACACTTCAAAGGTATATCGATGGGACGTTGTCGTGAACCGAATGGATATGTTGTATGAGATGTACCGTATGTTTGCTCGTTGCACGTTGTCTCTCTTTCATCGCGCCCTCGACACATGGGAACCCGATAAATGGGATCACCCCATCTTTATTTAACATTCTCGCACGCGCTCCTTATTCACTGGCACCGATTCTCGTTGAGTTACCGGGATAGGAACGTTGCCGTAGCTTCGTTTCCGTCTTGCCGTCGTGGAGCCCTTTCGCTCGCCGTGGCGACACGTGCTTCTTCTCTTCTTGCCCGTGTTGTTGTGAACTTGGATGCATGGCACATTCATGGCATATTTAACTTGTGTTGCATGTTTCTTGTGACATAGCTCCGATCTATGCTCCACGTGTTAACCGTCTAGGATGCCATGTAGGACCATCGCTTCACCTTTGCCATGTTAACAACAATTTAATATTGTAGTGTAAATAAATGGGAGGGAATTAAATAATTAAGCGTGGAGTTTCGTCGATATGCAACTTGTTGCATATCGAGCTTCACTTAATGTGTAGTGTTTGCGTGAGGTGAATTGCCATGCCATCCCTTGCATTTTGATCTGTTCATGCATCATAGTAGGTTGTGCATCATGTTGTGCATCATCTGGTGAATATTTATGTTGATGTTGTTTCCGGTTTGCTCCGTCTTGATACAGTTCCTCAAGCATGTCGGAATGTGAGGACCTGTTCGACTACGTTGGTTCGTCTGCTTCACAGAGTTGTTCTTGTTCCAAGCGGGATCTCAGGCAAGATGACCAATTCCCCAGATACCATTACTATCATTTCCATGCTAGTTATTTCGATGCTATAGATTATGTCTCGTTGCCTACCACATGTTATATATCAGCCTCTCAACAATGCCATGATAACCTTCAACCTGTTTGACCTAGCAAACCACTGATTGGCTATATTACTGCTTGCTTAACCTGTTGTTAGCGTTGCTAGTTGCAGGTGTAGTTGCTTCCATGTGATAACATGGGTTCCTTGTTATATCACCCTATTAAATGCTATTTAATTTCATGCACCGATATACTTGGTAAAAGGTGGAAGGCTCGGCCTTTCTAGCCTGGTGCTTTGTTCCACCTTTGCCCCCTTTAGTTTCGGCTACCAGTGTTATGTTCCATAATTGAGCGCTCCTAACACGATCGCGGTTGTTATGGGGACCCCCTTGATAATTCGTTTTAGATTAAAGCTGGTCTGGCAAGGCCAAACTTTGGTACTACATTTGCCTAATAACCTAAACATAATGCATAGGGACCCGCTGACACCCGAGGAAATTTAATCAACCCCCGGGCGAGTGCTCCTCATGAGTGTTGGTCCAAATTGGCAGACAACGGGGCCACCGCGGGGCAACCCGAGGTTTGGTTTCTCCTAGTGTGACCCATCCGTCGTGTCCTGAGAACGAGATACGCGGTTCCTATCAGGATCGTCGACATGTCGGGCGGCCTTGCTGGATTAGTTTTACCTTTGACGAATTATCTTGTGCATGGGGATTCCGGTGATGCTTTGGGTAATCTCAGAGTTGAGGTTTTCCACTAGGGAATCCGACGAGATCGCGAGCTTCGTGATTGAGGATTCCTATGCGGCTTGTGGTAATTTGTGATGGACTAGTTGGAGCACCGCTGCAGGGTTAAATCTTTTCGGAAAGCCATGCCCGCGGTTATGTGGCAACGTGGAAGCTTTGTTTAACACTGGTTCTAGATAACTTGAAGTTAACTTAAATAAAAAGATGCCAACTGTGTGTGTAACCGTGAATGTCTCTTTCGTGAGTTCTTTCTCCGATCGAGGACACGGTGGCGTTATACCTGACGTAGGTAGGTGTTCAGGATCATTCATTTGATCACCAGTAGTTCACGTCCGTTATGCGTAGATCTTCCTCTCTCTCATTTCTTGTACTCGTAAGTTTAGCCACCAAATATATGCTTAACAGCTGCTGGAACCTCACCACTTAACCATAGCTCACCCATTAAGCTTTGGTAGTCTTGATACCTATGGAAATGAGATTGCTGAGTCCCCTGTGGCTCACAGATTACTACAACACAAGTTGCAGGTACAAGTAAAGATTACTTGACGAGAGCGCGTTGATTGTTCATTTGGAGTTGCTTCTTCTTCTTCTTCTTCTTCTTCATCGATCTAGGATGGGTTCCAGGACGACAGCCTGGGATAGCAAGGATGGACGTCGTTCTTATTTTCTCGTTTTTTCGTTCGTAGTCGGACCCTGCTCTTATTCATGACGTTGATGTATTGTACTGATGTGACTCTGATGTAGCTTGTGGCGAGTGTAAGCCAATTCTATATATACATCTCTTCTTTACAGTACATGTACTTGTAATGATATCCATTCTTGTGACATGACGAGATGCACTTCAATCCCTGACAAGGCCCCCATGCCAAATTGACGATAGGGTCGCATCTTGGGCATGACAACCCTGCTCAACATGCCAGAGATGACCAAAGATGGGCCGAAAGCAAGGGCAGACTTGCAATCAATGGTCATCAGGGAGAAGCTTCACGCAAAATGCCATAATGATGATGATGATGATGAGGCGAAGGACACGGAAATTCATCGCAAAGGCAAAAAGGCCAAGAAGATCGAATATGACTGCCCTCCCGCGTGCTTCACTCTAAGTCAGAAGGAGATCGAACAGTTTTTTACCTGCCTCGTAGGAGTAAAACTTCCTTACGGTTACGCGGGGAAGATAAGTAGATACCTAGACTCTGTGAAGCAGAAGTTCAGCGGGATGAAGTCTCACGACTGTCACGTGCTGATGATGCAGATACTTCCAGTTGCAATCCATGGGATCATGGACGTGCACGTCCGTGAAACGCTATTTGGCCTATGTAACTTTTTCGACGTCATCTCTCGAAAGTCGGTTAGCGTGCGGCAACTCAGAAGGCTACAGGAAGAGATCGTGGTGATACTATGCGAGCTTGAGATGTACTTCCCGCCCGCATTCTTCGGTGTTATGGTGCATCTGCTAGTCCGTATCATGGAGCATATCATCCAACTCGGGCCGACGTTCCTGCACAGCATGATGTCATTCGAAAGGATGAATGGTGTCATCAAAGGATACGTTCGCAACAGGGCATGTCCATATGGAAGCATAGCCAAGGGCTTTCTGACCGAAGAGTGCATCTCCTTCTGCATGAATTATCTAGGCATAGAGAACCCCGTTGGTTTGCCTGTAAACAGGCACCTCGATAGGCTCGCTGGATGGGGCCACCGCGAGGGTCGCCGCGAAATGCATGTCGACTTCAAGGGTCGACTCGCCGACCTTGAAAGGGAAAACCTAGTCATGCTACAAGACATAGACGTGGTCGATCCTTGGGTGGTAGAGCACAAAACCTTTATTGAGAAGACGTACAATGAACGAGGCCAACAGAGGACGGACGGAGATATAATCAAAGAGCACAACTCATGTTTCACGCATTGGTTCAAGGACAAGCTTCTGTCGTACCCTTTACATGAGGATTCTTCCGCGGAATAAAAACTGATATTCGCCTTGCCACTAGGCGCCGAGAACAACCTGATGACCTATTTGGCGTACGATATCAACGGCTACACATTCTACACCGAGGAAAAGGACATGAAGAGTGATTATCAGAACTCCGGGGTAATGATGGAATACTACACCGGTAACGACAAGGACATATACTACGGAAGGATCGAGGAGATCTCGTAGCTGAGCTATGCTGGAGAGAAGGTCCCGATGTTCCGTGTCAGATGGGCCAAGAGAGTCCTAAAAGAAGACCGGTATGTCACCACCATGGTTATACCCTAAGCCAAATCCGAGACCGCGGGCGCAAACGTCACCGCGAAAACTGAGCGATGGGTACTGGCTTGCCAAGTGGACCAATTCTTCTTCATTACCGACCCGTCAAAACCCAGTTGTGTTGTCATGAGGAGAGGCAAAAGGAACATCATCGGAATGGATGGAGTCACCAATGAGCAATACTTTGACAAGTACAACGACCCAAAGATGGAAGATGACGACGATGATGAAGTACCATACACCACAAGAAGAAGCAGGACCACCCTACCTAAAGGACGTCCGTTCAAGAGAAGAATTCAAGGGGTTCCGGGGCTAAATTATTCAACCGCAAGAAAAGAAGGGCAAGAAGATTGTGAAAAGATAGCTAAGATCGAATCACGACGTGTTGGCCGCGTGTGTGTGTTAGTGGCAAGCTCAATCTTTGATGACTGTTATTTCATGTCACTTGATTTCAACCATGTCATCTATTTCTAAATCTTTGCACAATGGTTTTATCAATCCATTTGCATTTTCCTTTTCTTTTATCTCAAATCCTAAATTATTAAATGCAACTAAAAATCCAGAAAAATAAAAAATAAAGTTAGTAATGGCGCACCAGGAGAAGGTGTGCCATTGCTATCATGGTGTTTATGGCGCACCCCTAAAAGGTGCGCCATTGATATACCAATTTTTATGGCGCACCCATAAAAGAAGCGCCATTGCTAACCCTCCCCCCACTACCACATTATCCTACTCCTTCCCCTTCTTTCCTTCCCTCACCTCACTCGTCTCTCACCCGCATCTCCACTCCAACCGCATCGCACCGCACCCCTCCCTCCCTCCCATCTCCCCTCCCTCCACCCAGCTCAGTGCACCCGACGACGCGTGGGACTGCGACCGCCGGCTGCCGCGGCGACGAACGTGACCGCCACTGCCACCAGCGCTGGTGACCTCGCGCGGCGTTGAGGTGGGCACGACAGTGATCGGAATGCGACTGCGTCAACAAGGGGAGATCTGTTCATGGTGGGGGTGATCGAGCTCGAGCCGGAACACGAGGGAGAGGAGACAACACGTCCCTCCTTGCTGCCGGATTTCGTGGAAGCCCCGGACCTGAGGAGGGCGGAGGAGGACGAGGAGGCCTTCGAGAACGCACTCACCGACGAGCAGCTGCGGGAGGTATCGCCCCGAGCAGCCCATCCGCCCACCCGTTCTCCTTCGTGATTTATGTTCTCGAATTTGAGATCCCGACCCTGAAGCTTTGATTAGGACATATGGTGGTGCCGTGCCGCAAGGGTTCCATTGGTGGGATGGCTCTTAGGGTTAGTTTTGGCAGTAGATGGTCTTGAAAACAACCTTCAAAACTGAGGAGGATGCAAGGATTGGTAGTTAGTCTATGATAATTGATGATCGATTGCGATCCACTCAGTCAGCTAATGAATTTAGTCTCTCTGATTTGTTGGACACATCAGATTTTCTTATGAAATAAGTGAATATGTTGCCTTACTAGAAGGTATTCTCTTGAGCCAACTATCTTGTTTGAGTATTAGTATGCAGGTAACACCATAGGTTAGTTTCATGACTTGGTGTTCTCACTCATCGGATGTATAAGGCAAATAATCGACAACTGTCCACCAGAATAGCATTCTTCTTATGAAAAACTGAAGTAAGAAATGCTGAATTAAATACAATACACCCTAGCATATGAATGTGATGTACGAAACGGACGTTTGCTGAAGTGGCAGTGCTAGATTTTAGGCAGAACTTGTTTCTGAAATTTTACCTTCCAAGCTTATTTCCATACTATTTCTATACTATTCACTGACTCGGGTGGATCCGTGATAGTATGGTGTCAAGTACGAGCTGTTCGTGGTTTTACTTGTTTTTTGGGGCTGCGCACTCGATGTAGATGGTTCATTCATGGTTATCGCCCTTCCGTACTAGACATCCATGGTCGCTAGTTTCCCTAAGCTATTGCTTTGCTTATCGCATAAACTATTAGTGTTCGATTGACATTTATCATTTTCTACTGCTCTTGTATGGTAGTCATACCCTGTTCTCTGTGTAAATATTGTCTGATTTACATAGAGCATGATTTCACAACATCACTCGAGTTCATGCCCTAGCATTTGAACAAAAATTAGGAATCATTATGCAGACTGTGGATCATTTTTAATGCTTTTCGTATAAGATGAAATATTTATCTTGTAAAATTGCGAGGGAAAAGTTTCTTTTGTAGCAAAGTGTAGTTGATGGTTGACGCCTAAGAGCTGGATGTGCTTGACCTTTTGAACTTACTCCTTGTGTTCTGAAGGTTACCCCTTTCTCCTGAAATGTTGATTAATTTCCGTTTAGGTTCAGAATGGGGCACTCTTAGGTCATGAAAATTAGCAAAGCTCATGCCCAATTTTCTTGACCTAGAAGGTGCCCGATTCTCAACCGAAACAAAAATTAATCAACATTTAGAGACAATGTTATTTCTACAAAGCAAATATTTCTAAGTCACTTTTATAGTTTTCCCTCAAGTTGAAATGCAAACTGTTTTTTCTTCCATACATATGCCATGCTAACGAAAGCTCAACCATCAGTCTCTAGCAATAACTCATTTTTATTTGTTTATTTGTTTGACATATATATTGGTTTCCTTGGTTGCTTATCATGAAAAATGCTTTGTTTGTATGCTTGGTAATCAGAATGGAGGGATAGCAAGTTTTTCTAAGGACTTGTATGAAGCACATGCAAAGTAAAAAAACCAAGAAAAGGAGATCTTACCTTTGGGTGTGCATCAATTTGCATGCTTCATTCTCAGTTTTCCTCTAAATCTGAGAAGAATAGATACTACCCTGATCTCATCCAATAACTCTAGTATCCTTTTTTCCTTTTTTCCTATTTGGAGCAAACATGGCCGGCAACAATGAGGCCGGCGGTTTGGGCAAGCCATTTTGGGAGCTGTCCCAGGAGATGGAGGAAGAACCTTACCGTTATGAGGACGCCGCAGAAGACACCGATCCCGACTACACAGCCCCTAGTGGCGTCGGGGATGACACCACTGATGGTGCCGCCGGGGATGCCACCACTAATGATGGCAGCGAACGCACAGGTGGCAGCCAACCAAAGAGGCAACTGAAGGACCGGCACCCGAACGTGCTCAGCACCGTCAAGGAGGAATTTACTGAAGTGTCCTCCAGTGGGCATCCAACGGCGCCCAAAGAATTAGTCGGTGGTACATGGGACAACTCGGGTGCATTCTCCGGAGCACCGTCTCGATCAACACCGAGAACCTAAGGCATCATGACCGAGGGAATTTGCGCAACATCCTCTTCACGAAGTTGCACGAACGATACAAGTTCCCCGGTGACTTCGCAAACACACGCCTCTCAGGGAATAAAGTTAACAGTGCCGTCCTCACAAAGATGAGCACGGCCCTAGCTACTTGGAGAGCCGTGGTGAAGAGAAGGATTCTAAGAGGTGATAGTTATGAGAAGGTCAAGGAGACAAATCCTTCGATCAGCGAAGCTGACTACCTAGAGTTCAAGATCAAGTGCGAGAGCAACGCATCCGCGGAATCAAGTCAGTGGGGGAAAGATATGCGGGACTTGAACTTAGGGGTCCACAAACTCGGTCCCGACGGATACAGAGTGGTGGAACCGAAATGGGACAAGGAGGACGCAGAGCGTGCCGAGCAAGGCCTACCGCCCCTCTTCGATAAATACCATGAAAAGCAGACAAGGAACTATGTCAGGGCCCGGTACAAGGTGGATCCGGTAACAAAGGAGCTTACCATGGATCCGAAGGTGAAGGAGATTGAGCGTGTTCTGGTAAGGAATACACCCCAGCGTAATTAGCTCCATATGGTTGCATTCTAAGTAATAAAGCCAAATTTCTAAATGGTTCACGTTCCTTCCGCAGGAAACTTAAAGTAGTAGCGTGGGGTCTTAGAGCTCCCCATCTGCCCCTTGGGACACCACTTTAAATAGGGCGTTGAACGTAATGAAACACAAGGATAAGTTCAGTAAGCCGTCGTCAGCTGGTCGTGTGGCCGGCGAAGGCTTGTCCACGAAATGGTCGGAATACTATAAGGCTGGGCGAAAGGAGAGAAACACCAGCTCGGACAGCGAGGAGCGCGAGGTTAAAGAACTCAAGGCACAAGTAGCGCGGATTCCGGAGATAGTCCAAGAGCAAGTGCGAGACTAACTAGGAGCGACGATCACCACCATTATTCCTTCCTTGCTTGAGGGGTTGTAGGGGTGGACTGCGGGCGGCCAACAGGGGCCGCCCTCAATTCCCAGCTTCACCGGCAGCAACTCGCACAAAACACCGACATCGGTGTCTCCGGCGGAGGCGGCATTGGTGTTTCCGGCGTCGGTGCCGGTATTGGAGCTTAATACACCCGGTTGTGGGAAGAATACGCCGACCGGCACCTCGGCAGCAAGCGGCCCCTCCGTCACTTGCACGCCCGCCATTGGCGGTGCCTCGACATTAGCCGAGCTTGACGCCATCACGTAACTAAGCCTCGGCCGATGACTTCATCTCCTTGCCTTTGACTGGGCATCCCTGATGCCCTACATGTTTTTGCAGGGCGCCGCCAATGTTCTGTGCACTCTCCTGCACTTCGTGGACGGCGAGTTGATCAATGTTGCCAAGCCAAAATCGTTGAACCGGGCAACCGCATGTTCCACGGTAATCCGATGCCACCCCGTGTATAGTGTTCAACTGGTTCGGGTGCTGCGGGGCTGCGACGACTTGTTACCTCTGTATCGACCCCCTAGGGCCGACGAAGATGATGTGATCACCCTCAGCGCCTGCTTAAACTGGTCCAGGCTTTGGCTGAAGAGCCAGATTCATTTGGGGGCGGGGGACACCACCCCACAGACAACACCGCCAGTCGTGTCGGCGCCAAGCCATGGCAAGACCGCCGCAATGCTACTGCCGTCAGCTGATCCGGACATGCATATGGCACACGATCTGGACAATGACGAAGGTACTTTCCCGACGTAGATAAGTACATCAACGAACATGGGTACGGTGACGAATTCTTGGGGCCTCCTTCTCAAGAACCCAACCCTGCAAAAGACCATCACGATCTAGCTGGTACCGCGGAGAAACCCAATTGCAACATGCATCATCTGTTTAGTTCTCAGGAGACGCCTCCAGCTGCCGCCTTCACCGAGACTCAAATAGCCGAGGTGCGAAAGATTATCAGCCCCAACACACTCAAGAAGGTGGTCTCTGAGCAGAACTCGATCCCATTACAACAGAAGAAGCAGAAGGGACGGAAAAGAGAAAATAACAAGGGTGCAAGCCAGCCGGCACCAAGTATGATCTATGCTCACGATGGGCCACCAATATCTAAGGATTTCTCCAGGAGGGTGCATGTGGCAGGTAGGCCGATGCTACCGACTAATCTGCTCAATGCTGCAACCAGTGCTATGCGGAGTCTGCATGACGGTGTTCTTTCTATGGAGAATTGGCATCTCTCTGAGAATGATGTGGCATACCCAGTTTTCGTTGCCAAGGTGCCACAGGGCAAGTGCTTTGTCGATAGCACCATCGGGCGTATGATCGTCCTGCGGTTTGATGACATCTTCGTTAGGTTTAACCTTTATCCACTGCACTACACCTTCATTCGGCTATTTTGGATCAGTATGGAGATGCGGATCATTAGAGACAAGACCCCGGACATCATGATAGTCGACCCCTTCTACATGCCTGCCAAGATCTTGCGCAACACTGGGGACCGGCAAGTCGCGAGTTCATACCTCGAAGGCGTCATTTTGGCGAACCCAGATAAGGATAACTTCCTCGTGCTTTACTTTTCCGAGTAAGTCATCCCCTCACCTCCCCGTAACATATGATTTCTTAGATTTTGATCGTTGTTTTTTCTAACATTTCGTATTTTGTGCAGTGACACACATTGCACACTCATCCTCTTAAGACCAAAATATTCCATGGCCACGTATTTCGACTCGGACTGTCAGTCGAAGAAAGTCTATACAAATATGAAGAAAGTTCTTGATGATGCTTTCCCCGGCTACGCCAAATCTGGAGGCACCTTCAGGAGGCCAATTTGTAGGTACGGCAAGCACGTGTGCACCCACGTAACGACGTTCCCTTGCGTCAAGCAGCTGCCTAGGAGTCATAATGATGCCTACTACACCCTCCATCACATGCGGGCGATCGTACGGGACCATCATAACCTTATGCTACCAAATAATCTCAAAGAATGGGCCGCACGCTTGTCGGCAATCCAGGACGAGGACATCAGACAAGAATTCTTTCGCATCCAGTCGGAGTTTGCGGAAATCATCCATCAAGATGTTGTTCGTACCTCGGGGCTGTTCTACCCCAACTATCAATCGTCCAATAATGAAATAGAAACAACGCTACAAACGCAGGCTGACAACAACCGCACATTCATGACCATCACGATAGACGGAGGCTTCATCCATGCTCCGGTCCCTGAGTCGAGTCGAAAGTATTGATGCTATGTAGTTCTAAAATATCGATTAGCTCATGTTGTAATTAAACTTTAATGAACTTGTATGTCTCTTTAGTTTGGACAGTCGTTCAACTTATATGTAATCGATGCTATTTATTAGTAGGACCATGAATCGTGCTATTAATGTGTTGCTTTTCTCCTTCGATCCTTTTGTTGCATACTTATATATTGCTTATATATTATCTGTGAATTGCTACTAACGTTTTTTTGTCTAGTGCATAGAGATGCCTTCGTATGTCGTGTACAAGGGTGAGGTTCCCGGAGTCTTCGAGGACTGGGAGGAGTGTCGAAGACAGGTTTACCGTTTCAGCGGTAACAGTTACAAAGGTTTCACCAATAGGGCGGAGGCGGAAGCTAGATACGCGCGCTATCTAGCGGGAGAGAGGAGGCAGCGGAGGATGAACCGGATGAAGATCAGTTTCATCGCAATGATGCTCATCGTGACCGCAACCCTCTTCTATGTGATGATAGTTTAGATATCGACTTGTAATGTGAAGACAAACCTGCTACTCGCGGTCTCGAGACTTGTAATGTTCTAACTTTCTTCGGTATTTTGAATTCGGAGACTAATATGATGAATTGTATTCGGAGACTAATCTTCTATCGTATTCGATAAATCTGTTGTATATATACTGCGCTGTTTATATTCTGTGTTGTAATGTATTTTGTAACCTGTGCAAATATCAGAAAAGCAAAAAATAATAATTCCTAATATTCATAGTAGTGGCGCACCATATTGCACTTTAGTGGCGCACATAAATAAACACACCAGTGGCGCATTATCTAAAAGTGCGCCATTATTAACCCAGAGCACAAGGTACACATGGACCCTTGGAGTAAGAGCAGTGGCGCACTTCTGGGCCTAGTAATGGCGCACTTTAGCTGCACCATTAGTGTGTGGGATAGTAATGGCGCACCAGGTGGTCCGCCACTGTTATGTAGATTAATAGTGGCACACCAGGCGTGCGCCATTACTATTTATTAGTAGTGGTGTGATAATAGTGGCGCACATATAGTGCGCCGTTAATAGCCAAAATAGGTGCGCCACTAACAACCTTTTTTCTAGTAGTGTACACACTTAAGGTTCCATGATGCTAGAGTTGTTATGGGAATTGTATATGTGGTTACCAAAAGTTGTTCGGAGTCCCGGGTGAGATCCCGGACGTCATGAGGAGTTCCGGAATGGTCCGGAGGTAAAGATTTATATATGGGAAGTCCTATTTTGGCTACCGGAAAAATGTTTGGGATTTTTCGGTATTGTACCGGGAAGGTTCTAGAAGGGTCTGGGGTGGGTCCCACCTTCCTGGGGGGACCCACATGAACGTGGGTAGTTGTGGCAAGGCCCCACACCCCTGGTCTAGGTGCTGCAAGATCCCCCCTTAGAAGGAATAAGATCATATCCCGAAGGGATAAGATCAAGATCCCTAAAAAAGGGGGATAACAATTGGTGGGGAACGGATAGGATGGGATTTCTTTCTTACCACCTTTGCCAACGCCCCAATGGACTTGGATGGTAAGAAACCAGCCCCCCCACCCCTATATATACTGGGGAGGTGCATGGGAGCTGAGCCCTAGCCCCTGGCGCAGCCCTCCCCCTCCTACACCTTCTCCTCCTCCGCGGTGCTTGGCGAAGCCCAGCCAGAGAACCACATAGCTCAACCGGCACCACGCTGTCGCGCTGCCAGAGTTGTCCCTCAACTTCTCATACCTCCTTGCTGAATCAAGAAGCAGAATACGTCCCTGGCCTGTAGGTGTGTTGAACGCGGAGACAACGTACGTTTGGTGTTCGGATCGGATCTTCCGCGATTTGAATCGCCGCGAGTAGGACTCCATCGACCGCGTTCATAGTAACACTTCCGCTATGCGATCTTCAATGGTATGAAGATTCTCTACCCCTTTTCTCGTTGTTGGTCTCTCCTAGATAGATCCTTTTGTGACGTAGGCAAAGTTTTGAAATTACTATGTTCCCCAATAGTGGCATCAGAGCCAGGTCTATGCATAGATTCTATGCACGAGTAGAACACAAAAGTTTTGGGCCATGCTTTTGTCAATTGCTTCCCGTTACTAGTGTTATCTTGATTCGGCGGCATCATGGGATGTAACGTCCCAGACCAAATTTACACATACTCTTACGTGAGACTGGTTCCACCGCCCGACCTGCACTTGTTGCATAAGGTGGCTAGAGCATGTTTGTCTCTCCCACTTTAGTCGGATCGGATTCGATGAAGAGGGTACTTATGAAGGGTAAATAGCATTGGCATATCAAAATTGTGGCTGTCACGAAGGTAAGAAGCGTTCTTGCTAGAAACCCAAGTCAGCCACGTAAAACTTGCAACAAGAATTAAAGGATGTCTAACTTGTTTTTGCAGGGTATGCTATGTGATGTGATATGGCCAAAAGGATGTGATGTTATATATGTGATGTATGAGATTGATCATGTTCTTGTAATAGGATTCATGACTTGCATGTCGATGAGTATGACAACCGACAGGAGCCATATGAGTTGTCTTGATTTATTGTATGAGATGCAACGCCATGTGATTACTTTACTTTATTGCCAACCGTTGGCCGTAGTAGTAGAAGTAATAGTTGGCGAGATGACTTCATAGAGACACAATGATGAAGATCATGATGATGGAGATCATGGTGTCATGCCGGTGACAATGATGATCATGTGGTGCCCCGAAGATGGAGATCAAAGGAGCAAAGATGATAATGGCGATATCATGTCACTATATGATTGCTTAGAACGACACTAGCAATGATAAGATGATCCCTCATTAAAATTTTGAGATAAGTATTCCCCTAAGTTTGCACCATTGCGAAGGATCGTTGTCTCGAAGCACCACGTGATGATCGGTTGTGATAGATTCTAACGTTCGCATACAACGGGTGTAAGCCAAATTTACACACGAAAAACACTTTGGTTGACTCGATGAGCCTATCATGTACAGACATGGCCTTGGAATACGGGAGATCGAAAGGTCTAACATGAGTCATATGGATGATACGATCAGCATGGAGATGCTCACCATTGATGACTAGTCTGTCTCACGTGATGATCGGCCACGGGCTAGACGATGTGGATCATGTATCACTTGGATGACTAGAGGGATATCGATCTGAGTGGGAGTTCATTGAATAATTTTATTAGATGAACTTAATTATCATGAACATAGTCAAAAGGTCTTTGCAAATTATGTTTAACTTGCGCTATAGCTCTACGGTTTTTGATATGTTCCTAGAGAAAACTTAGTTGAAAGATGATAGTAGCAATTATGCGAACTAGGTCCGTTAACTAAGGATTGTCCTCATTGCTGCAGAAGGCTTATGTCCTTAATGCACCGCTCGGTGTGCTAAACCCCAAGCATCATCTGTGGATGTTGCGAACATCTGACATACACGTTTTTCATAAATTACATGATAGTTCAGTGCATAATGCTTGAAACATCTTAGAATTGAGGCGCTAAAAACATTTCGAACATCGCGGGACATACGAGATGTTCCGTGAGATGAAATTGTGATTTCATGCTCGTGCCCCTGTTGAGAGGTATGAGACCTCTGGCAAGATTCTTTGTCTACAAAGTAAGGGAGAAAAGCTCAATCGTTCAGCATGTGCTTAGATTGTCTGAGTACTACAATCACTTGAATCGAGTGGGAGTTGATCTTCCATACGAGATAGTGATAGTTCTCCATGGTCACTGCCACCAAGTTGCCAGAGCTTCTTGATGAACTATAAAATATCAGGGATAGATATGATGATCCTTGAGCTATTCGCTATGTTTTTCACCGTGAAAGTACAAATCAAAAAGGAGCATCAATTGTTGATGGTTAGTAAAACCACTAGTCTCAAGAAGGGCAAGGGTAAGAAGGGATACTTCATGAAACAGCATATCAGTTGCTGCTCTAGTGAAGAGAGCCAAGGTCGAACCTAAACCCGAGACTAAGTGCTTCTGTAATGCAAGGAACAGTCACTGAAGAAGAGCTACCCTAGATACTTGGTAGATGAGAACACTGGCAAAGCCAACAAAAGTATATTGGATATACATGAGATTGATGTGTACTTTATTAGTACTTCTAGTAGCACCAGGGTATTAGATACCGGTTCAGTTGCTAAGTGTTGGTACCTCAAAATAAATGCTATGGAAAAACGGAGACTAGACGAAGGCGAGGTGACAATGTGTATTGGAAGTGTTTCCATGATTGATGTGATCAAACATCGCACGCTCCCTCTACCATCGGGATTAGTGTTAAACCTAAACAATTATTATTTGGTGTTTGTGTTGAGCATAGGCATGATTAGATTATGTTTATTGCAACACAATTATTCATTTAAAGAGAATAATGGTTATTCTGGTTATTTGAATAATACCTTCAATGGTCTTGCACCTAAAATGAACGGTTTATTGAATCTCTATCGTAGTGATACACATGTTCATTATATTGTTGCCAAAAGATACAAAGTAGTAATGATAGTAGCACTTATTTGTGGCGCCGCCGCTTGAGTCATATTTGTGCAAAACGCATCAAGAAGCTCCATACGGATTGATCTTTGGGCTCACTCGTTTTTGAATCATTTGAGACATGTGAACCATGCCTATTGGTGTAAACGCATGAAGAAGCTACATGTCGATGGATCTTTGGACTCACTCATTTTTGAAAAGTTTGAGACATGCGAACCATGCCTATTGGTATAAACGCATGAAGAAACTCCATACGGATGGATCGTTTGGACACACTTGATTTTGAATCACTTGAGACATGCAATTCATACCACATGGGCAAGATGACTGAAGGCCTCGTTTTCAAGTGAGATGGAACAAGTAAGTAACTTTTTGGAAGTAATACATTTTGATGTGTGCAGTCCAATGGGTGTTGAGGCACGGAGTGGATATCATTATGTATTTCTTCACATATGATTTGAGTAGATACTACTGTACTTACTTGATGAAACACAAATCTGAATTATTGAAAGGTTCAAGTAATTTCAGAGTGAAGTTGAAGATCATCGTGACAAAGAGGATAATATGTCTACAATGTGATCGTGGAGGTAAACATATATATCTGAGTTACGAGTTTGGTAAACATTTAGGACAATGTGAAAATTATTCAACGTGAAAATTGTTTCACAACTCATGCCACCTGGAATACCATAGTGTGATGGTGTGTCCGTATGTCATAGTCGCGCCCTATTAGATATTGTGCATACTACGATATCTCTTATCAAATTACCACTATTGTTTATGGGTTAGGCATTAGAGATAACCGCATGCATTTTAATAAGGCATCACATAACTCCGTTGAGATAACACCGTATGAACTAAGTTGTTGTTTCCTAAAAGTTTGGGGCTGCGATGCTTATGTGAAAGAATTTCAGCCTAATAAGCTCGAACCCAAAGCAGATGAATGCATCTTCATTGGACACCCAAAACAATTGGGTATACCTCCTATCTCAGATCCGGAAGCAAAAGTGTTTATTTCTAGAAATGGGTCCTTCCTTGAGGAAAAGTTTCTCTCGAAAGAATTGAGTGGCAGTATGGTAGAAACTTGATGAGGTTATTGAACCATCACTTCAACAAGTGTGGGTAGCAGGGCGCAGGAAGTTCTTCCTGTGGCGCCTACACCAATTGAAGTGAAAGCTGATGATAGTGATCATAAAGCTTCGGATCAAGTCACTACCAAACCTCGTAGGTCTACAAGGAAGCAAACTACTCCAGCGTGGTACGGTAATCCTGTCTTGAAGGTCATGTTGTTGGACAATAATGAAACTACGAGCTATGGAGAAGCGACGTTGGGCCCGGATTCCGGCAAATGGCTGGAGGCCATGATATCCGAGAGAGGATCCATGTATGAAAACAAAGTGTAGACTTTGGAAGAACTACTTGATGGTCGTGAGACTGTTAACTACAGATGGATATTTAAAAGGAAGACAGTCGATGATGGTGAAAAGTTACTATTAAGAAAGCTTGACTTGTCGCAAAGATGTTTCCGACAAAGTTCAAAGAGTTGACTGCGATGACACTTTCTCACTCGTAGCGACATTGAAAGTCTGTTGGAATTATGTTAGCAGTTGCTGCATCATTTATGAAATCTTGCAGATAGAATGTCAAAACATAGTTTCCTCGATGGTTTCCTTGAGGAAAGGTTGTATGTGATACAACGTGAAGGTTTTCTCAATCCTAAAGGTTGCTAACAATTATGCAAAGCTACAGCGATTCTTCTAAGGACTGGAGCAAGCGTCTCAGAGTTGGAATATACGCTTTGATGAGATGATCAAATTTTTTGGGTTTATACAAGGTTTATGAGAAACTTGTATTTCCAAAGAACTGTGTGGGAGCACAATAAATTTTTTGATGAGCATATGCAGTTGATATATTGTTGATCGGAAATAATGTAGAGTTTCTGGAAAGCATAAAACGGTTGTTTGAAAGGAGTTTTTCAAAGGAAAACCTGGATTAAGCTGCTTGAACATTGAGCATCAAAATATATGGAGATAGATCAAAGTGCTTGATAGAACTTTTCAACGAAATGCATGCCTTGACAAGTTTTTGGAGGAGTTCAAAATAGATCGGCTAAGAAGGAGTTCATGGCTGTGTTGTAAGGTGTGAATTTGAGTAAGACTCAAAAGCCTGACCGTGCCAGAAGAAAGAGAAAGGATGAAGGTCGTCCCCTATGCATCAGTCATAGGATCTATAAATATGCTATGTTGTGTACCGCACCTGAAGTGTGCCTTGCCATGAGTCAGTCAAGGGGTACAAGAGTGATCAATGAAAGGATCACTGGACATCGATCAAAGTTATCCTTAGTAACTAGTGTACTAAGGAATTTTTCTTAATTATGGAGGTGATTAAAGAGTTCGTTGTAAAGGTTACGTCGATGCAAGATTTTCACTAATCCGGATGACTCTAAGTAGTAAAATGGATTAGTATAGTGGAGCAGTCATTTGGAAATGTTCCCAATGGAGCATCATAGAAGCATCTACAGGATGAGATAGAGATTTGTAAAGCACACACGGATCTGAAAGGTTCTGATCCGTTGATTAAACCTCTCTCACAAGCAAGACATGATCAAACCCCAGACCAATATGGATGTTAGATTCATTGCAATCACATAGTGATGTGAACTAGATTATTGACTCTAGTGCAAGTGGGAGACCGTTGGAAATATGCCCTAGAGGCAATAATAAATTGGTTATTATTATATTTCCTTGTTCATGATAATTTTCTATTATTCATGCTATAATTGTATTAACCGCAAACAGTAATACATGTGTGAATACATAGACCACAACATGTCCCTACGGAGCCTCTAGTTGGCTAGCTCGTTGATGAATAGATGGTCATGGTGTCCTCATCATGGATATTGGATGTCATTGATAATGGTGCCACATCATTAGGAGAATGATGTGATGGACAAGACCCAATCCTAACCATAGCACAAGATCGTGTAGTTCGTCTGCTAAAGCTTTTCTAATTTCAAGTATCATTTCCTTAGACCATGAGATTGTGCAACTCCCAGATACCGTAGGAGTGCTTTGGGTGTATCAAACTTCACGACGTAACTGGGTGATTATAAAGGTGCACTACAGGTATCTCCGAAATTATCTGTTGGGTTGTACGAATGGAGACTGGTATTTGTCAGTCCATGTGACGGAGAGGTGTCTGTGGGCCCACTCGGTAATGCATCGTCATGATGACCTCAATGTGACTAAGTAGTTAGCCACGGGATGATGTGTTACGGAACGAGTAAAGAGACTTGCCGGTAACGAGATTGATCAAGGTATTGGGATACCGACAATCGAATCCCGGGGAAGTGTCATACCGCTAGACAAAGGAAATTGCATACGGGATTGAGTGAATCCTCGACATCGTGGTTCATCCGATGAGATCATCATGGAACATGTGGGAGCCAACATGGGTATCCATACCCCGCTGTTGATATTGACCGGAGAGGTGTCTCGGTCATGTCTTCATGTTTCCCGAACCCGTAGGATCTACACACATAAGGTTCGGTGACGCTAGAGTTGTTATGGGAATCGTATATGTGGTTACCGAAAGTTGTTCAGAGTCGCGGATGAGATCCCGGACGTCACAAGGAGTTCCGGAATGGTCCGGAGGTAAAAATTTATATATGGGAAGTCCTATTTTGGCCACCGGAAAACTTTCGGGATTTTTCGGTATTGTATCGGGAAGGTTCTAGAAGGTTCTGGAGTGGGTCCCACCTGCATGGGGGGACCCACATGAACGTGGGTAGTTTGGGAAAGACCCCACACCCCTATTCAAGGCACAACAAGTTCCCTCCTCAGAAGGAATAAGATTATATCCGAAGGGAGAAGATAAAGATCCCTAAAAAGGGGGATAACAATCGGTGCGGAAGGGAAATGATGGGATTTGTTTGTTCCCACCTTTGCCAACGCCCCAAAGGACTTGGAGGGCTAGAAACCAGCCCCCTCCACCCCTATATATAGTGAGGATATGCATCGAGCTGATCCCTAGCCCCTGGCGCAGCCCTCCCCCTCCTACACCTCCTCCTTCTCCGCAATGCTTGGCGAAGCCGTGCCGAAGAACCACATAGCTCAACCGCCACCACGTCATCGTGCTGCCGGAGTTGTCCCTAAACTTCTCCTCCCTCCTTCCTGGATCAAGAAGGAGGAGACGTCCCTGGGATGTAGGTGTGCTGAAACAGGAGACATCGTACGTTTGGTGTTCGTATCGGATCTTCCACGATTTGAATCACCGCGAGTAGGACTCCATCGACCGTGTTCATAGTAACGCTTCCCCTATGCGATCTTCAGCGATATGAAGATGCTCTACCCCTTTGCTCATTGCTGGTCTCTCCTAGGTATATCCTAGTGTGACGTAGGAAAAGTTTTGAAATTACTATGTTCCCCAACACCAAGGAGCAAAGGGGAAACGCTTCTCCCATCTAGGGAGAAAGCCAAGGAAGAACAAGAAGAAGAAGAAGAAGAAGGTGGGGGGCTCTCTCCCTATTAGGGCATATTTATCCTTTGTAATTTTGGTAATTGATGATAATTATTTTTTATACTAATCGTGTCGATTAGGCCTTTTAGATAATTCATCATATGGCACAAGACGATTCGAGATCCTCGGTGGACAATAGTGAAGACGACTATTTTCCTATATTTCGTTTTCGGTGGAATTGAGTCGTAGGAGAACCGTACTATTAAGACACCTTCGGAAAGGTTTCGGTGGAATCAACACGTACACTTTCATTTTAACCCTTGTTCTGTTCCTGAAGGAAACAAGTGGTTGTACCACCCTCACCAGCACTAGTACCACCTATTGTGTAAGCAGTAGGGTTCCTCTCGGTAAGCATTAGAACGCCCCTCGACAATGGTACCACTGCCGAGTGCCATGCACTGTACCACTGTGTGTGATGTCTCAACTTTTAGTGTCCCACTGGGCGGTTGTTGGGACTGTAGTATGGCATGGTAGTACCGCCTATAAGTGGTAGTAGCGCCTGCCACTACCACTCAACTACCGCCTAACCTTCTGGACTTAGAACTCTCAGCGGACTTAAGGGAGGCAGTAGGACGAGGCACTACCGCTTACAAGCGGCGTACCGCTCGTACAAGCGGTAGTACCTCTCTTGCGAGCAGTAATGCCATTTCTGTGGTATTGCACCTATTCGTGCCACTACCCCGCGTCCAAGGGCCTCTGCACTACAACCCAGTGGTACTAGCGGTAGTACCGCCCCGGCGGCACTACCGGCTTGTGGCCTTGTGCCAATGCTCTGTGCAACAGGAACAACTACTCAAGCGATAGTACCACTCCCATGAGCGGTAGTACCGCTTGTGTGTGGGCTAAGAGGGGATACAAGAGTTGGAGTTGTTCCCCCACTATAAAAGGGGGTCTTCTTCCCCAAGAAGACCACCTCTTCCTTCCTTAAGCCCCATAGTTACTGCAAGCTCCATTTTCACCTGATCTCTCACCCTAGCCAACAAAACTTGTTCATCTTCTAGGGTTTGGTTGAGAGGGCCCCGATCTTGCTAGCCCAGGAGACGACCAAGGTCCTTTAATCATCGGGGTACGTCATGTACATGTGCACACTGCCTTCTATAGGATCAAAAGTATGTCTAGAGGAGGGTGATTATAATACTTGCCAACATAAAATACTTAGTCTTTTCCCAATTTCGAGTGTGGGCCAATTTTAGCAACTACGACTAGTCAAGTACACCCTACACGTGCATATCTAAGAGTATTGTGGCAGAAAGTAAAACATGCAAGTGTACAGTAGAGGGTAAGGTAGGGAGATCAAACGCAAAGGTTGACACGATGATTTTTGACATGGTTCCGATAGGTGGCTCTATCGTACGTCCATGTTAGTGGAGACTTCAATCCATGGAGGGTAATGGCTACGAGATTCCACGGAAGGATCCCCTAACAAGGGGTCCATGAAGAAGCGACCTTGTCTATTCCACCACGGATTCCGTCCACACACTACTATCCTCTCTCACGATAGATCTTCATGAAGTAGGAGATCTCCTTGCCCTTACAAACATCTTGGTTCAACTCCACAACACGAAGTAGGAGGCTCCCAAGAAACACCTAACCAATCTAGAGGCACCACCCTCCAAAAGGTAATAGATGTGGTAGAATGATGAACTCCTTGCTCTTGTTCTTCTAAAGATAGTCTCCTGAACACTCAATCACTCTCTCTCTCGGGTTTGGCAGGGGTAAGAGAGATTGATATTGTGGAAAGCAACTTGGGGAGGCTAGAAATCAAGGTTCAAATGGTTGCAATGGAATCTCTTGATCTCAACACATGAGTAGGTGGCTCTATCTCAGAAAAGTGGATCTCGCAAGTGTAAGTGTGTTGTGAGTGCTTCCTCTGTGAGTGAGAGGTAGGTGGAGGGGTATATATAGGCATCCCCCAAAATCCAACTATTACAACATTATTGTCGGGACCCTGATCCTAAGCCATAGGAATCCAGGCTGTAACACATCGCATCTCTTTGCGTTCTCATGCACGGTTATCCCCACGGCTGCAGCCTTACCTTAGCCGGGACCATTTGCGCGTTTTGACTCGCGTATGCAATTGTGTCACTAGTAATCCAATGTCAAAGAACCCGGATCGACATGTCTAGTCATAAACTAAAGCGGCAGTTCCGTACAGAGACATGCATACATGACCCAGCAAAGCAGGTGTCACTCATCAGCGAATATAGACGAGTCGTGCCAAGCTACAAGGACTCCATTACAACGCATGACATTTCCCAAAGGGACAGACACAACAGGTAAGAAGGACACATTCCGGTCAACCAATGTGTCCGGAGCAGTAGCGAACTACCATGGCTCGATGGAATCACAAAGGGGCATTTCCCCGTAAGGAGTGCTACTAAGGCATACAACTAGGTATTCAAACCCCATACATATCAAGTGCAACACATGTACGCATGCCATACCGATATGTATAGATACATCGATGGCATCACAACATAACCATAAACATACAAACTTTATTTAGAAGGCTCAGACGAGACACACACATAATATTACATAGATAGGGGTCTCACGACCCATCATCACAATTCATACACACAAGTCTTACAAGCCAGCGGAAGATTAAAACTGTCTGAGTATAGACAGATGGAAAGGTAAAAGCCACATGGCTTGACTATCTACAGACCCAACCTAGGGCCTCGTCGTCGTCAACATCTAGGTAGAACCCTCCATTAGGGTCATTAACAACCTGTGTAACAATTTAATAAGAAAACGTGAGTACAAAAGTACTCGGCAAGACTTTAGGATAATCTATCTACTCATGCAATGTATCAACAAGGAGTTGTGGGGTTTCATGCGGAAAGCCAGCATTTGACTCTTGGCTAGACAAACTTGCATTTTCAAATAGCTTTGACAACTGTGTTTTCCCGCACACGAGTCCACTAACACCACAACAATACTCCATCGTGGAATCATTCCGTCTCCCTACGGAAATGCCATCCGCGACACTCACACTTATCTTGACAATTTTATGAGAAGCCATTATAATTATCTATGAACAACATATGTTTCCAAGTAGTCCATATCCGCGGACGCGACTATTGGAATAGATCATAACCCTGCAGGGGTGTACTTCTTCACACACGCTCTCGCCACTTATCTTCATGTGCACGTCATGCACCTCGGCAACCTTCAAGCGGAAGCCTAGCGAGGGAGTCGGCCATGACCATTAACCATGCTAATACTTAGTCTAGGTCTATCGCCTATATGAGGGTAACCCGCACGGAAGTCAGGCCAAGGTTTCCGCTACGGCCCCAAACGATGTGCGCAGGGTTCCCAAGCCCACCATCCGGGTGCCACTTGGTACACCGTGCCACTGCCTACCGCATCATAGTCCACCTCTAAGGTCAGCACCATGCACAGCCTCCAGCATGACTATAAACACCAGAAACTACTAGCAACTCCTGGACTGAGTATTAAGCGATTAATAAGTCGAGAGGGTCAATTAAGTATCCCAACGTGTGGCAGTATCTAGTCTTGGATTACATACACGGAACTCAGTTCCTAAGGACGGTTCCAATGAAACAACCCGCCATGTACTCCTACATAGCCTTTCACCGGTACCTTTACCAAATCAGGTTCAACACACAACCTTTAATAACTGAATACATTCTCACGATCCTGTTCATCACCCAGATGATAGACCATACACAACTCAAAGCATAGCATGCATAGCAGGATAAGGGACATCATGGCTCAAGCATCTACCAGGTATGCTAGGTTGCAAGGTTCAGCTATTTACTGTGACAAGGACGGGTCATGCAAAGGAAGTGGGTTCAACTAACGTGGTAAAAGCATTTGAAGCATTTGAACCTAATGCAATAAGTAAGAGCAGGAGCGAGAACATGGGATTTATCAGGATGATCAGAATGGTTGCTTGCCTTGTTGCTCAGCAAAGGGGTGATATCCGCTAGTCGGATATTCAGACGTATCTGAAGGGGCGGAGCTTACAGGAATAACAACAATCAATTAATATCAAACATATGCAACAAAATGATGCATGAAATGCAAGGTAGCATGGTTTGAGATGACTAGCAGAACCTTTTGGGTGATCTTGATTTGAAATCATAATTCAAATATCATTTGAATTATAATTTAGCAAATTCTTTTAATTGATTTGACCTGATTCTGTTTCAAAACTTTGTTTTTCATGCATGAAAATAGCACCATTGGATCCCTTGAATTTTTCTGATCCTTTTACATATATTATTTGTCAAATTTGGAGTTATATTCAATTTTCTATGAATTTCCAAAGTTTTGAACTGATTCTGGAATTATTTTTAAACATAAAAGGCTTTATTGCATCAGCAGGTCCAACTGGCCGTTGAAAGTCAAACCTGACCAGTGGGACCCACTGGTCAGTGATTCTGGCCAGGTTTTAGTTTAAATTTAACTTAATTAACTAATTATCAGGGTTGGACCCACATGTCAGTGTTTGTTTAAGTTTTTGCTTAATTAATTATTTTTATTAACCTAAACTTAATTAGCTAGGGGGCTGGCCCCACATGCCAGTGACTCAGGGGAGTCAGATCCACCGACGGCGAGGTGGATCTCACCGGCGATGAGCCTCCGGCGACCACAGAGACGGCGGAGGGCTCGGATTTCCATTCCGGTGACCAAAAGCATGGCGGAGGGCACGAGACGATCGACACTTCACCCACGGGTCCATTTCTGCACGCAGCAGGGGGTGAAATGGCCAGAGATGATGCCAGGGACGAGCTTGGTGGCGGCCGAAGCTCGGCCATCGTCGAGGTCATCGAAACAGAGGGCATTTCGCGCGGGGCTGGGCTCCTAGAGCATCTACGCGATGTACTGAAGCCATTGGTGGCCTCAGAATGACCAGCCGGTCACCAAAGAGCTACCGGCGATGAGGTCCCTCGGCGGATCTCGTCGGCCTCCGGTGGAATCGGGGCCTAGAGCTCGGGATCGAAGGGGAAAACGAGTGGGAAAGAACCCTGAGCTCACGAGGAGTGCAGAGGCGACAAGAGTGGACTCGGGGATGGCCTAAGGAGGGTGAACGACGGTGGCGAGCTCCGGTGACCCGAGGAGGAAGATGACGGTGTCATGGTGTCTCAGGGGTTGTTGGCATCCAGCAACTGGCTGGAGAGCTTCAGGGAGCTTCGGGAGAGCTGAAGTGCAGCTCAGGAGAGAGGAAGAGAACTGGAGCGACTGCTAGCTTGAGCTCGAGCTCGGGGTCATGGAGGTCTTCGGGGAGCTTATCCCCTTCGCGCCAGCGCGACGCGGTGGCTAGGCAGGCACGCAGGTGCGTGGCCGCACCGGAGGGAGCGGCGGCCACCTCCTGGTGCCGACTGGCACAAGGAAGACGACGGGGAGCAGCTGGGCCTGGGCCAGGTAAGCGTTATATAATTTTTTTCAGTTTTTCTTCTTTTCTGTTTCTGTTTATACTTACTCACTTTATTTTGTTTTATTTTTGGCTCCAAACTATTCCTAAAATAGTTTGAAAAATACCAGAGTGTTAGTTGGAATATTTCCAACCACATATAAAGTTTTTAATATTTTTGGAAACTTTGAATTATTTGAAATCAAAAATATAATTGATTTTAGTAGCTTTTAACTTAATTTTAAAATGCCAAAAATAGTTTGAAAATAAGTTTCACCCCTGATATCTTGTGTTCTATATTTATCAGAAAAGGTGAACTTTTATAATGGCCATTTTGGGTTCATTGATTTTGGCAATAGTTGAATTGTTTTTGAATAAGGGGTGGCTAGGGTTTTGCTTTGGTTTTCTTTGCTTTGCTTTTGGATTTGATTTCATTTTCTTGGAGGCAAAGAAAGAAGACATGAGCACAACTTGCTAAATCCTAATAGGGATCAGGGATGTGACAACTCACCCCCACTCAAAAGAATCTCGTCCTGAGATTTGAAAGTCGTTGGGAATAGTGCGGGATACTCAGGTCGGAGACGATCCTCTCTTTCCCATGTTGCTTCTTTTTCAGAATGATTTGACCATTGAACTTTAAGAAACACCAGGTTTCAACATCGAGTGGTACGCTCAGCTTGATCAAGAATACGCACAGGGTATTCTCGGTATGAAAGGTTATCTTGGAGATCAAGCATTTCGTGGTCCACTTCACGGATAGGATCCAAAAAGCAAGGCCTGAGTTGCGAGACGTGGAATACATCATGAACCTTGGAAAGATGCGGCGGAAGTTCCAATTGGTAGGAAACTTCTCCTCGTTTGGCATGAATGCGAAAAGGACCAATGTAACGAGGAGCCAACTTGCCCTTGATACCGAATCGATGGGTATCCTTCAAAGGTGTAACCCGAAGGTAAGCCTTCTCGTCAACTTCAAAGGTCACAGCCTTATGATGACGATCATATTGGCTCTTTGGACGAGACTGGGCTGTTTTCAACTTTTCACGAATAATGCGAACATGCTCTTCTGCATCCTGGATCATATCCGGACCAAAGAGTTGCCTCTCTCCGGTTTCTGACCAATTAAGAGGTGTTCGACATCTTCGTCCATAGAGAACTTCAAAATGAGCTTTGCCCAAGCTTGATTGATAACTATTGTTATAGCCAAATTCGGCGAATGGAAGGCACTTCTCCCAATTCATACCGAACGATATAACACAAGCTTGGAGCATATCTTCTAGGACTTGATTCACTCTTTCTACTTGACCACTTGATTGAGGATGGAAAGCAGTGCTAAAAGATAAGTGAGTCCCCATGGCATTCTGAAAACTCTCCCAGAAGCGAGAAGTAAAGATACTTCCACGGTCTGAGTTAATCTCCAGAGGAACACCATGAAGAGACACTATTCGAGAGATATATAACTCTGCTAGATGGCTAGCTGTTATACTCTCACGAACTGAAAGAAAATGAGCAACTTTGAAAGACGGTCAATGACCACAAAGATAGCATTATTTCCTTTCTTGGTCTTGGGAAATCCGGTGATGAAATCCATACTAACTTTATCCCATTTCCATTCAGGAATAGCTAAAGGTTGAAGGGTGCCACGAGGCCTTTGATGTTTTGCCTTAACTCGACGACAAACGTCACAGTTAGCAACGAACTCAGCAATTTCGCTCTCCATCCTAGTCCACCAACACCTCTGGCTTAGGTCGTGATACATCTTAGTACTACCAGGATGAATGGTGAGAGGAGAATCATGAGCCTCCTTAAGGATCAATTTCCGCAGATGTTTGCTCTTAGGAACCACTAGACGGTTCTGAAAGAACACAACACCTTGCTCGTTGATAGAGAAATCCCTAGCGTTTCCGCTAGCAACATTCTCCTTGATCCGGGATATACCCTTATCATATGCCTGCACGGCTATGATTTGATCCCTAAGAGTAGGCTTCGCCACCAGGGTAGAAAGGAATCCTTGAGGAACAATGTGAAGATTTAACTTCCGAAATTCCTCATAGAGATGTTGTTGACCTCGTTGTAGCATCAGGTTGTTACAATAGGACTTACGACTTTGTGCATGAGCCATAACATTGGCCTTCCCCGGGGTGTAAGTTATCCCTAAGTCGTAATCCGTGATCAACTCAACCCACCGTCTTTGCCTGAGATTCAAATCCGGCTGGGTGAAGATATATTTCCGACTTTGGTGATGAGTGAATATTTGGCAACGATTACCAAGAAGGTAATGTCGCTAGGTTTTAAGTGCACGGACTACTGCTGCAAGCTCAAGATCATGTGTGGGATAATTATCCTCATGTGGACGCAACTGTCGAGATGCGTATGCAATCACATGACGATCCTGCATGACAATGTAACCTAATCCTTAGAGAAATCTGGTGCTAGCAACACAGGTGCGGAAGTCAGGCGTCTTTTCAGTTCCTGAAAACTATGCTCACACTGTGGTGTCCACTCGAACTTTTTATCTTTCTTGAGGAGTTCAGTTAGAGGCTTTGCAACCTTGGAGAAATTCTCGACAAAGCGGCGACAGTAGCTCGCTAGACCAAGAAAACTCCTAACTTGCTTAACCGATTCAGGTTGAGTCCAATCAAGGACAGCTTGAACTCTCTCGGGATTGACAGCAATACCCTTACCAGAGATTACGTGGCCTAGATAGGTCACTTCTCGTAACCAAAATTCACATTTTGAAAACTTGGCATAAAGGCGATGCTCTTGAAGTTTCATCGATACCAGCCTTAGATGCTCAGCATGTTCTTGTTCGTTCTTCGACTAGATGAGGATATCATCGAGGTATACTACGACGAATTTATCAAAATACTCCATGAAGATTAAATTCATCAAGCGAGAGAAGGTGGCTGGGGCATTGGTTAAACCAAAGGACATGACAGTGTACTCGTATTGGCCATAACGAGTGACAAAAGCCATTTTTGGAATGTCCCCGTTCTTGATCTTGACTTGATGGTAACCTAACCTCAAATCCATTTTGGAGAAGACTGAGGATCCTACGAGCTGATCATATAGGTCGTTGATCCTGGGGAGCGGATACTTGTTCTTTATGGTGACCAGATTAACGAAGAGGACGGGACAAGCCCAAGGAGAAGAGCTAGGATGAATGAAACCTTTATTCAAGGCCTCATCTAGTTGCTTATTAAGTTTGGCTAGCTCCAGGGGTGCCATCTTATAAGGTTGTCTGGCTATTGGGACAGTTCCCAGAACAAGGTCTATCACAAACTCTACATCTCTATCAGGTGGAATTCCTCGCAGTTCCTCTGGAAAAACATCCGGGAAGTCACGGACTACCGGAATGTCTTCAAGTTCTGGAAGAGGGTTGGCATTGAGGGAATAGAGTTGGCATTTGGCAACTCGAGTAGAGCCATTGACTATTGATATGTCTCAAACGTATCTATAATTTTTGATGGTTTCACACTGTTATCTTGTCAACTTTGGATGTTTTCTTTACCTTTTATATCTTTTTTGGGACTAACTTATTAACTCACTGCCAAGTGTCAGTTCCTGTTTTTTCTGTGTTTTTGACTCTTTTCAGATCTGATTTTGGAACGGAGTCCAAATGGAATAAAATTCCCGAAATGAATTTTTCCAGAACGAAAGAAGATCAGGAGGCTTGAGGGCTAAGCAAGTGGGCCCATAGGGGGCCCACAAGCCCTGTTGCCGCAACCAGGGGGAGGCCGCGACAACCAAGCTTGTGGCCCCCTTGGCGCTACCCTTCCCTAGGTCTTTGGCCTGTAAATTCCCTAAAAATCCAGAAAAAATCAGGGCGTCAAGGAAAACACTTTTCCGCCGCCGCAAGCTTCCGTTTCTGTGACATCTCATGTGGAGACCCTTCCCGGTGCCCTACCGAAGGGGACTTTGGAGTTGGAGGGCTTCTTCATCAACATCATCGCCCCTCCAATGACTTGTGAGTAGTTCAGTTCAGACCTACAGGTCCGTAGTTAGTAGCTAGATGGCTTCTTCTCTCTCTTGGATCTTCAATACAAAGTTCTCCATGATCTTCATGGAGATCTATCCGATGTAATCCTCTTTGGCGGTGTGTTTGTCGAGATCCAATGAATTGTGGATTTTGTGATCAGATTATCTATGATATATATTTGAGTCTTCGCTGATTTCTTATATGCATGATTTGATATCCTTGTAAGGCCCAGTTCGTTTCACCCTGGATTCTAGAGAATCAGGATTATGGAAAATTCTCCCAGAATCTGTGGTCGAGTTCTTTTCAGAGATTGTAGTTTGAGATTCTGGAAAGTGTTGTGTGTTGAAATGTCTGTACTGCCCTTAGATAGAAGCAAATTCATCCATCCATCTAACAAATAAGCAACAAATTCATCCATCCATCTAACAAATAAGCAACAAATCCATCCATCCATCCATCTAACAAATAAGCAGCAAATCCATCCATCTAACAAATGAGCAGCAATATCTGTTTACAGTATCTGTTTACAGGGAAGAAGAACAGCTCACAGTGGGGTTACTGTAGGGTGGGCGGGGCAGGCGGCGGCGAGGCGGGGCGGGGCCGGCCGGCGGCTGGGTGGGGCGGGGCCGGGCTGACGAGCGGGGCGATGGGGCCTGCCGGCGGCGAGGCGGGGCCGGCCTGAGGAGCGAGCGCAGATGCGGTCTGAGGAGCGAGCTCAGATGCAGAGGCGAGGTGGGGAGCGAGTGCAGATGCGGGGCGTTTTGGTTGACTGCTCGGTGGCATTTTGCCTGTAATTACGTGGTACAATAGGGGTATGGTATTAATCCAAAAGGTTTTCTTTTGTGGGACTTGGTAGAATCTTGAGATTGTGGGAGAAACCAGGTTTTCCTCAGATTTTGAATTACACTGAGATTCTGCAGAATCTGATTCAGATTTTGGTAGTTCATTCGAGTTCTTTTGGCTCGGGATTTTCGGGACTGAGATTCTATAGAATCTGCTCAAAAGAACTGGTCCTAAGTCTCTCCGAGTCTTGGGTTTTGTTTGGCCAACTAGATCTATGATTCTTGCAATGGGAGAAGTGCTTGGTTTTGGTTTCATACCGTGTGGTGACCTTTCCCAGTGACAGAAAGGGCAGCAAGGCACGCATCGTGTTGTTGCCACCAAGGGTAACAAGATGGGCTTTTATCGTAGATATGAGATTGTCCATCTACATCATGTCATCTTGCTTAAGGTGTTACTCTGTTCTCATGAACTTAATATACTAGATGCATGCTGGATAGCGGTCGATGTGTGGAGTAATAGTAGTAGATGAAGAAAGTATCGATCTACTTGTTTTGGACGTGATGCCTATAGATATAATCATTGCCATAGATAACTTCATGACTTTGCGCGGTTCTATCAATTGCTCGACAGTAATTTGTTCACCCACCGTCTACTTGCTTTCATGAGAGAAGCCACTAGTGAACACTACGGCCCCCGGATCTATTCACACCTATCGTTTCCACTTTCGCTTTTACTTTGCTTTGTTTCTTTGTTGTTTTCAGTTCTCACTTGGCAAACAATCTATAAGGGCTTGACAACCCCTTCATAGCGTTGGGAGCTAGCTCTTTGTGTTTGTGCAGGTACTTGTGATATTCCTTCACTAGATCGATACCTTGGTTCTCAAAACTGGGGGAAATACTTAACACTGCTATGCTTTATCACCCTTTCCGCTCCGAGGGAACACCAACGCAAGGCTCCATGGCCACGGGGGAATCCTTTGCATATTTGCCTACGAAGTCCATAAAGGCGTAGCCGTAGCAGAAGGATTCCTGGTGCCGTTGCTGAGGAGTATCAAGACAAGAATAGTCTCCCGTCAGCACACTTGTTTCTGGCGCCGTTGGAAGGTATTTTGTTGCAGTAGCAACTATCTCACCTGAGGGATGGGTAAGCTGATCATTTCTAGAATGATTATCAATCTTGGCATAATGAGATGACATCCAGTCCATACCCAAGATGATATTGATATCCGAAGATTTCAGGGCTATCAAAGAGGCTAGAAAAACTAGCCAGTCTACTAGAATTTCATTGTCATAGGTTATCCTGGAGGTTTGCCACTTACTACCAGGGGTTTGGACAACTAATGGGATTGGCATATCACAGAAAGACATGTTATGCAACTGTGCATAACTTTCTGAAATGAAGGAATGAGATGACCCAGTGTCAAAAAGAACAGACGATGGGTGATGATTAACAAGGAGCGTACCCAGTATAACGTCGGGATCCTCTGCACCTTCTTGTGCTGAAACATAGTTCACACGGCCACGTGTAGGAGTTGGCTTCACATAGTAAGATTTACCCGACTTTCCTTACCCAACAGACTATCCAGGTTGCTTGGCACCCATATTTTGAGGACACTCTCGGGAATAGTGCCCTGGTTCTCCACACTTGTAACAAATCACCTGATTGGCACGTGGTGCAACATTGCTGGCAGGGCCACCATAGGTTTTTGCTGGAGGGTTGGTCTGATTTGTCTGAGGCGCCACATAGGATGGCCTCGGAGTGTATCTTGGCGGCAGAGAACTATTTGGAACCCACAGCCTGCGTTTTGAGAACTCGGAACCAGATGACGAGCCAGAGTCATGGGAGTGCTTCCTTGTGGCTTCATAGTCGGTATGACCAGTCTCGGCACTGATCGCCTTGTTGACAAGAGCTTGAAAGCTTGTACATTCGTGGAGCCGCAAATCACGACGAAGTTCAGGGCTCAGACCCTTGCGGAATCTTGCTTGCTTCTTGGTGTCAGTTGACACCTCTTCAGTTGCATAGCGGGCGAGGTTACCAAACTCGCGGCTATAGGCATCCACGGTCAATTTTCCCTAGGTGAATGCATAGAACTCCTCTCTCTTTCTGTCCATCAGACCCTCTGGAATATGGTGCAGATGAAAGGCTGCACTAAAGTCTGCCCATGTGGCTGCTGGTCCGGGAGGACGCGTGGCTTCAAAGTTCTCCCATCACAGATTGGCAGGTCCTTCCAGAAAGTACGCCGCAAAGGTCACCTTGTCGGCCTCGGAAACATTTGCAGAGCGAATCTTGCGCGATATACTGCACAACCAATCATCAACGTCGAGGGGATGGACGGAGTGATGGAACTTCGGAGGATTCAGCTTCAAAATGTCATTGAGGGACACTGCATCATTCCTAGGCTGACGAGCCGTATTTTTCTCAATACGCTCTAACAGACGGTTGGTATCCCTTTTATTTCTTTCTACCTCAAGCATAACTTCCGCCAGAGACGGTGGGTGAGGTAGTTCCTCCTGTGATGCTTGACTACCCTCTCCTTGCTCATGAGCAGGGGCACGGTTCAACCTCGTGAACACCATCCTGACAAACAAACTCACAACTTAGACCAATATCAACATCAACACCAACTATGGATTAAGAATGCACTGAACACATGGAATGCGGAAATGAACATCCGAACAACATGGTAGCAAGCAACTCTATATATACACCATGGTTCATACACACCCTTACATAGTTCAGTACAATCTTAACCAAAGAGCAAACTACTGAAAAGACGACACAACTCATCAGAGGCTTTCCAAGCTTCCTATACATTATTTATCTATGCCTCTGGAATTCATCTCTCGACATAAGCATACTCCACAAGACACACAAGACTGTGGAAGTATAACTACTACCATACTATCCTTCCACTCACGGGTTCAGGATCCGCATAAAACATCTCATAAAGGTTGCCTCCATGACCTCGGAGCTCAACCTGCGGATCAGGAAACACTCGAGTCTAAGACCCGTGGGAACCGTAAGGACACGGATGTGGCCTTGGTCCCTTGACTAGTGGTAGTAGAGATCCCCGAAGAGGGGTGACTCCTCCTATAGCAGGCCAGTCAACATGAGCCGGAAGATTGGTCCTAACAGGGTTCAGCATCTCCATATCTCCATACCCTGTCTGGACTATAGGTGCCAGCTGTGTCAAAGCCGTCCACAGACGGGCACGTGTAGCATAGAGCTCCATACGAAGGGCACGAGCATCCCTGTCTCTATTCTCTAGCATCTCGGCAGTGGACTGCAGCAGCGGATCCTCCATAGAGGAATCAAAGTAGACCCCACTGAGGTATCCTTCTTCTCCTGGCTGAGAGGCAGGAACATAGAAGAACTCTAAATTCTGCAATAGTGCATGTCTAGCCCTCATGATAGTCAGCATTGAATAGACAGCATCTTGTACTGCCATGTCAATAGTGACCCCCAATCCATAAGACCAATGGATCGGCTCCTCAGCTCCAGGGTAATCTGGGAATACCCTAAGAGTGCAGAGATACTGACTCTGATTAAAATCCCGGTACTGCTCCTCCACTGTGTACTCTGGGTACCAGCGGTAACCGACTAGTGACATCATTCTGACTAGCATGGCCGTATGACATGGCACATCAATGCACCTAGTCAGAAGGACCATCTGACGAGAAGGACGGCCAGGCATCTGAAAATAGAGAGTAATGCAACAAGCATTAGAGCTTTGAAGACAAAATTGGGCAGCATAACGGCTGTAAATGCTCAAAAAACAATTTTGAGATAACCCACAAAGATAGGATAACATAACCACTCAACTATCAAGTTCAATTCCATGGTCATCAAAACCTACTTTCTTTTCCTTGAAATAAGAGAAACTCGAAGTAACTCTCGACTCGTTGTCCTATAATCTACCGATTAGAAAAGACACGAGGCTAAGAGAAAGATAAGTAACCTAGTCCTTAATCCCCGCGGAAAGACGAGGATGACCATAATAGAATAACTTGAGAAGAGAAGCAAGCGTCTTACGTTCCCTTCCACAAACAATTCCCTTATATATAACTACAGAAATTCTAGACTCAACTTCGACCAGTTTGGCCTAGTAATCCTACAGTCAGTCAGGCTCTGATACCAATGTTGTCGGGACCCCGATCCTAAGACATAGGAATCCAACCTGTAACACATCGCATCTCTTTGCGGTCTCATGCACGGTTATCCCCACGACTGCAGCCTTACCTTAGCCAGGACCATTTGCGCCTTTTGACTCGCGTATGCAATTGTGTCGTTAGCAATCCAATGTCAAAGAACCCGGATCGACATGTCTAGTCATAAACTAAAGCGACAGTTCCATACAGGGTAAGGCATACATGACCCAGCAAAGCAGGTGTCGGTCATCAGCGAATGTAGACGAGTCGTAGCAACCTACAAGGACTCCATTACAATGCGGGACATTTCCCAAAGGGACAGACACAGCAGCTAAGAAGGACACATGCCGGTCAACCAATGTGTCCGGAGCAGTAGCGAACTACCATGGCTCGATGGAATCAAAAAGGGGCATATCCCTGTAAGGAGTGCTACTAAGGCATACGACTAAGTATTCGAACCCCATACATATGAAGTACAACACATGTACACATAGCATACCGATATGTATAGATGCATCGATGGCATCACAACATAACCATAAACATACAAACTTTATTTAGAAGGCTCAGACGAGCCACACACATAATATTACATAGATAGGGGTCTCACGACCCATCATCACAATTCATACACACAAGTCTTACAAGCCAGCGGAAGATTAAAACTGTCTGAGTACAAACAAATGGAAAGGTAAAAGGCACATGGCGTGACTATCTACAAACCCAACCTAGGGCCAGATCGTAGCAGGGACACCAGCTACTCGTCGTCGTCAACATCTAGGTAGAACCCTCCATTAGGGTCATTAACAATCTCTGCAACAATTTATTAAGCAAACGTGAGTACAAAAGTACTCAGCAAGACTTTAGGATAATCTATCTATACTCATGCAACGTATCAACAAGGAGTTGTGGGGTTTCATGCGGAACACCAACATTTGACTCTTGGCTAGACAAACTTGCATTTTCAAATAGCTTTGCCAACTTTGTTTTCCCGCAAACGAGTCCACTAACACCACAAAAATACTCCATCGTGGAATCATTCCGTCTCCGTATGGAAATGCCATCCGCGACACTCACACTTATCTTGACAATTTTATGAGTAGCCATTATAGTTATCTATGAACAACATATGTTTCCAAGTAGTCCATATCTTCGGATGTGGCTATTTGAATAGATCATAACCCTGCAGGGGTGTACTTCTTCACACACGCTCTCGCCACTTATCGCCATGTGCACGTCATGCACCTCGGCAACCTTCAAGCGGAAGCCCAGCGAGGGAGTCGGCCACGACCGTTAACCACGCTAATACTTAGTCCAGGTCTATCGCCTATCTGAGGGTAACCCGCACAAAAACCCGGCCGAGGTTTCCGCTACGGCCCCAAACGATGTGCGCAGGGTTCCTAATCCCACCATCCGGATGCCACTTGCTACACCGGGCCACTGCCTACCGCATCATAGTCCACCTCTAAGGTCAGCACCATGCACGGCCTCCAGCATGACTATAAACACCAGAAACTACTTGCAACTCCTGGACCGAGTATTAAGCAATTAATAAGTCGAGAGGTTCAATTAAGTATCCCAACGTGTGGTAGTATCTAGTCTTGGATTACATACACGGAACTCAGTTCCTAAGGACGGTTCCAATGAAACAACCCGCCATGTACTCCTACATAGCCTTTCACCGGTACCTTTACCAAATCAGGTTCAACACACAACCTTTACTAACTGAACACACTCTCACGATCCTGTTCATCACCCAGATGACAGACCATACACAACTCTAAGCATAGCATGCATAGCAGGATAAGGCACATCATGGCTCAAGCGTCTACCAGGTATGGTAGGTTGCAAGGTTCAGCTATTTACTGTGACAAGGACAGGTCATGAAAAGGAAGTGGGTTCAACTAACATGGTAAAAGCATTTGAAGCATTTGAACCTAATGTTATAAGTAAGAGCAGGAGTGAGAACATGGGATTTATCGGGATGATCAAAATGGTTGCTTGCCTTGTCGATCAGCAGAGGGGTGATATCCGTTAGTCGGATAGTCAGACGTATCCGGAGGGGCGCAGCCTATCGGATTAACAGCAATCAATCGATATCAAACATATGCAACAAAATGATGCATGAAATGCAATGTAGCATGATTTGAGATGACTAACAGAACCTTTTGGGTGATCTTGATTTGAAATCATAATTCAAATATCATTTGAATTATAAGTTAGCAAATTCGTTTAATTGATTTGACCTGATGCTGTTTAATAACTTTGTTTTTCATGCATGAAAATAGCACCATTGGATTCCTTGAATTTTTCTGATCCTTTTACATATATTATTTGTCAAATTTGGAGTTATATTCAATTTCCCATGAATTTGCAAAGTTTTGAACTTACTCTGGAATTATTTTTAAACAGAAAAGGCTTTATAGCATCAGCATGACATCAGCAGGTCCAACTGGCCGCTTAAAGTCAAACCTGACCAGTGGGACCCACTAGTGAGGGACTCTGGCCAGGTTTATTTTAAATTTAACTTAATTAACTAATTATCAGGGTTGGACTCACATGTTAGTGTCTATTTAAGTTTTTATTTAATTAATTATTTTTATTAACCTAAACTTAATTAGCCAGGGGGCTGGCCCCACATGCCAATGACTCACGGGAGTCAGATCCACCGGCCGCGAGGTGGATCTCACCGGCGATGAGCCTCCGGCGACCACAGAGACGGCGGAGGGCTCGGGATTTCCATTCCGGTGACCAAAAGAACGGCGGAGGGCACCAGACGATCGACACTTCACCCGCGGATCCATTTCTGCACGCAACAGGGGGTGAAATTGCCGGAGATGACGCCGGCGACGAGCTTGGCGACGGTCGAAGCTCGGCCATCGTCGAGGTCATCGAAACAGAGGGCATTTCGCGCGGGGCTGGGCTCCTAGAGCATCTACGCGAGGCACTGAAGCCATTGGTGGCCTCAGAATGACTAGCCGATCACCGGAGATCTACCGGCGACGAGATCCCGCCGCGGATCTCGTCGGGCTCCGTTGGAATCGGGGCCTAGAGCTCGGGATCGAAGGGGGAAACGAGGGGAGAGAACCCTGAGCTCACGAGGAGTGCAGATACGATGAGAGTGGGCTCGGGGATGCCCTGCGGAGGGAGAACGACGGCGGCGAGCTCCGGTGACCCGAGGAGGAAGATGACGGCGTCACGGCATCTCAGGGGTTCTTGGCGTCGCGAGACTGGCTGGAGAGCTTCAGGGTGCTTCGGCGGAGCTGACGCGCAGCTCAGGAGAGAGGAAGAGAACTGGAGCGACTGGTAGCTCGAGCTCGAGCTCGCGGTCATGGCGGCCGAGAGGGGAAGAGAGCAGGGGGCGAATGGAGAGGGGGAGAGCACGGGGAGGTCTTTGGGGAGTTTATCCCGTTCGCGCGAGCGCGACGAGGTGGCCAGGCAGGCACGCGAGTGTGTGGCCGCGCCGGAGGGAGTGGCGGTCACCTCCTAGTGCCGACTGGCACAAGGAAGTCGACGGGGAATAGCTGGGCCTGGGCCGCGTAAGAGTTAGATAGGTTTTTTTTCATTTTTCTTCTTTTACGTTTCTGTTTATACTTACTCACTTTGTTTTGTTTTATTTTTGGCTCCAAACTTTTCCTAAAATAGTTTGAAAAATACCAGAGTGTTAGTTGGAATATATCCAACCACATATAAAGTTTTCAACATTTTTGGAAACTTTGAATTATTTGAAATAAAAAATATAATTGATTTCAGTAGGTTTTAACTTAGTTTTAAAATGCCAAAAATAGTTTGAAAATAAGTTTCACCCATGATATCTTGTTTTCTATCTTTATTAGAAAAGGTGAACTTTTATAATGGCCATTTTGGGTTCATTCATTTTGGCAATAGATGTATTGTTTTTGAATAAGGGGTGGCTAGGGTTTTGCTATGGTTTTCTTTGCTTTGCTTTTGGATTTCATTTCATTTTCTTGGATGCAAATAAAGAAGACATCATATAGGTTCCAAAAATATCCGCGTGATTCAACAATCTCATTTTGAAAGGTATCAAGGCTTGCACAACTTAATGGGTGAGGTATGGTTAAGTGGTGAGGCTGCAGCAAGCGACTAAGCATTTATTTGAGACGGCTAACTTATGAGTACAAGAATAAGAGGGGGATGATCTACGCATAGCGAACTTGAACTACTGATGATCAAATGAATGATCCTGAACACCTACTTACGTCAGACATAATCCCACCGTGTCCCCTATATTATGAGCTTGTCTGCCCCTTTGGGACCAACACCATCAGCACTAGCCCCCCTATATTATGTTGAATTACTCCTTGGGTTCATGATGCCCTATGTTTTTCAGTATTATTATGTTGGGCAAATATACTACCAATGTTGGGCCTTTCCAGATGAGCTTTATCCCGAAACGAGAATCTAGGGGGTCCCCATAACAACCCCAAGCATGTTAGGAGCACTTATTTATGGAACATAACACCGGTAGCCGAAACTAAGGCGACAAAGGTGGAACAAAACACCAGGCTAGAAAGGCCGAGCCTTCCACCTTTTACAAAGTATATAGATGCATTAAATTATATAGCAATAATATTGTGGTATGACAAGGAACCCATGTTTTCACATGGAAGCAAGTGCACCAGCAACTAGCAACGCTGTAAAAAGGATGAGCAAGTGGTAACATAGCCAAACAGTGGTTTGCTGGGTTGTGGAAAAGGTTAGAAGTCTTCATGGAAATGTTGGGAGGCTGATATTTAACAGGTGGTAAGTGGCGAGACATAGCGACATAATCGAAACAACTATCAAGACAATGATAGTAATGGTATCTAGGGAAATGATCATCTTGTGTGAGATCCAGCTTGGAAGAAGAAGGACTACGTGAAGCAGACGAACGGACATAGTGGAACATGTCCTCACATTCCGACGCGCTTGGGGAACTCTATCGAGACGAAGCAAACCGGAAACAAGCATCAACACATGAAAATCACCACGGCACACGCACCAGATGATGCAACACATAGGATGCATGATCAGTTTCAAATGTGCAAGACATGGCATGGGAATTCACAAAGTCAAACGCTACACATTAAGTGAAACTCAATATGCAACATGTTTCATATTGACGGAACTTCACATTAATTTATTTAGTTTACTCCAATATATTTACACAACAATATTAAATGAAGCCGGAAACGACATATAGCATCTCCTAAACGACCCCGTGCATTAAATTCTAATTTTTTCTAGATTTGTCCTAATTACCTTTTATGTTTTTTAAATAGCAAACCATATTGGTTCAGGTGATTGTACTCATCATTCTAGTCCATTTACATATATGTCTTATCTCCAATGGAGCTACGGTTAAATAACTATGACCTAAACCGTTTCTATCACGTTGACACACAAATCGATGCAAACATCATGCTAAACAACTTTAATTATGCACGAGAGTGCGAAAATATTAATCTACGTGAAATTCTACACTTTTTACATATATAATCTATTCCGATCCGATGCACGGTTTAAAAATTTTGGGCGTTTGAAAATCATGCCTTTCTCTCAAATAAAATAAAATCGCAGGCTAGAAAAAAAATACTATGGGCTGCAACTAGTTTCGGGTCAAGACATGCGCGGGCGACAAATAGCTAAATGACGCTTAGGCGAACGATAGGGTGCGGGGGGCGGGGGGGGGGGGGGGGGGGGGGCAGCTCACCGAGGGCCTTCGGGTCGGCTAATAATGGGCTCAAGCTGGCCCAAGGCTAAGAAGGCGGTTGGAGGAGGCCAGCGTGGGCGGTATGGCACACGCGTGCGAGCTGGCCCAGGAGCGCGGCGGCGCGGTCAATGTGGGCGCGGCTGGCGCTCGTCTCCCAAACAGGATGACGCGGCGATGCGAACCCCGGGGCTCCGGCGTGGCACCTACTCCAGCGAAGGTGGCGGGCCATGGCGCGGGCCACGGGTGGCCGGATCCGGCCGATTCCCGGTGACGAAGCGTGACGCGAGTTCGGCGAGCCTCCATGGCAGAGCACCTACGGGGATAGAGGGAGAAAACCTGCGAGGGGACGAAGAAGGAAGGAAGAAGAAGGGAGAGGGAGGAGGCGTTCCGGCCTGATCCGGGGCCAGGCCACGTGGCTCATGGGAGGGATGCGGCAACCGGCTAGGGCGGCATGGCCACAGCGAAGAAAGGTGGAGCACGGGCTCTGGAGGCTCTGGATCGGGAGCTCCTCTCTCGATCTGGAGCAAGGAGGCAGATGGGCTTCGCGGGCCTGATCTGGGCTCGGCGGGCCTGGTGGATGAGAGGAGAGAGGGGGCTAGCTACTATTTATTAGGGTTACGGGCGCGGATCCCAAGGTGGGAGGTTAGGTTGTCTATTTTGGATGAGGAGACAGTCTATTTAATGGCATGGAGGCTAGGGTTAGGGAAATTAGCCTGTTTTCGAGCTGTTGGATTGCAATCCGATGGTCCGAAACGGAGGGGTGGCTAGGTGGGTGTTGTTGGGCTGTGTAGAATAGGTTAGGTGGAGGTGGGAGGCAAAACGGTTAGGCCTGCAACACAATTTAAAACAATGAAAAACATCCGACGATAAACCGATGACGGTGCCGCTACAGTCGACCATTCACGTATCAAACGGACTCCGATTGCGAAGAAATTTGGCAAGCGGCGGTACCCAGACCTGCCTGCCCGCGGCCCAGCGGTGGCCCGTTTGATCAACCCTAGATTGGCAAGGAACATCACTCCCCTGAACAAGGCCCTCGCAAGGTGCCGAGCCTCGTGAGGCAGAGCAACATCAAGACCCGGGGGGGGGGGGGCCTCCTCACGACCCCTCCGGAGTGGCGTATATTCCGAGGCAAAGCCGGGCTTCAGGAGTCAAGGATGATGCCAGGGAAAGACATGCGAGCAGCACATGGTAGGACGTGATGGTTTCTCCTTTGCTGCAAAGGAGGCGGGAGCGTACAAGGCTTCCAAAGGCGTCCTCTAAAGGTTTCCCTCCTGGTGCAATAAATCGCAACCACCCATTAGTAGGGAAAACGTCACCCACGTGCCCGTCTCTGCGGCGCGGAAAGTTACTTTGCAGGCGAAGACCACCTTTGGGCAGTGGAACATGTTCCCTTGTTCCTCTTAAAATTTGGCCGTTGTGGGATCCTTTCCCGCGAAAGCTATGAGGGAAGAGGACCTGGGCCTCCGCTATAAATAGAGAGGGTAGGATACCTGAGAGACGGGGATATGAGATCGTAGAAAGCCTAGAGCAACACACCTCGACACTTGGCCTCCGGAGGCTCAAGAGCGCTATACTAGTTCATCCACCAACCTCCGCGAGAGGCAATCCACCAAGAGCAGGAGTAGGGTTTTACGCTTCGCGGCAGCCCGAACCTCGGTAAACTATTATGTTTCGTATTCTCCTCACCATCGTGTGAGTTCTTCTCCATTTCCATCAAGTAGTTGGATAGGTAAGGTCGAGCCGAGGGATATCGCCGCACACGCCCCTGTGTTTGAATCCTAGGGTTTTTCAGAGCCCGAAATCTGACATTGGGCGCGCTAGGTAGGGGGCGTGTCGAGGTCTCCTCCAAAGTTCGGCCCACTGAAATTGACCGCGCCCATGGCGAGGAAACGACGAGTCCGCGCGGAGAGGCGGGCTTCCCGCATGGTGCGGACGGCATGGGCAGGTAGCAACGCTCATCTTCCCCCCTCCACCTCGATGGCCGACAGCCACACAGCACAGGCTCTGGGTGGGCGCCGGTGTTTGTCATCTTCACCAACCGTACCACATCCCCGCGTCGCCCCGGTTCCTCCGCGTGTCCCGCTGGCCTCTCCCCACGTTCGAGCCGGCCAACACCCGACGCACAGGAATATCGCATTACAGGTGGCGTACGAGCCTAGGCACCAGCGCACCACCCGTCACCGCCACGTCAGAGGTCACGCACGCCACCTCGAGCCTTTCGCCGCCGGCGAATCCCGACCACGCTCCCACGCAAGCCGTGTCCGTCAGCCCGTGCCGCCAGGACTTGCGACAGGAGGACCGCGCGGGCACGCCCCAAACCTCCACCAAGGCTCACCCCTAGAGGAGATCATGCGGGAGAAGATGGGGGTGCAAGACTCGGCCCCGCTGAGAGAGCGCTACCCAGCTTTCCCCAGCACGCTTCACGGAGCAAAGAGGGACTACCACAGGCCCGACTATATCAACACCCGGGGGCTCACGTGGGCCGACGACAACCGTACCGACACATTTACGGGCCACGGATGAGACCACGAGGGCCGTCACTACACCTGGAGGCATGAGCGCGACCCCACGGACCGGCCCCGCACGAACAGGTATGACCAATGTTGTGAGGGTGATCGGGAGGGGTGGCTCTGCGAGGGCGCCCAGCGCGCGCACTCTCATGGGGCACACCTGCTGGTGGGGAGGTGCCCCAGGAAGGCGTGTGGGTCTGGGGATCGGGGACCTCCTGCCTGGGACAGGGTGGACGTGCTCTCATGTCCAGGTCGAGGGGCCCCAGCCTAGGGACCGATGTTGGAATATACGACCATGTTCCTGGTTCAGACGATCCGAACCTGGGGGGCGGGGTGGCATACCCGCCTCCGCCCCCACGATGAGAGACAAAAACATGGAGACGGAGGGATGGAACACGCGCCCATGTCACCAGTACAGGCGTCGTTCGGTTACCAGCAGGTGTTCGGGTACCCGTCGCTACCCTTAGGCTGGGCCAGCCCGGCCTAGGGGCCCAACGAGGCGCACTGGGGCATGGCCCCGGGGATTCCGGACCCATCACCTCGGCGAGCCTTCCGTACGAAGGGTGTAGGGGGCTCCCCCTCGCTTGAGGGCTCGCGCAGGACGGGACGCACTACGCCACAAGAAGCCCGGGGACCGCGAGCAGGGCGCACGCCCATGAGGCATGGAGGCCCCAAAGCATCCCAGGGCCCCGCATCAACCCGTAGCACCTCGGCGCAGCCCCTGCAACGCCCCAGCGCCACCTCTGCATCGACACTTTAGCGTCCTTTAATCCTTCCGGAACCTACTTCATCCCGTGACACTCTCACATAATGACGAGCCGAGGCTATATACGCCTAGGGGCCTCGAGGACACGGAAGGGGTCCACACCACGCCTGGTGGAGGAGACAAAGGAATCAACACAGTCCCCTAATGACTTCTTGAATCAGGCGCCTAATCCTTCGGGGGTAGGGACACTCGCGAGGCCAAAGCATACTCGCGACCTCCCACATACACCCGCACATTGACACTCTGACGTAATAACGAGTCGAGGTTGTATACGCCCAGGGCCCCCCGAGGACGTGGAAGGGGTCCACCCCACGCCTAGTGAAGGGCCTATGCTCAGCGCTAGGGGAGACGGAGGCGGTGAATAGCTAGGATGCGGGACACGGCTTTTTCTCGTTTCTTCATTGCGTTTTAAGTTGAAGCCCACCAGGGCCTTCCCCTTCCTGCTGTATCCTGAGCTAACAAGAGCTTGCAAGTTTTCTGCTTGATGTTTTGAAAGGAAAAGGAGGGTGGGGATTTCTCTTTTATGTTCTCTCGTTTCATCGAATCCGTGTTCCTTTTTGCCGTTTTGCTCCGATTGGTATTTCGAGGGAACCTCGGGAGATCCGCGGCCCTCCCGAGGCAATCGCAAAAAGGGGCGATTGCGCAATCGCTCGAGCGCCAGAAAGGGGGCTCCTGGGCCCAGCCTCAGGAGCCTTACCGGTAATAATGCCACTCCCCACTATCGGCGACGCCGTGAGTGGCAGGGCCCCACCGTGTGAAGCGCGAGCTCCAAAGTGGCAGGGAAATGTTCGGGACTGGGGCCCGACAATGTAGAGCGGCTTGAGTGTCAAAGGGGGCTCCCACTACTGGAATCCAGAAATTTGCCGTCTGCTTGGCCTTTGCCGTCAGCTCACACATGGCAAAGGTACTCTTTGCCGTCAGCTGCCACAGTGCTGACGACAAAGAGGTGGCAGATGGAAAAAGATTATTTTGCCGTCGGCCACTTCTTTGCCGTCCGCTGGCCGACGACAAAGAGCCCTAAGCAGACGGCAAAGGGAGGGCGGACGGCAAAGCCCCGCCACACAACGGCCGAAACGTCACCCCACACACCTCTCCCCTTTGCCGTCTGCTTGGGGCCCTTTGCCGTCCGCCTAGGAGCGCGGCGGACGACAAAGGTGACGGCGGCCCACCACCCAACCACCCACCCGGTGCCTCCCCCCCGGGACCTTTGCCGTCGGCCTTGGGAGCCTTTGCCGTCAGCCTAGGAGCGCGGCGGACGGCAAAGGGCCGGCAGCCTAGCCACGTCCACGCGCACCCCCGCCCCCCTTCCAACCGTTCCCACGTAGCCCCCCTCCAACCCTACCGACGTCCCGCGCCGCCGCTGCCCCGCGCCGCCGCTGCCCCGCGCCGCCGCTGCCCCGTGCCGCCGCCTGCCCCGCACCGCTCCTCCTCCCTGCCCCGCGCCGCCGCCTGCCCCACGCCGCCGCTGCCCCGCGCCGCCGCCTGCCCCGCGCCGCCGCCTGCCCCGCGCCGCTCCTCCTCCCTGCCCCGCGCCGCCGCCTGCCCCGGGCCGCTCCTCCTCCCTGCCCCGCGCCGCCGCCTGCCCCGCGCCGCCCCTCCTCCGTGCGCCGGCCACTCCGCTGTCGCCTGCCCCTCCCGGCGCCGCCCCTCCTACACCGCCCCTCCTGCGCCGCCCCTCCTCCCTGCGCCTCCTCCCTGCGCCGCCCCTCTTCCCTGCACCGCCCTTCCAAGATAGGTAAATTTATTTCTGTTTTTTTGTTTTTTCTCTTTTGTCATTTTTAGGTTCATGGTAATTAGTTTGTTAGGTTATACTATATATGCTAATTGTTTATGGTAAAATTAATGACACGAGGATGATAACAATAGTTGTCAAGCATGATGTGTTTTTTTGGTTTTGTTTCTATTTAATGGTATTTGTAGTTTGAAAACGCCGATGTGTTCTGTGTCACACATGTGTTCTCATAGTACCTCTTCATCGGAATGGCTAAAAAACAATATTTTTTTTGACTCGGGAGTACTGATGATGTGTTTCAAGAAAAAAGTGGTGTCATTAGAAAAGAAAAAGGTTTAGGGTTGAGCACATTATTCTATCTTCGAAGATCGACCTGGTACCCTCCCAAAAAAAAGATCGACCCGGTCCAGCTGATTCATGAGCACAGCGACGTGGGAAGCACTATGTTGTGGTGTGTGTGCTTCCACCGGACAAAACAATGAAATTTTGAAACATGGACGCGGCGCCGGACCAGGCGTTGACGGCAGAGGCGGCGGCCGTGCTCTCCCCGAGCGGGCCGGTCAGGTAGCTGATGAAGTTGGAGGAGATGCCGTAGTACGCGAACCCCCGACCCCCCGACCCCCGACGTCACTGACCCCTGACCCCCGACGCCACTAACCCTCGACCCCCGACCCCCTACCCCGACCGTGACGCCACTGACCCCCAACTCCCGAGCCCGGACACCTCTTTGGCCTCTTGTTGACCGAAAAGACCCCAACCCCCGACGCTAGTGACCCTCAACCCCCGACAACACTCACCCTCGACCCCCGACCCCCGACGCCACTGACCCCCGATCCCCGACGCCCGACGCCACTGACCCTCGACCCCCGACCCTCGACCCCCGACAACACTCACCCTCGACCCCTGACCCCTACCCCGACCCCGACGCCACTGACCCCCGACCCCCGACGCCCGACGCCACTGACCCTCGACCCCCGACCCCCGACCCCCGACAACACTCACCCTCGACCCCCGACCCCCTACCCCGACCCCCGATGCCATTGACCCCCGACCCCCGACGCCCGACGCCACTGACCCTCGACCCCCGACCCCCGACCCCCGACAACACTCACCCTCGACCCCCGACCCCCTACCCCGATCCCCGACGCCACTGACCCCCAACCCCCGAGCCCCGACACCTCTTCGGCCTCTTGTTGACTGAAAAGACCCCAATCACCGACGCCAGTGACCTTCGACCCCCGATGACACTGACCCACATAGTTATGAGTTAGGTCATATAGTTATGTTAATTATAAAAACATCATATTTGTGTTGATCGGGTGAATTTCAATGTGCAGTTGTTCGACGACCTCCACGTGCGTTGGACGAGCTCCGCCCTTGCGTTCTTGGTGAGCACAAATGACTTCTCCTCCTACCCCCTTAATTTGCTCTGTCCCGGTCTTCGTGCCGATGAAACTTGCTAGCTATAGGTTTCTTCAATCAAGAGTATGCGTGACCAGTATGCGTCTCCCATTCGAAAGGGCGACATCTATAAATATGCATTTCTTTGCATATTTATAACCGCCATCCTTTCGAATTGTCCAACATTATCCATGGACAGCCCGAGTATGCGTAGATTGGGTTTGTTTTCCCGTATGCTGTGCTCCGGATCTGATGCAGAATTTCGTCAGTGCCTCCCCTGTTGTTCTCCGGGTACACATCCTCTCTGCTTATTGCCGAGACGTGTATCAGGAGAACAGCGGGGAGGTGCTGTCGAAATTCTGCGTCGCATCTGGAGCAAAGCATGGGAAAACGAACCCAGTCTACACATACTCGGGTGGGATTAGGACCTATCTTTACCTATTAGCGTGTAGGTTGCATGGACGTAATAAAACTGACAAACTTGATTAGCGTATGAATATAGATGATGAATTATATATTTATTTCTTGTGCCCCCATAGGTAGCTAGGCAACATGAGTGATCGTGCTTGGATGTACACTGGTCACCCTAGTCAGAAAGACATGACCCATGAATGGTTAACAAAAACTAGGGGGTTTGTGAGAGCCGCATTTGCAAATGGCCAGCATAAAACATGGTGCCCCTGTCCCAACTGCGACAACTGGAAAAAGCAGACAGAGTTTGAAATGGGTAAACACCTGCAGAAGTGGGGTTTTACGCCTAATTATACGGTGTGGACTTTTCATGGTGAGTCTGACCAACGTGCTAGAGCTGAGGTGATTCGTCGTCGCACCGACGAGCATGGTACCGGGATTGAAGACATGGTGCAAGACTTTGATGATGCTCGTGATTCGAACGATGAGATGGAGGAATCTGCAAAGGCCTTCTATGAAATGCTGGAGTCTTCAAAACGTCCTCTCCACGAGCAGACTGAGCTTTGTCAGCTGGATGCCATCGCGCAAGTAATGGCTCTGAAGGCTCAATTCAACCTAGGCAGAGAATGCTATGACGCGATGATGACGATATTTGGACGCTTTCTACCCAAAGGCCATGTACTGCCTGCAAACCTGTACCACTCAGAGAAAATACTCCGTGTACTTAAGATGCCCTATGAGAAGATACATGCCTGTGAGAATGGATGTGCCTTATTTAGGCTTGAGTATGCGGCCTTGAACTATTGCCCCATTTGCAATTCTTCAAGGTATATTGTGGTAGACAACGGCATGGGTGAGAAGAATCAGACCAGAATCCCTATTAGTGTTCTTCGATATCTTCCAATCGTACCAAGACTTCAACGTCTTTTCATGGTCGAAGAGACGGCCAGACAGATGACATGGCACAAATTGGGCAAAAGAACCGAACTAGATGCGGATGGGAACAAGATGCTGGTGCACACTTCAGATGGTTTTGCGTGGAGGCACTTCGATGCATTACATAAGGATAAATCGGAATATCCAAGGCAACCTATCTCTTCTTCTACGTAGCTTAGACTCCTCCAAGAAAGGCTAAATTGGCTAATTATCCTACGAAATGACATAATTAGCTTAGTTAGCTCCAAAATGGCCTATTTAATAAGAAATGACCTATACTTAGCTAATTATCCTCGAAATGACATAATTAGCTCCAAAAAGGCATTCTTAGCCAATTTAGCCCGAAGAAGGGGACAAGAAGAGAAAAAGAGGAAAAATGAAAGGAAGGAAGAGGAAAAATGAGGAGAAGAAGAAGGAGGAGACGGAGGAGGAGAAGAAAAAGGAGGAGAGGGAGAAGGAACTTCTTCCTCCTTCCTCCATCTCCTTCTCCTTCTTCTTCTCCTTCTCCTTCTTCTTTTGTTCTTCTTCTCCTCTTCCTTCTTCTTCTCCTCCACATCCTCCTCCTCCTTATTTTACTTCTTCTTCTCTATCTCTTCTTCTACGTAGCTTAGACTCCTCCAAGAAAGGCTAAATTGGCTAATTATCCTACGAAATGACATAATTAGCTTAGTTAGCTCCAAAATGGCCTATTTAATAAGAAATGACCTATACTTAGCTAATTATCCTCGAAATGACATAATTAGCTCCAAAAAGGCATTCTTAGCCAATTTAGCCCGAAGAAGGGGACCAGAAGAGAAAAAGAGGAAAAATGAAAGGAAGGAAGAGGAAAAATGAGGAGAAGAAGGAGGAGAGGGAGGAGGAGAAGAAGAAGGAGGAGAGGGAGAAGGAACTTCTTCCTCCTTCTCCTTCTCCTTCTTCTTCTCCTTCTCCTTCTTCTTTTCTTCTTCTTCTCCTCTTCCTTCTTCTTCTCCTCCACCTCCTCCTCCTTATTTTACTTCTTCTTCTCTATCTCTTCTTCTACGTAGCTTAGACTCCTCCAAGAAAGGCTAAATTGGCTAATTGTCCTACGAAATGACATAATTAGCTTAGTTAGCTCCAAAATGGCCTATTTAATAAGAAATGACCTATACTTAGCTAATTATCCTCGAATTGACATAATTAGCTCCAAAAAGGCATTCTTAGCCAATTTAGCCCGAAGAAGGGGACAAGAAGAGAAAAAGAGGAAAAATGAAAGGAAGGAAGAGGAAAAATGAGGAGAAGAAGAAGGAGGAGAGGGAGGAGGAGAAGAAGAAGGAGGAGAGGGAGAAGGAACTTCTTCCTCCTTCTTCCTCCTTCTCCTTCTCCTTCTTCTTCTCCTTCTCCGTCTTCTTTTCTTCTTCTTCTCCTCTTCCTTCTTCTTCTCCTCCACCTCCTCCTCCTCCTTATTTTACTTCTTCTTCTCTATCTCTTCTTCTACGTAGCTTAGACTCCTCCAAGAAAGGCTAAATTGGCTAATTATCCTACGAAATGACATAATTAGCTTAGTTAGCTCCAAAATGGCCTCTTTAATAAGAAATGACCTATACTTAGCTAATTATCCTTGAAATGACATAATTAGCTCCAAAAAGGCATTCTTAGCCAATTTAGCCCGAAGAAGGGGACAAGAAGAGAAAACGAGGAAAAATGAAAGGAAGGAAGAGGAAAAATGAGGAGAAGAAGAAGGAGGAGAGGGAGGAGGAGAAGAAGAAGGAGAAGGAGAAGGAGCTCCTCCTTCTCCTTCTTCTTCGTCCTTCTTCCTCCTTCTCCTTCTCCTTCTTCTTCTCCTTCTCCTTCTTCTTTTCTTCTTCTTCTCCTCTTCCTTCTTCTTCTTCTCCACCTCCTCCTTATTTTACTTCTTCTTCTCTATCTCTTCTTCTACGTAGCTTAGACTCCTCCAAGAAAGGCTAAATTGGCTAATTATCCTACGAAATGACATAATTAGCTTAGTTAGCTCCAAAATGGCCTATTTAATAAGAAACGACCTGTACTTTGCTAATTATCCTCGAAATGACATAATTAGCTCCAAAAAGGCATTCTTAGCCAATTTAGCCCGAAGAAGGGGACAAGAAGAGAAAAAGAGGAAAAATGAAAGGAAGGAAGAGGAAAAATGAGGAGAAGAAGAAGGAGGAGAGGGAGGAGGAGAAGAAGAAGGAGGAGAGGGAGAAGGAACTTCTTCCTCCTTCTTCCTCCTTCTCCTTCTCCTTCTTCTTCTCCTTCTCCTTCTTCTTTTCTTCTTCTTCTCCTCTTCCTTCTTCTTCTCCTCCACCTCCTGCTCCTCCTTATTTTACTTCTTCTTCTCTATCTCTTCTTCTACGTAGCTTAGACTCCTCCAAGAAAGGCTAAATTGGCTAATTATCCTACGAAATGACATAATTAGCTTAGTTAGCTCCTAAATGGTCTATACTTAGCTAATTTCTATCTGAAATAACCTATATATACACTACTTCTTCTAGTATTATTTTTCTAACTTTCTTATTTGTCATTTTGCAGATTACCTTCACTTCACGGGAAGCTTGGTTGATGGAATGCTTGAAGCTGATTTCTTGTACCATGGGTTGTATTGAAACTATTGTAGTATATGAATATATGAAACTTTGTATGCACGTGGATGAAACTGGTGTAATATATGGTTTGGTACGGATGTAACTTGCATAATATGTATGCACTATGGATGAGAGTTATTTTAATATGGTTATGAGTACGGAAAGAAATTTATTTATGTCAAATATATATATATATATTCTGATTATTGTTAAAAATGCTGGATATAACAAAAAATAAATAAAAAAGGGGCTGGTTCCTCTCTTTGCCGTCTGCCAACACACGGCAAAGGGGGGAAGGCACATGGCAAAGGGGGAATCTGCCCCCTCTCTCTCCCCCTTTGCCGTGAGCCCCCACATGGCAAAGGGGGCAAGGCACATGGCAAAGGGGGAATCTACCCCCTCTCTCCCCTCTTTGTCGTCTGCGCCCACATGGCAAAGGGGGGAGGCACATGGCAAAGGGGGATTTTGCCCCCTCTGTCTCCCCTCTTTGTCGTCTGCCCCCTCATGGCAAAGGGGGGAAGGCAGACGGCAAAGGGGGAATCTACCCCTCTCTCTCTCCCCTCTTTGTCGTGTGCCCCCTCATGGCAAAGGGGGGAAGGCAGACGGCAAAGGGGGAATCTACCCCTCTCTCTCTCTCCCCTCTTTGTCGTCTGCCCCCTCATGGCAAAGGGGGGAAGGCAGACGGCAAAGGGGGAATCTGCCCCTCTCTCTTTCCCCTCTTTGCCGTCAGCCCCCTCATGGCAAAGAGGGTTTGGCAGACGGCGAAGAGAGGAGGCCTGCCGTTAACACTTAACGGGGACGTTGCAATATATGCCGTCCCATTTATTTTGCCGTCTGCCCCCTCATGGCAAAGATTCTTTGCCGTCCGCTTTACAGAGGCAGACGGCAAAGAGCCTCTTCACCGGATTTTTTTTACCGTCTACTTTGCCATGAGGGGGCAGACGGCAAAGCCTTTGCCGTCCGTGGTTGCCCCCTTTGCCGTCCGCCTTGGCAGACGGCAAATTTCTGGATTTCAGTAGTGTCCTGAGCAACCCGCCTCAGGGGCCTCACTGGTCACAATGCCACTCGAACCCTCAGGGTGCCACGGCTTTGCCCCGCGAGAAGTAACCTTGGTAACGGGTTGCACCACGCAGCGGAAGGGAAATGTGCGGCCGGGACCTGTAGACACAGAGTGCCGAAAGGGTCTTCAAACCACCCCGAAAGCCGGAAGGAAACACCACGAACGAGCTCACACTCGTGAGACAAATCGTTAGCATAGCGGCATAACAGGCTGGCGACAGTCGTGACCAGAACGGAAGCACCGCGCGTACCTGGACACCATTGAACACGACAAAAGGTACCTATCAGACACGACCCAAGTGATGTTATACTTAACACATGAACTTATAAGGAAGACAAGTTGGAAGATTAGGAATACACGTCGTCATCGGAGCCCATGCCGTGGCCCTCGGGAGCAAACCTTGACACGAGGTCTTCCACGTGAACCTCGACCCATTCAGCTAGGCCGGAGTGGATCGTCTCTAGCACCGGATCCAGCACCGAAGCAAAGCCAAAGTCGAGGTCGAGGCGAAGAAGGTGGCGGAAGATATCGGAAACGGCCTGACCCAAAAGGTCGCGGCTCTTCTCCTCCGTAAGCGCAAGGGCCTTCTCAGCGCCTGCCTCGAGACGCTCCACGACGCAGTAGAAAATGCCCAGGTACCCGGATTCGTCAGGAATCAGGGGACCGGAGACGCCTTCTCCGCACATATCACTCAGGGCGCGGGAAGCCCTCTGCTCAAGGGATCGGAACATCCTAGAGCGCTCGACTTGAAGGCTGCGAGCGCGGGCGGCCTCTTCGGAAGCCTCTCCAACCAGGGAAGACGCGCCTTTCACTTGTTTGCACATATTTGAGAGCTTACCATCGGCAATGTCCTGTGCATCCAGCACGGCCTATCGGCTTTCCACTTCCAGATCCAGCCTCCTCTGTAGGACGTTGGCCTCATTTTCTAGGCAACCACAGCGCTCAAGGAAGCGGGAATCCTGGAGCCTCGACTTTGCACGGTAATCAAGAAGAAGGGAACGTCGAGCCTCCGCCACCCCCTGTCTACCTCCAACTGAAGCTTCGCTTCACGAGAGGCAAGGGACTCCTCGGCAAGCGATAGCAGGCGCTGCCGCGTCTCCAGACGCTCCTGCTCCAAGCTCTTCTCCACTTATGCAAGCACCAACGAGTCGGCGGAAGCTTGCGGACCGACGAGGAAGGACTCCGCCGGTGGGCTCCCCAAGGAGGCCCTTGGCGGAGCTTGCTCTTCAAGACGGGCGATGAGGGCGTGAAGCTGTTTGTGGCGGTCCTCGGAGGCCCTGTGTTGGCAATCAGCCTCGTGAGCCTAGGTGATTGCATGCTCGCGGGCTTCTACCACACAGCAAGGGACGCCTCTGCCTCTACGCAAGTGCGTTCCCGCTGCAGACGGCTGAGGTTCACAACGACTTCAAGCTGGCGCCACCCTGACGCAAGATATTGGTGTTCACCTTCCACGCGGACCTCATGCTTGGCAAGCCCCGCCCCCAGACGTTGAAGCGCATCCACAGCGGTGCGAAGCAAGCCCCATGGTGTGGCAGGCGAACGCGTGACAGGCTCCAGAGAGCAGCAGGGGTCCATGTCTGTTGAACAGCGAACCGGAGAAGCGCGCAAGGAATCACCCGGCCCAAGTCCTCGCCCAGGGGATGGGGCTCCCGTGCGGCCGTTTCATTGACATTGGGCGCCCCATGAGGCCCCCCAATGCCACACTAGAGGGGTCCAAGGGGGAGGCGCGACGTAGCCCCAGGATGGACCATATGAGAGGGGAAAGGCATCACCCCGAAGTACTGGAGGCCTCGAATGAAGAAGACCGTGGGTGGACCACACGCTTTAGGCTAGAAAGATCGGGCCCCATGGAGTGTGAGAGGAGAGGCCGCGGGGCGCCTGACGGCCATCAGAGTAGACTACGCTGATCCGCCTCCTGGACCGCCGAAAGGGGGCCTGAGAAACAAAGGTTCAGAAGACAGGCGCGTAAAGGAGGATAAGGGGGAATACGGGCACTTACTCGTCAATGGCCATCCACTTCTTCCTTGCTGGAGTCCTCATGCCGGGAGACGGCCGCCCGCGGACAACGTCCTGTTCCGGCCGCAGGGTGCCCGGGTGGAGGGACTCGGCGGCCTTCGAGAGAGGATCGAAAGAGGGGGCGACGCTTTCCACTACCGACCAGTCGTCACCATCGACCCCGGCTCGACGCCGAGCCCAAGCCGGGAGGGCGGGCGCCAGTGCACCGCTCGCCAGGATTACAAAGGCAATGGCACAACGAGGGTCTTCGCTGGGCTGATCCCCAGAGGGCGCGGTGTCCGGGGAACGCTTTGCCCCCGTAGGGAGGAGCCCCCATTCATCGAAGAGCGGCATCACCGCGACGAGAGCTTCCGGGGCCTTGAAGTAGTACAACGGCAAGCCGTTCTGGGGGAGCTCGTCAGGATTGTCGCCGGTCAGCCGGCGGAGCAGCTAACGCAGGACGTCGGGAAAAAAGGGGATGATCTGGGTCCTCATCGGGTCGCTGGGCCCTAGTAGGCCCACATGGGGCGGGAGTGGCATTGAAGGGGAGCAATCCGTCGACACATGAACTCGCGTACCACCATCGGCATCGACACCCCCGCGCACCTTAGTTTTCCTAGCCGGATCAAGAGCGGCACGAGCCTGGGGTCTTTGAGCTCTACGCGCTCCCACCCCCGGTTCGGCGTCGCTGGGAACAGAGGGGGTTGGAATAGAGCTTTTTCCCCGGCAACCTCAACCTGTACCCACTGCCGCCGGAACCCTTCCACCTTAGGGCAGAGCTCAGCGCATGGGATCTCAGGGGCCAATTCATCAACAGTTCTCAGGCACACACACCCAGAGCACTACACCTCGTAGATCAACTCAAGGGAGAAGAAGTGATAGAGAAATGCCACGGAAGGAGTAATGCCGACAATGGCCTCACATAAGAACGCGAAGGCGGAGAGGAGGACCAAAGAACAGGGGTCAAGATGGAGCACCTGGATCTGGTAATGCGAAAGCACTGCATTGAGAAAGCTCGAGAACGGCGGCAGTACAGCTGAAAGGAGGGCATGGAAATGGAGAGAAACCGAGGGGGACACCCCCTCCCTCTTAGGCCGCGAGCCCGACCAGATCTGGGTGGCCCCCTATTGATTGGAGTCGGCAGCAACTACCAGCCAAACTTTCTTCAAACCCTCGAGGTTCACCACCGCCGACCGTTTCAGCTTGGGCTAGGGGGCTGCCAGGACGATTGAGCCCCGCCAGCCCCCACATTGTCCCCATTTCTGAGGCATGGTAGAGATAACAAGGCAAAGAGAACGTGACGCGCCCGACCGACAGAAGGAAGAGCCGCCGACATAATGGATAGGGAGTGGAGACGGACGATAGGCACAGGTCAGGGGACGCTGCGCGAAGAGGATGGGCTCGCCGTTTTAAAGGCTCGGCCCATAGGAAAATGTGTCCCGCGACGCTTTGCGCTGCCCTCAAGGCTTCGCAAAAAATCCAATTGAGGCGTGCTTTGGGCCTGGGGGCTACTGTCGGTGTTTTGGGAACGAGGGTACCCAGACCTGCGTGCTTGCGGCCCAGGGCTGGCCCATTTCATCAACGCAAGATCGATAAGGAACAACACTCACCTAAACAAGGCCCTCGCGAGGGGCCGAGCATCATGAGGAAGAGCAACATCAAGACCCGCGGGGGGGCCTCCTCAGGACCCCTACGGAGCGACGAATATTCTAAGGCAAAGCCGGGCTTCAGGAGTCAAGGATGACGCCAGGGAAGGACAGGCGAGTAGCAGATGGCAGGACGGGACGGTTTCTCCTTTGGTGCAAAGGAGGCGGGAGCGTACACGGCTTCCAAAGGCGTCCTCTAAAGGTTTCCCTCCTAGTGCAGTAAAGCCGCAGGCTCCCACCAGTAGGGCAAATGTCACCGACGGGGCCGTCTCTGTGGCGCGGAAAGGTACTTTGCAGGGGAATACCACCTTTGGGCAGGGGAGCATGTTCCCTTATTCCCCTTCCAAATTTGCCGTTGTGGGATCCCTTCTAGCGGCAGCTATGAGGGAAGAGGACCCGAGCCTCCGCTATAAATAGAGAGGGTAGGATACCTGAGAGAGGGGAGATGAGATCGTGGAAACCCTAGAGAAACACACCTAGCGACTTGTCCTCCGGAGTCTCGAGAGTGCTATACTAGTTCATCCACCAACCTCCATGAGAGGAAATCCACCAAGAGCAGGAGTAGGGTCTTACGCTTCCCGGCGGCCCAAACCTGAGTAATCTGTTGTGTTCCCTATTCTCCTCACGATCGTGTGTGTTCTTCACCGTTTCCATCGAGTAGATGGATAGGTAAGGTCGAGCCGAGAGAGATCGCTGCACACGCCCATGTGTTTGAATCCTAGGGTTTTTCGAAGCCCGAAAGCCGACAACGTGCGTGTCTGGTCGGGCTCAAAACCGACAGCGACGAACACGGAGAGAGCCGGCAACTAATAACGGATGCAGGTTTTGAAAACTGGTGGCAACGGACTGCCGAGGCAATGCGGATGATGCGAGTGATGCGAGATGAATGCAACACACAAACGAACCACACGACGAGAATGGAATAAAAGGGGAATCTTCTGGAGCGTCGGTCTCGGGCTGTCACATTAACACATGGATCGGCTTGCACCTGCAACTAGCAATGCTATAAGATGGTTGAGCAAGCGCTAACTTAGCCAATCAATATTTGTTAGGAAGTGCAGGGGTTAGAGGCTTTTCATTGCAATGTTTGGAGGCTTGATGTTTAGGTGGTTGGCAGCGATAAATAGCGAAGGAAACAAGTCATCTAAGAACAACAAAATTAGAGACGATATAAAGGTCACGATTATCTTGCCTAATACTTCTTATGAGGGGTACATCTCTTGCTCTTCAAGAACGTACTCAACGGGATTCTCGCACTCGTTCTCAGCACCCGATGCTACCCAAAAGAAAATACGCATCCAATGAACACACAACAAGGTACAATACTTTAAACAACACGATGCATGCGTATGGGTATGAAAGGAGAATGACAATGCTAACTAGTCATGTTTCTCATGCATTTATTAAGTTGTTACCATTCTAGACATAACCTCAAGTATATTTATTTGCGCATGCGTTAACATGGAAAAAAATGAATGCATCAAGAGAAAATGGTGCAAAAATCATAAAAGGAACGTCGCAGACCGAGTTACCGATCTCTCGGAATTCACAAAACAAGATACGGAAGGCAAGAATGACTAAACAACATCTGAGAGGGGCTATGAGCAATTTCTTGGCACTCCAAGTATGCCACTGGATTCGGCACGAAATTCTAGGTGAAATATACTTAAATATTATACAAAACAAAGAAGCACAACTCACACAAAGCCCAAAACAAATCGACAACCAATCTGTCCACAAACAACAATATACTACTTTGTCCATGTGAAAACTAGTAGCTACAACAACTCCAATAGTTCAACGAAGACATGAATATGAAGCTATCAAAGAGTACAATGTACCCCTAACTAAGAGCAACAAGGATATTTTCATGAAACAATGGAAATCAAGCTCCTAACATGGCAAGAAATATCACAAATTAGCATGTAGTGAAAATTTCAGTTACACTTGCAGTTTTTATCATGATGGCATACTAACAGCAATAAAACTCTACTCTACAGCAACTTTGAAGGCAAGAAATTTAACAGGATGTGTCACATCCCAGTTTTTGGCTTTCCTGACTAACTAACTTATTTCAAAATTTAGGACCAATTAAATTTTTTGTGAATGCTTGTGATGCTTGGAGTGACTATTGTCTGCCTGTTTGTTTTGCATGTCATTGATCCCCATTAATTCTTGCCATTCTCTTAATCATCTTCTCATCCCATGATCTCGTGCCTAATGATCATGCCATGTGTTTAGGAAAAATATTTGTTTTTACCAAATATTATTTTCACCAAAAAGCTTTTCTTTGAATTAAACTTTCAAACCCGTGAGATGAGGTTTGTACTACAAATCCTCAAATTAGGGAATTTCTTTTGCACCAAAACTTTTATTTAAAACCTATCTTCAAAATAAATTCCAAAAACCATCTTATTATTATTTTAAAAGCTATTTTATTATTTTATTTAAAAGCCCTTCTGTGAGGCCAGAAATGGTCTCCTATGAAGGAAAGTTATTTTTATTACCTTCAAAATATTTAAGAAAATTTAGGGAAACTCAGTGGATATATTTATTCCATATTTATGAGTTTCAACACATGGTCATGTTAAAAATATTGGGCAAACCCCTCCAAAACCATTCCTGCCTATTTCAAGCTTTTGGAATATGTCTATAAGAAATATGCTCAGTAAATTCCAGTAAAATTCTAGAATGGCATCTATGATTTTCTGGATGATCTTGCCAAGTTTCATTTCAATCCAAGTTGATTTGACTCCCCTAATCACTCTAAAACTCTATCTGTCCAGAATCAAATTTGAGCAACTCTACTTGTGAAGTGTCTCCAATTGTGCTCAAATTTGGTGGACATGTTCCAGTACTCCAATGAGGCATCCACACCAAGTGGTACACCAAGGAGAATAGAGTAACTTGTCCTAAGACCCTCAAAACCCTCTCTGTTGATTTCTGAATTTGACAAACTTTACATTATAAAGTTCGTCCAATTGACCTCAAACTTTTTGTGCATGCCTTAATGCTCAAATAATGCCCCTACACCAAATATTGGATTTTTGGGAATTTATTTGAATAGGGTTCTAAGAAGAAACCTATTTCTGCCCATTCCTAGGGTTTTCCAAGTCTACATTGGAAAACTTATCCATCAAATCCCAAATTTGGCGTGCAAGCCTATTTTCATCTATTATTTGATCCTGTTAAGTTTCATAGCCATTGGAATCCATCTGGTAGCCTAACCACAGATCAAACACCTTGTGTGCACTCACTAATTTGGTTTCTTTTGCCACTTCCACTTTATTCCTTGAGCTCAACTTTCTACCACAGCCTCACATAGTCACACTTTACCTCCAGTAACTTTCCCATGGCCACTGGTCAATTATTGGGGAACAACCCTTTGTAAGTTTCTCTCATTTTCACCCTTGGCAGCACTGTTTTACCTCTCTTTCCATTCTTCTGCTTAAGCTATCACCCCCAATTCTCTCCAGAGCCTCTCTAGTGTCTCAATGCATCATGTGAAATCAATTTATGTCATGCTCATGTAGGAAAAATGAGCAGCACCTCTTCAAGTTCATTTTTGGCTGAAATGTGGCTTTGTACAGCAAGTGCTAGCTACACCCCTTTTCTTGAGCTCAATTTTTGCAGACGTGTAGTCCTTCCATACCAGATGCTCCAGGACATGGTTTCACCTCCCCTCTCTGCCTGTGAAAACCATTTGTAGCAGCCCCTAGTTTCCTGCTGAAATGTTCACAGCAGACAAACTCCATTCAAACCTTCTGCACTTGGCTCCAAACTTCACCAGTGCATCGTGGCAAGCATGCCTTGCATGGTTGACACCTTGGCCTGGCCAAGGGGTGCCCCAGGACACCAGGTGGGGTGGTGACCACCACCCTGGCATGCTGAAACGGTGCTCTTCACCATTGGACTCTAGCTCCAGCTTGGGTCCATCGAGGGGAGCGTGTCCCAGAGCGCCGCAGAGCATCCTTGACCCCCTCCACGACGCTAGGCAGACTCCAAGACCCCTCTGGGACGTCCGGCGCCCATGCCCACGAGAGCTCCAGAGAGCTCTTGAGCCCTCTCGGCTCCTCCTCTCCACTTAGAGCCTTCCGAGCCCTCTAGCTCCTCCAGAACCCTTTCCCTCTATCCCTGGAGCCCCCTCGAACTCCCCATTCCCTCCTATGCCTTCCTCTCTTCCTGAGCTCTCTCCTCTCCCCATGGTCGAGAGGTAGAGCTTCGGCCTTCGCTCGGTCTGGCATGCGAGAGCCTCCCCTCCTCCTCTGATGCACTCTGCAGGGCCTCCCCACCGACTTGATCCACCCCGCCGCTTCCCTTGTTACCTCCGATGGTCATGGCGCCGCGCCTCCGTGGCCGCGAGCCACATCTGCCGCGGCAGGAGCAGGCCATGCCCAGGACCCCCTGGGGCATGGGGCCCTCTTCTCCCCGGGTCGCCGCCCCTCCATGGCACTCCGGGAGGCCGGGCCTCGTCGAGCGGCGTGCAGAGAGCCGTCCCCATCGGCGCCGGGATCCCACGGCTCACCTCTAGTCAGCCAGGCGGGAGGTTGAAGAAGGGCCCATGGGCCCCACGCATCGGCCGATGGGTGCAGCCGCCAGGTGGGCCGCGCCACTTAAGTGGCAGCGCCCCCACCCTTGCCGTCTCCCTGCGTGGAAGGCGCATTTCGGCTAGGGCGCCTCCTGCGTGGCTCGGCTGGCCAAGCCAAGCCAGTGGGCCGGCCCGAAGGCCTAGCTGACGCGTAGTGCGCAGGATAGCCCCCAAAGCTGAGCCCTTTTATCTTTTTCTATATTTCTTAATCTTCTAAAATCTTCCAAAAATTCATACTAACTCCAAATTGCCTGATTCAAATTTCTATAGGTTCCTAAATTCAAGCTCTATCGACATATGTGCTTTGCACATTTTTCCAAGACGATTTTCTGTACTGTTATTACTCAAAATCCAAATCTGGATACAAATGTCCCACCTTTCAAAAATCCCATAGGCTTCATTTCAACTCCAAATGGAGTGATTCAAAGTCCCAGAGCCTTCTAGAATCACTCTCCATTTTTAGAACCCTGGTCAACATATTTGTGAGACATACTTCTGTTGCAATAAATAAATAGCTCATATTGCTATTTATTCCTCATTGTAAAATCTCTAGAATATTCATTTCAACTCCAAATCCAGTGAAACCACTTAATGAATATTTCTAAAATCATTCTCTGTTAAAGGGGTGCCTCCACTCATTTTTAACAGAAAGATTTCTATTGGCTTATTCAATGGCCACCTATTGCTCCTTTCACCTATTCAAAAATATTTGATGATTCAAATCTCCTGTTAGAAGCTTCAGGTATTTTTCTTATGACCAGAGAGGTCCAGAATAAATAAAACTTCTGTTTATAGAACACTTTTATTCTGCTTGATGTGTGGCTTACTATGGTTATTTCCGGCGTTAGTTGACGGTAGACGGAGTATTCAGGGATGGAGCGGAAGACCTCGAACACCCCGAGGACTTACGTGAGCAAGGCAAGCAACCCTTTTGCCATGACTTAAGCATATGAAATGATGCACGATAGTACAGCAAGTACTTTCGTTGCATGAGATCACAGTGCCGGTTCATCATTGATGTGATGGTACCGAAGGCTTCATTAAAGCACTTGCATGATAGTAATGATATTCACATGGCTCCTCGGAGCACAAACATGATGAGCTGACCCTACTATCTATGAGGATCATGCTACTGTCATGTTGATTAGTAAAGTTATAAGATCATTGCATTGAGCTTGACCCTACCCCGTGGGGGTCATGTTATTGCCACGTTGACAAGTAATGATAGAGCATATATCATGAACATGATGATGCGTTAAATAAAGATTTTATGAAAACCTCGTCGGGTGCCACTAATGCCGGAGGGTGATGATGAGTTGGTGATCACTTTTGGTGAAGTGATGCAACGGTGATTTTGTGTGAGTATGGTTTCGGAAATGGGATTAGATTTATAATGTGTCGACCGTCCCAACCTTACCAGTACGACCACGATACCCCTTTATGGTATAGGGCTTTGTTGATTACTCTGGTTGGTACATGCAAAGAGCCACATTACTAGTGGCGGGAGTTATCGGTGTCACTCTCGTGATGGGGTCGTGCCAGCTAGGACGACTATGCCATTATTATGAGTTCCAGGCACACCGTTGGTCCCTGCATGGTTGATAGAGTCCAGAGTCGGTTCTCATAAGACGTACAACATGTGGGCTGGGTACCAATCGAGTGGACCTCTTTGTCTAGTATCGTCAGGGGAAAGATGATGATCGGGTACTTACCTCGGGTATATGTGATATACCGCGAGTCGTGGATGACACGGAAGTTTCCCGTTTCTCGTGGGTCCAGTGTACTACCTCTGCAGAGTGTGAACTATTCGAATAGCCGTGTCCACAGTAAAGGACAGTTGGGTGGTGCTGCTTAAACTACGTCCAGCGTTTCCGCATAAACCAAGTGTAAGAGTGTGTGTGATGTTAAAAAGATGTTGTTATTATAATCACAATAATATGATCAAGTTCGGTGACTTGACATATAGGGTAAACCCGGATGGTTTAGCCCTCATTAATACATCGAGGTTATGACAAGTCCGATGACTTGGCATATAGGGTGAACCCGGAGTGTTCAACCCTTAGCAGATATGATGATATCTGTAACCTGTTCTTCAAGAGTAGTTCTTTAACTTGTCGCATATACATAATCATTCCACCCAGATGAGTTACACTAAATATGCATGATACTGTTATCCTTCACTTTCATTGTTTGTATCATGGGCTGTTTACGAGTACATTCAAAGTACTCATTGGCTTGCCACTTGTTATTTCATTGACCAGGTGTGAAAGACAGGATATGGTGAAGATTAACTCGGTGATGTTCTTGCGAGCTAGGACGCTTCTCAGTCAGAATGCCTGTAGGTTAAGGCTGATGGCATGGGTTCACGCTTTCAACCAATAATTCCGCTATTGGTTCAGTTTCAAGTGTAGGCCTTTAAGGCCCTACGTATGTAAGACTCGACCGAAGTGGTCATTTATTGTATCAAACAGTATGTATAGATGTAAGACTCTATTATTCAGTATCTGTGTTCAGTGAGCATAGATCCTTGGGATCACTGGGCACGGCGATCTCGAGTTACCAGTCGGGGTCCCCACAGAGCTGGTATCAGAGCCATCCTGACTGTAAGAAGCCCTTAGTTAGCATGGATGTTAGTTAGGATAAAACTGCTTTCCAGATCCTTCAAAATATTTACAAAACTTATATATTCTCTCAACTCTCCTAAAACTTCAAAGAAATTGAAGGTTATGCTCTAGCCTTCCACTCTTATTTTCTTGACACTCCTCGTCTACTTTTTCAAAACTTGCAAACGGTCGCTAGTACCCTATGCCCTCTGACCACGGGATAAATTGAAATCCTCGTGGGCAGCCTGGAAGGAAGTAACTTTTCCATGCAAACACCTGTGTTGAAGGACAGAGAAGACCACTCCACGACCAGACGACGCCAACAGAAGTACCTCTAAGAGGAACGAGGACATCAAGGCTTAGAAGATGGTGAAACCCGGGGCACTGCCCCAAAGTGATGTCACTTCCGCCTACGATAATCTGGACATAATATATGCAAACCTTGATCTGCATCACTAATAGAGCGACCCTCTCACTTATAAGAAACTGTGTCGACCACCACCGGTGGATGAGAACCTCGCCATTTGGTCCGCCTCACCTTAGGGAGCAGGAAAAACTGTGGGGACCCCAACTAGCAAGTTGAATTCGCCGTGCCAAGTGACCCCAAGGATCAATGTTCACTGAACACAGATACTGAATAATAGAGTCTTACATCCAAGTACCGAAATTATTACATCGAACGACGGAAAGGTCGGGTTGAACAGCAAGGCCTAAAGCCAATTAAACGGATACATCGAGTAGCGAAAACTCGTAAGGGCTAAGCGGTGTCCATGCCATCAAGCCTACACCGACATGCATTCTGACTTGGAAGCGTCCTAGATCGCAGGTTCGTCTCCGACAAGGTACTCACCGCCAAACTCCGGTCCTTCCATGTCTGGTCAATAACAAAACCATGATATGAATATGGTAAGGAACAATAGTAACATGTATCGTCAGTGGAATGCAATGTGGTGGCATGATCAGGTATATGCTACAAGTTAAAGAATTACTTTTGAAGAACAGGTTACAGATATCGACATATCTGACAAGGGTTGAACACACCGGGTTCACCCTATATGCCAAGTCATCGGACTTGTCATAACCTCAAGGTATTAATGAGGGATAAACCATCCGGGTTTACCCTATATGCCAAGTCATCGAACTTGATCATATTATTTTGATTATCATAACAACACCTTTTTAACACCACACACACACACTTTTGGTTTATGCGGAAACACTGGACGTAGTTTAAGCAGCACCACCCAACCGTCCTTGACCGTGGACACGGCTATTCGAATAGTTTACACTCTGCAAAGGTAGTACGCTGGACCCACTTGAAACGGGAAACTTCCATGTCATCCACGACTCGCGGTATATAACATATACTCGAGGTAAGTACCCGATCATCATCTTTCCCCTCACGATACTAGACAAAGAGGTCCACTCGATTGGTACCCAGCCCATATGTTGTACGTCTTACAAGCACCGACTCTGGACTGTATCAACCATGCAGGGACCAACGGTGTGCGTGGACCTCATAATAATGGCATAGTCGTCCTACCTGGCACGACCCCATCACGAGAGTGACACCGATCACTCCCGCCACTAGTAATGTGACTCTTTGCTAGTACCGATCAGAGTAATGAACAAAGGTCCGTCCCATAAAGGGGTATCGTGGTCGTTCTTGTAAGGTTGGGACGGTCGGCACATCATAAATGTAATCCCATTTCCGAAACCATACTCACACCAAAACACCGGTGCATCACTTCACAAAAAGTGATCACCAACTCATCATCACCCTCTGGCATTAGTGGCACCCGACGGGGTTTTCATAAACTCTTTGTTTAACTCATCATCATGCTTCTGGTAATATGCTTTAGCATTACTTGTCAACATGGTATAAGATGACCCTCACGGGTAGGGTCAAGCTCAATGCAATGATTTTACTTTACTAGTCAACATGACAGTAGCATGATCCTCGTAGATGGTAGGGTCAGCGCATCATGTTTGTGCTCCGAGGAGCCATGTGAACATCATTACTATCAATTCAAGTGCTTCGAAGAAGCCTTCGGTACCATCACCACAATGATGAACCGACATCGTGATCACATGCAACGGGAAAATACTTGCTATACTAGCATGCATCATTTTATATACTTAAGTCATGGCAAAAGGGCTGCTTGCCTTGGTCAGCTAGGTATCCGGGGTCTTCGAGGTCTTCCGCTCCGGATCCTCCGTCACTCGGTAACTCTACCGTCGAGAAAGGAATAAATAAATACTAGCTCTCACTAAAACATATCACAAAGTGCTTTTAAAAATGTTGCAAAGCTTGAATAAATTCAGTTTATTATTAGCTAAGCATATTTATTTAAAAGCAAACAGAAGTAAACAAGTGCTTTTTAATATCATTTTATTATATCAAAATAGTTTCTGTTTTTGATAAATGTCAACTATTACAGAATCAAATACTACTCATTTTTAGAAAATTACTCGTGGAAGAATTATATTTTCCACTGGCTAAATCTTTTTATAAAAATCATTTAAGTTACTGGAGTAAAACAAAAGGAAAAGGCTAGGGGAACAGATCCAGCCGGCCCAACGAGCAGGCCTGGCCACCAGGCGCGCGCGGGCCAGGTTCAAACCTGACCTGCGGGCCCCTGGGGTCAGCGTCAGCGGCTGCGCGCGCTGGCTGCCCCAGGACACCGACAGGTGGGCTCCACCTGTCGGGTCCTTCTCCTACCTCCAGCCAGAGAGGTGGAGATGGACGCCGCGAGGCTGCCGTTGTCCTCAGGCCAATCTAGGAACGGGAACGGGTCCCTCGTGCCTCCGCCTACCTGCTCATGGTCGGGACGTCATCGGAGGTGGTCTGGGTCGCCGGCGATGAGGTGCCCGTGGCGGAAGGGTTTCGGGTCGGTGTTGAACTAGGGGCTAGGGGCACGGATTCGCTCGAGGAAGTTAGGGGAAATGTTCCGGGTGTCAAGGGGAGTGTAATGGGAGGTCGGGCTGCGCAGGAGCCGACGTGTAGCCGGAGATCGACCGGAGCTCCGATGCGGAGGGGCCTCGGTCGATCTCGAGCACCGGGGCTCTGCGAGCTCGATTAGGTGGCTAGGGAGTGTCTACTGGTTGTGCTGAAGCTGCTTGGAGGGTGCTGGGGTGCCGGGGGGACCTATTTATAGGCCAACGACGGTGACCCGACTCGGGCGCGTCGGTGACTCACCGTGGCGCGTGTGCGAGCACAGTGAGGTGTTGGCCGTGAAACCACGGGTTCGCGACGTGGTTTAGGTCCTCCTGGTGCAACGGCCGCAGAGGGAAAGCGAGTGGGGTCGAGCCGCAGCGACCGTGCATGCTCGGCCGCGTTGGGCGTGCACGGGCACGCGTCGCCTGAGCTCTTGCGCGAGGGGGAGAGGGTCCCTGGGGTAGCTTTGCACTGAATGGTTGTTGGGGGAGCGTTTGGACATAACTGGGGAGGTTGGGACCGGCCGGAGCGTCGTCCCCTTGCTGGTGGCTCTCTGCAGCGCGCCCAGAGCGCAGTTTTGGCATGCCACGGCATGGTGGCTCGCTCTGGGGCACTTGGGACGTGTCCTTCATGTCCTGAGTGTTGCTGGGAGTGAGCCTAGCCGTTGTGGCTTAGTGGGAGCTCGAGCTGGTCAAGGGAGCAAGGAACACTAGTGTTGCCAGTACTGCCCTGCGGCTTAAATTGGAGTTCTTGTCACTTGTGCTTGGAGCTGGGGAGGGGCTGATTGACTGGGTGTTCAGGGTGTTCTGGTGCTCTAACCCACCAAGTTTGGGGCCTTGACATTGGGTAAAACAGTGGCTAGGAGGGTTTTTACCTTCCTGTCAGTAGGTGTTCGACAGTGACTTGGGGTGCTTCCACCCCACCACTGGAAATGAAACTTAACAGGTTTGGTCTTTGGGTAAAAACATGGGGTTCCACCAGATCTGAGCTCCATTGAACAAGTTTGGCTTTGTCAACTTGAAAATGTCTCAAAATGACTAGTACTGTCCTTTACAAAGGGAGTCTGGCCAAATAGAGTCTCACAAATCCAATCTTTGGTGTGGAGTCCTCATTGGGGGTCTCAACCACTTCTGCAAAGTTTCAGCTCCATTGGAGAAACTTTGCAATGTAGAGTTGTTCCAACTCTACTCTAGACAGAGAGGGTTTTGGGCTCATTAGATGCACTTCCCCACCTTGGATCAAGGTGAGATTTTAGGTGAGCACCTAATATGGCTTGGGAGGTCTCCTGTAATTTTATGGGATTTTACTGAGATAATTTCCTTTGGAAACATCTCAAAAAGCTAAAACAGACAGAAATGGTTTTCAGGGTTTTACTCAAATAATATTAATATAAAATAGGGTTTAAAATCTTATATATGGAAAATATATGTCCTTCTGAGCTTCCATGAATTTACCCAGAATTTTCTAAGGCAGGAAAGCAGTTTTCCTTGTGGGAATATCATTACTGGCCTTAGAAACAGACATAGATATAAAATAGGAAAAATAATATTTTAAATCACCAATTAATGTTTTTAATGAATGAAAATAATATTTGGATTATATCACCAACTTTGGTTGGAAGTGCCACTTGGCTTCATGAGCTAGTAGTGTATCCCAACATGATGAAGGTGATCTTGATATAAAGGAAAAAGGGTTTTGGAAGAGAGCAAAATAATAAGTTTTCATAGGTTTGAGTCATCAAACAGACAAGCATACACTCAAACAAGGGTTCACATTGCACTCACAACATTATTTGAAAAAGTTTTAACAAGCTCTGATTTTTGCAACATGAAATACTTGTGGTGAAAAACAGGGTGTGACAAAAATGGTTCTCTTCATCCCCCGCTCTAGGTTTCGACATCGCAATTAGTATGATTGACAGATCAGAACTCTATGATGTCTTGCAAATATCGGTGCATGAAGATGTCCCCCTTGATACTCTGGATGCCTCGGAAGACAAGAAGGCACTGACAAGATCATGAAGACAACAGAAGACCCTGTCAATGACAACTATGAAGAACCACCTTCGTCAGCAACTTCCTAGACGAGAAGACAACCAGAGTTCCTTACAACTCAAGCGAATTGCTTCAGCAAGCTACAACAAGAGGCGTGACAACACCCTGAGAAGGTCCAGAAGACTTAGCGGACTCCTCTCCGGAGCAAGAAGCAAGCACGACTGTCGAGTCCCAGAACCTAGGATAGGATGAGTGGTAAATTCCCAATGCGAAGTCGAGTCCGTGGAATGGTTCGGATGGACCATGTTGTGTGTTGTTTGTTTTTGTTGTTTGTGCCTTGATATGAGTCGTGCTTTTGCTTAGGCAACAAGCATGCGGCTATATCACTTGTATTATTTTGATGTTCAAATAATTTTAGCACTTGTTTGAGTTGATTTTTCAACGCTTGTTTGATTACACTAAGACCCTTAGACACTCCCCTCTGTGCTCTCTCTCTCTTTCTCTCACCCCTCTCGACAACTGTAGACGGCAAGGCAGATGCGCCAAGGATCCGCTTTAAAGGACGACTGACATTGAAGACACTGACTGTGCTAAGCTTAACCACACGCAACCCGTAGGAGTGTGTTTTCCCTCAAGATTGGAAAACTGCACTAGACCAGACTAACCTCCGCAAGCCTTTCCGGCTCAAATTTTCTGGTCACGTGTCTAGTACACGGACTTGCCAGAACTCGTGTAGGTCCCCGATAAACCCTGCTGAGCACTGGGTTCTGAATGGAACAAGTGATCACCGTGAACAAGTATCCTTCCATCTGAAGCTAGCACTGTAACCTTGATGCCATAAGAGGACCGATCTCAGATATGAGAGCATTAGACTAAGATTGTTGTGATGATAGATGTCTTGAGGGTATATCTAGACTAATTTGGTGGATCGTGAGACCCTTATAAAGGTAGGTGGATTTGGTGGAACGAGTTGATACAGTAGTATAACCTGCATAATCTGGAGTAAGATTGTATTTAGTAGGATGATTATGATCGTGAACATTATTCTTGGTGGTATACATGACTTTAGCCAGTAGTTGGCATGGTTTGGAGATAATTACCATAACAACTCGGAGTATCAAGTAGACTTCTTATTGGATCGAGTCTTGGATTTAAATAGGTAATCTTAATAGAGTATTGAGGATGACAAAGACCACATGGTTCGTAGTAAATTGGATTTAGCTCGTTAATCTCGATCATGATACCATGTTTCTCGGTGGATATAGAGTGTGTATACTTGGATTTGTAAAATAGATTTACAACCTATGTAGTTGGCCTTGGAGATTAGATGGCCATGTTTATTGAAGATCGTGGTTGTACTATGACGTAATTCTTGCAGTATTATGTGAATTATGGGGACTCTAAGAGGCTATGTAGAACCTCGTCAATGTTGGATTTGTAGGAGTGGTGAGTCTAGTCATGGTTGGTCGGATTGATGGATCACTTGATCGGATTCATAGGAAGGATACAAAATATTGGATTGGTCTACTACGTGTTTCCTTAATATAGTAGTGTAGTACCCTGTCCATTGGACATAGGTGGACAATTGGATTTGTTGCGCCTCAGATTCAATCGTGGTAGCTGTATGTCTCCCCAAGGTCCTTGCATGGTAATGCTTGTATAGTTGGGGGCTACGCCATACTTGTAGTGTTTGGGTTTAGTTCTTCCCTCAACCCGGGGTTGACTAGCATGAGCGGTGTGGAGCTGACCCGTCTTGGATTGAACCTTTAATGAGATGAGGTGATGTTGTCTCAAGTTAGCGGTCGAACTATTGGCATCTAAGGAATGTGCTTAGAGATAAGATGATAACTGTTCGCCCACATCCTAAGTTCCTTAAGACCCTAAAGCTTCGCTTAGCCACAACATGGACGGATTACGACCATAGAAGACGACTCTAAGTCATTGAAATGTGGCCAGTACCCGCCCATAGCAATTCCCCGTTCTCCTCGCCTAACCCATGAGCACTGTGCTTATGTCGTGTTTGGGAAGGTAGGTTGTCATCTTCACTGATAGCATACTTACTCACCCAGTAAGAGGAAGAACACCTTAGTCGTGTTTGGTCGAGCCCAGGAACACCGATTGTTATACCTCTCGAGGGTACCGTGATATCTCGAGAAGGTGGACTTCTCAAAGCAATCCCAAGACGACGGAAGTCTATCCTACTCCAGCCAAGACGAAGAACTGTCGTGACGAGGAAGCCCCGACAACGACAATGAAGCAACAAAAGTCAGCCACCGACCGCGCACCGACTACATCAACAACGTCAAGAAGCCTCGACGATTCAAGATGACGAATTCCCTGGGACAAGCGAAAGAATCAGACGACCTCTCCTTGGTCCAAATCAAGGACGAGAATACTAGTGAGTCGCGGTGGAAACCTGCTAAAGGTGATTCCCGCTTGCCGAGCCGCAGACCTTGGGAATGGATGACTGTTCTATACTCTTGAGTAGCCAACTTATCCAGAAACCCCCGCAAACTCCCAAGATGGCAGGACCTGTTCGGGACCTGAGCCTCCGAGCTTAGACTCATAGGTCAGACCCAGCCCGGACCCTTCCACGAGAAGCCTTCGAAGACTAATTGCGACCATAGCTTGACTGCTGAAACGAAGTCAAGGACTTCCCCGTAAGCAGGAAGCCATGCAAAGACTTTGGTAGTGCGTTCTAACACGAGACATCTTGATGTCACTAACCGGCATGCGAAACCCCACGACCAGATCCTAGACACACTATCTTGCCACGTATTCTCACTTGGAATACACTCGCAAGCCAGAAGCTTGCACAGACTTAGCTTACCAAGCCCCTGACCTCGGTCAAGCCTAACTTATTGCCAGATCCCGCTCACGATCAGTCAAGGACGTGCGGACATTCGAAGTTGTATAATCAAGCACCTCAAGACCACTACAACATTATGGGGACATGAAGACTACCTCCGACTCAAGATTTTGTATCTCACAAACCCCTAGCCTAGAAATCTCGGGGACGAGTTTTGTTAAGAGTGTAAGGTCTCTCACATCCCAGTTTTTGGCTTTCCTGACTAACTAACTTATTTCAAAATTTAGGACCAATTAAAATTTTTGTGAATGCTTGTGATGCTTGGAGTGACTATTGTCTGCCTGTTTGTTTTGCATGTGGTTGATCCCCATTAATTCTTGCCATTCACTTAATCATCTTCTCGTCCCATGATCTCCTGCCTAATGATCATGCCATGTGTTTAGGAAAAATATCTGTTTTTACCAAATATTATTTTCACCAAAAAGCTTTTCTTTGAATTAAACTTTCAAACCCGTGAGATGAGGTTTGTACTACAAATCCTCAAATTAGGGAATTTCTTTTGCACCAAAACTTTTATTCAAAACCTATCATCAAAATTACTTCCAAAAACCATCTTATTATTATTTGAAAAGCTATTTTATTATTTTATTTAAAAGCCCTTCTGTGAGGCCACAAATGGTCTCCTATGAAGGAAAGTTATTTTTATTACCTTCAAAATATTTAAGAAAATTTAGGGAAACTCAGTGGATATATTTATTCCACATTTATGAGTTTCAACACATGGTCATGTTCAAAATATTGGGCAAACCCCTCCAAAACCATTCCTGCCTATTTCAAGCTGTTGGAATATTTCTATAAGAAATATCCTCAGTAAATTCCAGTAAAATTCTAGAATGGCATCTATGATATTCTAGAATGGCATCTTTGTCTAGTATCGGCAGGGGAAAGATGATGATCGGGTACTTACCTCGGGTATATGTGATATACCGTGAGTCGTGGATGACATGGAAGTTTCCAGTTTCTCGTGGGTCCAGCGTACTACCTCTGCAGAGTGTGAACAATTTGAATAGCCATGTCCATGGTCAAGGACAGTTGGGTGGTGCTGCTTAAACTACGTCCAGCGTTTCCGCATAAACCAAGTGTAAGAGTGTGTGTGGTGTCAAAAAGATGTTGTTATGATAATCACAATAATATGATCAAGTTCGGTGACTTGACATATTGGGTAAACCCGGATGGTTTAGCCCTCATTAATACATCGAGGTTATGACAAGTCCGATGACTTGGCATATAGGGTGAACCCGGAGTATTCAACCCTTAGCAGATATGATGATATATGTAACCTGTTCTTCAAGAGTAGTTCTTTAACTTGTTGCATATACATGATCATTCCACCCAGATGAGTTACACTAAATATGCATGGTACTGTTATCCTTCACTTTCATTGTTCGTATCATGGGCTGTTTGCGAGTACATTCAAAGTACTCATTGGCTTGCCACTGGTTATTTCATTGACTAGGTGTGAAAGACAGGATATGGTGAAGATTAACTCGGTGACGTTCTTGCGAGCTAGGACGCTTCCCAGTCAGAATGCCTGTAGGTTAAAGCTGATGGCATGGGTTCACGCTTTCAACCAATAATTCCGCTATTGGTTCAGTTTCAACTGTAGGCCTTTAAGGCCCTACGTATGTAATAATCGACCGAAGTGGTCATTTATTGTATCAAACGGTATGTATGGATGTAAGACTCTATTATTCAGTATTTGTGTTCAGTGAGCATTGATCCTTGGGATCACTGGGCATGGCGATCTCGACTTACCAGTCGGGGTCCCCACAGGATGACATAGGGTAAAAACAAATACAAATCACTCCCACTGAGGATGAGCTAAATATGCAAAGAATTCTTCGTAGCAACCTCTAAACATGGCATAAAAATAACATCGGATTCTCGGACTTGGTCAAAACAAGGGGTGCAGTAGTGCATTTTTTAACAGACTGACATATTGGACAACAAAACTACCTAGGATGCAAGGCTCCTTCTTGCAAACCTATTGCACATGTTGATACAGGTTAACATCAACTACAAATCATGGCACTGGACAAACCACAAAGGAACAACAAATTCAATGGAATCATCAAGACAACATGGCAAGAAAATAACAGGTTCAACACTTAGAAATATTTGAGCATATGAAACAGCAATATTATCTTAGCATGTTGACATAAAGATTCCCACAAATTCACAAGCTTTTCATGTCAAATAAAATTACCACGGCCTTGTACCCTCAAAACACTACCACATTCATGTTGAAAAGTTTTTTCAAAAGGTGCAAGGATTAATTCTCACGAAATTCACAAAATGGCATCTTATCAGAAAATAATTTTTTTAAAAACTTGCACAAATGACAAAACTAATGGCACCATTGGATTCCTGGTATTTTTTACCCCAAAATCATATATCATACCCACATGTTGGGGTAGGAAAATCTCACACAAACAATTCAAAAAACACTAGCACCTCTTGTAACTTGGTGTATGCCCAATTAGGTATATCCCAATCTAGACTGTGCAAAAAACGGACATGTCGAGAAGTTGAACTTAGCCTAAATGGAAAAACACAAAAAATAGAGAAACAACAGAAATTAAAGAGAGGAAAAAAATAAAACAATATGGGGGCAAGTGGCATACTCACCAAGTTCCCAAGAGGCTGACATGTGGGCGTGCAAGCCTATTGCACATGATGATACAGGTTAACATCAACTACAAAGCATGGCACTGGACCAACCACAAAGGAACAACAAATTCAATGGAATCATCAAGACAACATGGCATGAAAATAAGAGGTTCAACACTTAGAAATATTTGAGCATATGAAACAGCAATATTATCTTAGCATGTTGACAGAAAGATTCCCACAAATTTACAAGCTCTTCATGTCTAATAAAATTACCACGGCCTAGTACCCTCAAAACACTACCACATTCATGTTGACAAGTTTTTTCAAATGGTCCAAGGATTAATTCTCATGAAATTCACAAAATGGCATCATATCAGAAAATAATGTTTTTTACAAACTTGCACAAATGACAAAACTAATGGCACCATTGGATTCCTCGGATTTTTTTACCCCAAACATATATCATACACACATGTTGGGGTAGGAAAATCTCACACAAATCAATTCAAAAAACACTAGCACCTCTTGTAACTTGGTGTATGCCCAATTAGGTATATCCCAAACTAGACTGTGCCAAAAACGTACACGTCCAGAAGCGGAACTTAGCCAAATGGAAAAACACAGAAAATAGAGAAACAACAGAAATTAAAGAGACGCAAAAAATAAAACAATATGGGGCAAGTGGCATACTCACCAAGTTCCCAAGAGGCTGACATGTGGGCGTGCAACCCTATTGCACATCATGATACAGATTAACATCAACTACAAATCATGGCACTAGACCAACCACAAAGGAACAACAAATTCAATGGAATCATCAAGACAACATGGCAAGAAAATAAGAGGTTCAACACTTAGAAGTATTTGAGCATATGAAACATCAATATTATCTTAGCATGTTGACATAAAGATTCCCACAAATTCACAAGCTTTTCATGTCAAATAAAATTACCACGGCCTAGTACCCTCAAAACACTACCACATTCATGTTGAAAAGTTTTTTCAAAAGGTGCAAGGATTAATTCTCATGAAATTCACAAAATGGCATCTTATCAGAAAATAAAAATTTTAAAAACTTGCACAAATGACAAAACTAATGGCACCATTGGATTCCTGGTATTTTTTACCCCAAAATCATATATCATACCCACATGTTGGGGTATGAAAATCTCACACAAATCAATTCAAAAAACACTAGCACCTCTTGTAACTTGGTGTATGCCCAATTAGGTATATCCCAATCTGGACTGTGCAAAAAACGGACATGTCGAGAAGTTGAACTTAGCCTAAATGGAAAAACACAAAAAATAGAGAAACAACATAAATTAAAGAGAGGAAAAAAATAAAACAATATGGGGTCAAGTGGCATACTCACCAAGTTCCCAAGAGGCTGACATGTGGGCGTGCAAGCCTATTGCACATGATGATAGAGGTTAACATCAACTACAAATCATGGCACTGGACGAACCACAAAGGAACAACAAATTCAATGGAATCATCAAGACAACATGGCAAGAAAATAAGAGGTTCAACACTTAGAAATATTTGAGCATATGAAACAACAATATTATCTTAGAATGTTGACAGAAAGATTCCCAGAAATTCACAAGCTTTTCATGTCTAATAAAATTACCACGGCCTAGTACCCTCAAAACACTACCACATTCATGTTGACAAGTTTTTTCCAATGGTCCAAGGATTAATTCTCACGAAATTCACAAAATGGCATCTTATCAGAAAATAAATTTTTTAAAAACTTGCACAAATGACAAAACTAATGGCACCATTGGATTCCTGGTATTTTTTAACCCAAAATCATATATCATACCCACATGTTGGGGTAGGAAAATTTCACACAAATCAATTCAAAAAACAATAGCACCTCTTGTAACTTGGTGTATGCCCAATTAGGTATATCCCAAACTAGACTGTGCCAAAAACGTACACGTCGAGAAGTGGAACTTAGCCAAATGGAAAAACACAGAAAATAGAGAAACAACAGAAATTAAACAGAGGAAAAAAATAAAACAATATGGGGGCAAGTGGCATACTCACCAAGTTCCCAAGAGGCTGACATGTGGGCGTGCAAGCCTATTGCACATGATGATACAGGTTAACATCAACTACAAATCATGGCACTGGACCAACCACAAAGGAACAACAAATTCAATGGAAACATCAAGACAACATGGCAAGAAAATAAGAGGTTCAACACTTAGAAATATTTGAGCAGATGAAACAGCAATATTATCTTAGAATGTTGACAGAAAGATTCCCACAAATTCACAAGCTTTTCATGTATAATAAAATTACCACGGCCTAGTACCCTCAAAACACTACCACATTCATGTTGACAAGTTTTTTCAAATGGTCCAAGGATTAATTCTCACGAAATTCACAAAATGGCATCTTATTAGAAAATAATGTTTTTTAAAAACATGCACAAATGACAAAACTAATGGCACCATTGGATTCCTGGTATTTTTTAACCCAAAATCATATATCATACCCACATGTTGGGGTAGGAAAATCTCACACAAATCAATTCAAAAAACAATAGCACCTCTTGTAACTTGGTGTATGCCCAATTAGGTATATCCCAAACTAGACTGTGCAAAAAACGGACGCGTCCAGAAGTGGAACTTAGCCAAATGGAAAAACACAGAAAATAGAGAAACAACAGAAATTAAACAGAGGAAAAAATAAAACAATATGGGGGCAAGTGGCATACTCACCAAGTTCCCAAGAGGCGGACATGTGGGCGTGCAAGCCTATTGCACATGATGATACAGGTTAACATCAACTACAAATCATGGCACTGGACCAACCACAAAGGAACAAAAAATTAAATGGAATCATCAAGACAACATGGCAAGAAAATAAGAGGTTCAACACTTAGAAATATTTGAGCATATGAAACAACAATATTATCTTAGAATGTTGACAGAAAGATTCCCACAAATTCACAAGCTTTTCATGTCTAATAAAATTACCACGGCCTAGTACCCTCAAAACAGTACCACATTCATGTTGACAAGTTTTTTCCAATGGTCCAAGGATTAATTCTCACGAAATTCACAAAATGGCATCTTATCAGAAAATAAATTTTTTTAAAAACTTGCACAAATGACAAAACTAATGGCACCATTGGATTCCTGGTATTTTTTAACCCAAAATCATATATCATACCCACATGTTGGGGTATGAAAATCTCACACAAATCAATTCAAAAAACACTAGCACCTCTTGTAACTTGGTGTATGGCCAATTAGGTATATCCCAATCTGGACTGTGCAAAAAACGGACGTGTCGAGAAGTTGAACTTAGCCTAAATGGAAAAACACAAAAAATAGAGAAACAACAGAAATTTAAGAGAGGAAAAAAATAAAACAATATGGGGGCAAGTGGCATACTCACCAAGTTCCCAAGAGGCTGACATGTGGGCGTGCAACCCTATTGCACATGATGATACAGGTTAACATCAACTACAAATCATGGCACTGGACCAACCACAAAGGAACAACAAATTAAATGGAATCATCAAGACAACATGGCAACAAAATAAGAGGTTCAACACTTAGAAATATTGAGCATATGAAACAACAATATTATCTTAGAATGTTGACAGAAAGATTCCCACAAATTCACAAGCTTTTCATGTCTAATAAAATTACCATGGCCTAGTACCCTCAAAACACTACCACATTCATGTTGACAAGTTTTTTCAAATGGTCCAAGGATTAATTCTCACGAAATTCACAAAATGGCATCATATCAGAAAATAATGTTTTTTACAAACTTGCACAAATGACAAAACTAATGGCACCATTGGATTCCTCGGATTTTTTACCCCAAAATCATATATCATACCCACATGTTGGGGTAGGAAAATCTCACACAAATCAATTCAAAAAACAATAGCACCTCTTGTAACTTGGTGTATGCCCAATTAGGTATATCCCAAACTAGACTGTGCCAAAAACGTACACGTCCAGAAGTGGAACTTAGCCAAATGGAAAAACACAGAAAATAGAGAAACAATAGAAATTAAGGAGAGGAAAAAAATTAAAACAATATGGGGCAAGTGCATACTCACCAAGTTCCCAAGAGGCTGACATGTGGGCGTGCAACCTTATTGCACATGATGATACAGATTAAAATCAACTACAAATCATGGCACTAGACCAACCACAAAGGAACAACAAATTCGATGGAATCATCAAGACAACATGGCAAGAAAATAAGAGGTTCAACACTTAGAAGTATTTGAGCATATGAAACATCAATATTATCATAGCATGTTGACAGAAAGATTCCCACAAATTCACAAGCTTTTCATGTCAAATAAAATTACCATAGCCTAGTACCCTCAAAACACTACCACATTCATCTTGACAAGTTTTTTCAAAAGGTGCAAGGATTAATTCTCACGAAATTCACAAAATGGCATCTTATCAGAAAATAACATTTTTACAAACTTGGACAAATGACAAAACTAATGGGACCATTGGATTCCTGATATTTTTTTCCCCAAAATCATATATCATACCCACATGTTGGTGTAGGAAAATCTCACACAAATAAATTCAAAAAACACTAGCACCTCTTATTACTTGGTGAATGCCCAATTAGGTATATCCCAATCTAGACTGTGCCAAAAAGGGACATGTCCAGAAGTGGAACTTAGCCTAAATGGAAAAACACAGAAAATAGAGAAACAACAGAAATTAAACAGAGGAAAAGAATAAAACAATATGGGCAAGTGGCATACTCATCAAGTTCCCAAGAGGCTGACATGTGGACGTGTGGACCCACTAGCCTTGCCCAAAATAAAAGGGCAGTACTGGGCGCCGACGCACCGAGCCCCAGCTTAGGCTGGTCGATCCTGCATCGTCCGATTAGAGTTGTTGTAACCATTGGATCTGCTCTGCCCGTCTGGCAAAAAATAAACAACCCCACACCGCGCATGCAAAGGAGAAGTCAACGGCGAGATCAGAGGCGGCCGCAGCTAGACAACTTCCATCAATGGTGGACTCCGCGCTTGCCGCTGCCGTCACTCACATCATCGCGTGTCTACGGCCCTTGCAGCTTGCAACAGATGAGCGACCACTGCGAGCTATGATCGCGCGCAGCCCCGGCGAGCGGCAACGGCCAACGGCCCAGGTGAACGGCGCCCATCCCCGGCGAGGATGCAAGTAACCCGGTCCTGCGCCCACAGCCACCTCTTTGCCCAGCTCCGGCGGACGAGCTGCATAACTGCGACGGCGAGGCACACCCACGATACAGGATCCTGGAACTAACATCGATTTTTGCTGCATGCTTCGACCGACATCAGAATTTGCTACAACCGGCATCGCTATTTCCTGCAACTAGTGTTGCATTTTGCTACATCGCACATGGCTTTGCGATTTTTGCTACAACCGGCAATGAAAAAAGCTACATCCGGTGACATGATTTGCTGCAACGGCCACGACGAAGTTTTTGGTGGCAACGGTGGCGTTGTGATTTTTGTTGCAACCTTGTCGGTCCTTCGTTGTAGCTTTTTTCATCAATGGTTGTAACATTTTATGTCAACGGTTTTAACATTCTGTCATGACAATGACCGGTTGCAACTTCTTATATGTCTGGTTGCAGCTTTATTCATCAACGGTTGTAGCATTTTATGTCAAGGGTTGCAGCATCCCGCCATGACAATGACCGCTCGTAGCTTTTTATATGCCCGGATGAAGCTTTTTCATCTGGGTTTGAATCTTTTTTTGACAGCGGCTGTAGCATCAACGCAAAAAATGGTTTTCCGTCGCCGTCCAGCAGCATCCCCATGTCCACAAGCGCCTCCGCTTGCAACACTAACTCGAGGGCATCCCCCGGCGATGCGACGCCACATGGGAAACCATGAGAATCTTGGCTAGGGGACGAGATGCTCATAGAAGCACGGGGGAGAAGAAAGTTTCTCGCCGCATCAGGTTGGCGTCCTCAACGACAGCGGCCGGTGGTCGCCCTCAATAGACGAGAGAAGGTGAGGGGGAGGAGAAGGTCGCTCGGGGGAGAGAAGGGTGCTCGCGTGTGGCCAGAAACTCACGCGAGGCGATAAGGATGTGACGGGATGCGAGCCACTAGATCTAATCGCATCAGACGTCGCGCGATGGACCGGCCCGAGCGTTCGACCGGACTGTCGTATGTAAACGTCTTCCAAAATAAAATGGGGAAAAAGGGGTGCACCGGGGGAATCGAACCTGGCGCCTCCTACGTGGGTCGGTTCGGTCGGACCACTTGACTATGCTCATCAGTTGCTCTATGAGGCGGGCAGCCTCCTATTGAAACAACCTAGGCACTTGTTCCTACATCTGCTCCACAGAGACGAAGGCGACGGTGCATGCGACTATGGCGGCAATGACCGGAGATGGTGACCACCGGTGGGGGTGCGGGATCCCTATCGGGATCAATTCCCATGGCTCCGGGGACGCAAGAGGGCGAGCTGGGTGGCTCTCGAGCTCGAGCTTGACCTCGTCTTGGGTCCATGGCGAGGTGCTGCAGATGCAAATGCGGCTGTGGGTGAGCCGAGGCACGCACTACATAGGGTGCAGATGTGGAGCGCGGCGAGGCACGACAGGGAGCAGGGCACGCGCACGAGTAGGGTAGGCCGAACATGCAAGCAACATGAGTAACGCAATAAAACACAAGCTTGCCCGGCCTACGAGAGCACGGTGATGATGAGGCCAGATCTACATATACACGAGCCTAAATACAAGTTGGCGAGGGGGAATGGAAGTAGGGTTTGTACCTCCTTACCTAGGACACATAAGCGAAGTTGGAGGGTCTCCCGTACTAGATAAGGAGGAGGAAGACCTCGCATGAGAGGGGGCTCCAGCGAGCCGGCATCGTGCGCACTCGAAGTCGAAGGCTGGGCGACTAGGGCTTTGATCCAGAGCGGCAAAAGAGGCCGAGGGTGGAGTGATGCGGCTAGCCCGAGCTCGTGTTAGATAAAGTCTTTTGTGTAACGTTTTGTACCACGTTTATAGGATCACGGGAGAGCCCATGTCGGCCTCGTGCCACTTGTATAGGACGTGCTAACTCTCCCCATATAACCATCTCTCTAATTTTAGAATCAATTAAGGAAACATCTTTCCAACTTGGTATCAGTTTTTCCACGCTGCCATGGCCGTTCACGATGCCTCCTCCGCTGCCCTCAGCTCCGGATCATCGCCGGCTCCCGCGTCCACCCCGGCGCCCGCTACCCACTCGTCCTCGGCCACCTCCAATGCCTCCTCGCCGCCGTTCATCTTCCACGGCACCTCCCCCTCCTCTGTATCTCAGTTCGCCCCTCTCTTCACCTCCGCTCCGACGGCGTCGCCACCAGCGCCGCCCGCACGTCGCCACCCCATCTACTCCGATCACTTCACCAACCACATCAAATTCGTTCTCAACGCCGCTGACCACAACTACCACAAGTGGAAGTCTTTTGTTCTCATGGTTCTGATCCGCTATGGCATTCTCTACCTTATCGAGCACCCACCCCCTCCCAATGCCTATGCTGCCTACCTTGAGATCGACGCCCACGTTGCTCTCTGGCTCTATGCCACCCTCGTGGATCCCATGATCGACCATGTTGTCGGCGCCGCCACCACCTACGCCATCTGCAAGAAAATCAAAGATTTCTTCCTCGCCAATCGAGCTGCCCGGTTTATGATCCTCAATCGAAAGTATCGCAATCTGAAGTAGGGCGATCTCTTTGTCTCCGAGTATTTGCGCCGCATGAAACACCTCACCAACGGACTCGCTGACATCGACCATGCTGTCACCAAGAACGATCTCACCACCCAATTTCTCCGTGGCCTCGATAAGCAGCTTGATACCACTCGGTTCGTCCTCGGCGACCAGGAGCTGCCCTTCAACACCGTCCTCTCCACGGTCGGCCTCGCCGAGGAATCTCATGTGCAACACGCAGCCGAGGAGAGTGCCTCGGCCTTTGCTCTTCCTGGTGGTGACCGCGGCCCTCGCAATGTCCCCTCCGATCACCCCACCTCCGACCGCGCCCAGGGCCCTCTGCACCCTCACCACCAGCCCTGTGGACGTGGCCGCGCTGACTGATCTGCCGATGGTGATCACAATGGTGGGTGTGGCCACGAACGTGGTTGCGGGCGCGGTGACTCCTCTGGTCGCAGCCACCCCTCCCAACCGGTGTTCTCCCCCTTCACCGGCTACTTCGCGCCATATGGCATGGCTCTGCCGTCGCCATATCCCGGCTGGGACCATCCCAATGTTGCCGGTCTCTTGGGACCCTGCCCCGGTGCCCACGCTCACGCGTACCCAATGTACTCGCCCGCGCCGCCGACTCCGTCCTACCCTCCCATGCCACCGTCGTGGGAGCACCTCGCCATGCGCAACTCTGCCTTCAGCAACTCCGGCATCAACACCCAACCCGCCCCCGAGTGGTACTTGGACAGAGGTGCCTCTTCGCACGTGACCGGTAGCCAAGGTATCATGACCTCGTCTAGTCATTCATTAGAGCATGTTCCTTATAGCATTCTTGTTGGCAATGGACAACACCTCCCCGTCACGGCTACCGGCTGCACCACTCTCCACCCTCACAACTTTTGCCTCACGGATATTCTTCTCTCTCCCAACGTTATTACTAGTCTTATCTCCGTACACAAATTTACCAACGATAACTCATGTTCTATTGAATTTTTTCCCTATGGATTTCTTGTGAAGGATCTTCGCACTCGACAAGTTCTCATGATCTCCGCTAGCAATGGCGACCTCTACCCTTTCATTGGCAATACTCCAGCACGGGCGTCTACACTCCTCACCACCACCTTGGATTTATGGCACCGTCGTCTTGGACACCCCAGTAATCATACCCTTTCTACTCTCTCTCGCGATTTTCTTAGTGATTATAATAAGGCTCCACATTTCACATGTAGTGCTTGCCAACTAGGGCATCAGCCACGCATCCCATTTTCTTCTTCTCATAGCAAAACGTTCGCTCCCTTTGATTTAATACATTGTGACTTGTGGACATCACCAATTGTAACTTTTCCGGATTTCAATATGACCTTATCATTTTGGATGATTACACACACTACTCTTGGACATTCCCCTTGCGCCACAAATCCGAAACCTTCACTGTTCTACCGTGCTTCTTTACCTTTGTCCGCACTCAATTTAATGTAATCATTAAAAGTATGCAATGTGACAATGGCGTGAGTTCATCAACACGTCCCTTCACTCATTCTTCTCGTCCAATGGTATTGCCTATCGGTTTTGTTGCCATCACACATCCCCTCAAAATGGCAAAGCGGAACATCTTATTCGTACCACTAATGATATTGTGTGTACTCTCCTCCTCCAAGCCGATTTAACACCTCCCTTTTGGGTAGAACCCTCCATACCGCCACATATCTTCTCAACATACGTCCCTCCCAAGCCATCACACCTTATACACCATAATATCTCCTCCATGGCGTCGAACCCGACTACTCCCATCTCCGCGTATTCGGTAGTCTATGTTTTCCAACCAATATGCCACCATGGACAACAAGCTCTCCCCATGCTCTACACCTTCTGTTTTTCTTGGTTATCCACTAGGACACAAAGGGTACAGGTGCTACGACCTCACCACTTGTCATGTTCTTGTTTCCCGACATGTTGTGTTTGATGAAACAGTATTTCCATATCATCAACCCACACTGGACCACAAAACCCTTACGTCCATAGAATATCGCCATGTAGCTCCACCCATCCGGCTGAATCTCTTTGATGCCACGCCTTCCTCCTCATCCGGGCGCCACGCGCCACTTCCTCCAGCTTCACCCCGCAATCCACCCACCACGGCGTCTCCCTCCCCCGCAGGTCCGCCCGCGCCATCTGCATGATCTACCTCGTTTCACCCGCCTGTCCCCAACGACTCGCCAACCGCCTCCCACTCACCACCTAATTCACGTGTCGCACCAGCCTCGTCTGCAACGCCAGATTCCTCTGCCTCCTCCTTGGGTTCATCGCCAGATCCCCGTGCAAACGGACCAGGAGATACCACCAGATCCACCTTGCATTCCGCTCCATCCACTGCACCTGCGCCACTTATTCCTCCCCATGCATTGCCAGTACAGCCACCCCGCAACGCACACATCATGTCCACACGCACCAAAAACGGATATCTCAAGCCCCGCCACCTCTTCCTTGCAGATGCCAACTCCACCACTATTCCTCCCATTCCACCCTCCAATAAATCAGCTCTCAAAGACCCCCATTGGCACCAAGCTATGTTAGACCAATATCATGCTCTAATGGATAACTTTACTTGGTCTGTGGCGCCTAAGCCTACAGGTGTCAACATTGTCACGGGTAATTGAAAATTTTGACACAAGTTCAACCCTGATAGCTCATTGGCACGTTACAAAGCTCGGTGGGTTGTCCGTGGGTTCACTCAAAAATAAGGTGTGGACTATGGTAAAACATTTAGTCTGGTGGTGCAGCCGTCTACTATTTGCGTGGTGCTCAATATTGCTACCTCTCAATCATGGCCAATCCATCAACTTGATGTCAACAATGCATTCCTGCACGACGACCTTCATGAGGCGGTGTATTGCTCCCAACCGGCGGGCTTTGTGGATGCTTCTCGACCCAACCATGTTTGTCTTCTTCGCAAGTCCCTATATGGCCTCAAACAAACTCTTCGCACATGGTTTCCCCAGTTCCAAGCTTTCCTCTTGTCATTGGGATTCCGAGCTTCCAAGATTGATTCATCTTTGTTCATTATTCATAATGACACCTCCCTTGCCTACTTATTAGTCTATGTGGATGACATCATTCTCACGGCTAGCTCGTCTACCATCCTCACATCCATCATCAACTCCCTCAAGTCCGAATTCTCCATGTCGTATCTTGGCCCTCTCCACCATTTCTTGGGCATCAATGTCACCACCAATATTTCCGGCCTCTTCCTATTTCAACAACAATATACCCTTGAGATCCTCGAGGGCACCAAGATGCTAAACCGCAAACCTGTCTACACACCCATCGACACCATCTCCAAGACCTCTTCCCAGGACGGCCACCTCCTCTCTAATCCCACCCATTATCGCAGCTTGGCCGGCGCACTCCAGTACCTTACTCTCGGTAGGCCTGACATTGCCTATGTCGTTCAACAAGTTTGCTTATTCATGCATGCTCCTCGAGACACTCACATGCAACTTATTAAATGCATCCTACGGTACTTGGAGGGCACCTCCCACTATGGCCTCCAACTATACAACTCTTCCTCCATGGACCTTATTGCATAGACTGATGCGGATTGTGCGGGTTGCCCGGATACATGTTAGTCCACCTCTGGCTTTTGTGTGTTACTTGGCTCCAATCTTGTTTCTTGGTTCTCCAAGAGACAGCCCACTATTTCTAGGTCCAGTGCTGAAGCAAAATACCGGGGCGTGGCAAACTGTGTGGCCGAATCATGTTGGTTGCTCCAACTTCTACATGAGTTTCATCTACCCCCCACATGGGCCATAGTGGTGTATTGTGACAACATCAGTGCCTCTTACCTTGCATGCAATCCAGTGCAACACCAACGCACAAAGCACATTGAGATTGACTTAAACTTTTTCCGAGATAGGGTGGCACTTGGCGAAGTTCGCGTTCTTCATATTCCTTTGAGCTCTCAATTTGCTGATGTGTTTACCAAGGGATTGCCATCACAAGTGTTCACAGATTTTTGGTCCAGCCTGAACATCCTGCCACAAGGAGTTCCGGCTGAGGGGGGTGTTAGACAAAGTCTTTTGTGTAATGTTTTGTACCACATTTATAGGATCAGGGGAGAGACCATGTCGGCCTCATGCCACTTGTATAGGATTTACTAACTCTCCCCATATAAGCATCTCTGTAATCTCAGAATCAATCAAGGAAACATCTTTCCAACTTCTCGAGGTGTTGCTCGCTCGAGTCATGGAGGGCAAGGCATAGGCGTGCATGAGGCGGCTTACCTGAGTGGCAGTGCGAGGAGGAGAGGGAGGAAATGGAGCGAAGTTCGACCCTAGGGCACCGGGGACGCTTTTAAAGGGGCTGCGTGCGAGCTGCGGGCTTCAAATCGGCCGGACGGCCGGCTTGCTTCTCTGGATGCGCGCCATACAGAGGAGGACGATGCCCGCACGGCTCGGATGCGTTGCACGTGCTGGGCTGGTGCTTCTTACTAGCTGTGCCGTTGCGAGGGAGGGAGGATGCCCAGAAGACCTTCTGTGCGAGGGAGAAGCCCTTCACATTAAGTCTAAAACCAAAAGGCAAAAAAACTCTACACCAAACTAGAGGAGTTTTTAAACAAAACAGTAATATGTTTTGCCCACCCAAAAATCGGCCCTATTAAATAGTAGCGGTTTGGCAATTTTTGGAGACAGGAAAAAAATAATGCACTTATTTTAAATATTGTTACTGTTTTGCAAGATTTTCAAAATAGCAGAAGATTATACCACCCCTAGAGTTCATTTCTAAAATAACAACAGGTTACTTGCAGCACTTGCAACATTTTAGGGAAGGTGTTTGGTAAGGTAGAAACCAACACATTGCATAAGTTGAAATAAAAGAGAGAGGGATGAATCTTCTATTATATTATTAAAACGATAGAAAATGAGTGTTGGAGATTAAAAAAAAATAGTTATGATAAATGAACGGCAGGGATTCGTTGACCTTATCTTTGGCAACGCAAGGTATAGGCAAAGGAGGAGTCCGTATAGTCAGCTAAAACAAAGGAGTCCATTTTCCATACGCCTATCTATTCCATCGGCAAGGCCGGGGTATACTCAATGCAGAATAAATACCAACGAATAGGCCGAGCGTTCACGCAAAAGGAGTCCATTGTATTTTTTGGCTGGAGTCCATATAGTCAGCTAAAAAAAAGGAGCGGGAAACACTTACTATCTATAGTCTGGTGGAAATCCATCGCCAGACCATTCCAACGTCGTCGATTCAACCGAAATCTAACATTTCACAAATTATGCTTCCTTTGTTAAAAAATATCAAGAGGAAATAAATGCCCGCGGCCTACGCGTGTAATATCTCTTTAATATCTTCCCTAATCTCTCATGATTCTAATCGTAGCCATCACCGGCCGATCTGCTGCACCTCTCCCAGATCCCCTTCACACCCCGCTGCTTGCCGTTGTCCATCTACATGACGCTCGGGCTGGTGGCTGCTGGAGGATGCAACATAACCATGGAAGAGCTCCCGGCCTGCTTGGCAACTCGTCCTAGGTTGAGGTTGCCAAATTTTGCGAGAGGCCTGACCTCCAATCCATCCTGCTCAGGCGCCCCCTCATCACATATGCCTATGGTATGTTCCACGAGGAGAAGATGGAACTCACAAGATCCAGTCCTCCGTCGCTTTTCATCAAGATTCCACCGGTCAACTATGCCCGCCTCGCCACGCGACCTCACCGCGAGCCCATCTGCCTCGCACCTTCACCACCCCGACCACCTTCCTTCTCACTCTTCCTCCTTCGATCCACGCCGCCGAGCGTACTGCAGCTCCCTAGTCCTCTCCATGGATGCAACCCTCAGGCAACGCTGCACCATCCTGGCATTAACAGGTCGAGCAGCCCATCCTCAACGACATTTTGTCCATCGCCAGGCTCCCACATGGATTGAATCGGCTGTATCCGGGGTTACATTGGCCGGCCAGATAATATGCATCTCGATTGGAGATTTCCGCCCTATTTGAAGCAACCCATATCCAAATTGAAGGTATGTGTAGTTCCTCCATCGTCCCAGATTTTGGTATATTATATTCTAGAAATTGAGCAACCTGGCCTAGTTTTTAGATCATCTCGTCTTGATGCTTTTTAATCCTGCTTTGATTGTTGATTCTCTTCCTACTATAAATGCTTTTTTTCCTACTATTGTGTTATTCTGAGATATCATGAATTTGACACTTCCAAATACTAGCGGCGCATGACGCATGGCTGCCATTACATGTTGTAGAGTCCACTGCCGTAGCGAAACTATGACGATGTGGTGGCTGGTGGCGGTGATGACAAGGACGTCAATGGGAATGGGGACATTTAATGTGATAGACAGGCGACACAATCATATTGTGATCGTGTTGTCCTCTTCTTTGGCGCCGGTGCTTCAATGTTGCTCCTAAACGACACAATGCCTTTTATTCGTCTTGGTATCATCTCTCGTTCCACCGACGCCTCCAATTTCTCGACGTCACTGGCTCTACATATAGTGTTGTGGTTCATTGTCACAAACGCAATGCTTCAGAGCCTATGTATTAATTTCTGTACTACTTATGTATGTGCTTTCTTCCATTTACTACCATATATATGTGCTTCAGTATCGTGTATGGCATGTTTCCAAGTATCTACATGTTTGCTTCATTGTTTACACAACCATGGTAAATTGATAATGGTCTGGAAATATGTTTTTCATGCTTCCGTTATTGTCAAACTATGGTGTCAATGGCTCACTGCGACATGAAATGCTTTTGTATTACATTTGACATTCTTCACACATAAACACAATACTTTTCCTAGAACATACTACGTGCTTCGTTTCAAACAGTAACATTGCAAGAATATAATGAACTGGTACTGCATGTCTCATGCTTCAACCATAATAAAATTGTGCAACAAAATACAACCACCCACTTGATAGCAACAAACATATCATGCCAATGCTTGGAGAAAAATGTGACCTTGAATTAGGAAACATTGACTTGTACTGTTGGAAGCATATATTTAGCATGTGATGGAAACATGTATGGAATACAAGCAAGGAAACATATATATATGATTATATGGACATGGAGCAAATATGGGAAGCATACATGGAAGCAGCATGATTAAATCAACTTTAGGAATATTATGGAAGGATATTTTCTATTAAACTGAATCACATTAGATCGAAGCAAACTTCAATCACGTCGGAAACAAAGGCCGATAACATCAGAAGCAAAATATGCTTCATGCAGACAATAATAGAAAATTGATACAACATTTTATTTTCTACATTAATAAAATAAAATAAATTGTTACATAGGCCATCAGATTTTTTTAGGTCGAAGCAAAAAAAAACTGAGTGTTAGATCGAAGCAAATTTAACACGTATACTGGAAGCAAACTTTAGTAGGAAAAGAAACAAAAGTTCGTCCAGTACAAAATAAGAGAATATGTGCTCGCTTGATTCTAGGGTATCATTTGTTTGAGAAACCAAATTACATGGAAACAAACATGGACCCACGTTTTAAATTCCAATCAACCGTGATTTATGGGACCAATTAATCATAGAAAGCACATTACAAGGAAACAACCTGATGACAAAGACCTGCGTTTCTACCAATCCAACGGACAGAAGCAGTCTTATCGCATGATGTTGGGCTGGTCTGATAAAACGCTAGGATCAGTAGTCTGATTCCTAGCGGAAAAAGGACACATAGTCCATACGCCGACCTGTTCCATCCGCAAGGCCAACGTATAGTTTATTGAGTTCATGCGACTGGAAGCAAGCATATAGTTGATGCAAAAAAAGGCAAGTGTATAGGCAAAAGGAGTCCATACACGTGCCAGCCACAATGTTAGTGCACCACAATGGCACCACACACGTTTCGTGCAGACACGATACAGATTGCAAAAAAAAGTAAGTGTTAGTGCACCACAATGGGACCACGCACGTACCGTTTGAGTGCATCTCCAAATCTTCACTTTACCAAAAAGAAAAGAAATTCCCAAAAAAAACATCTTCACTTTCTCTCCATTGCACGTTGGAGGCAAGACATTCTATAGCGCGTAAGTGCATATTAAGTAAGTATCTTAAGATGATATGCCGGCTCAGTCTTTCGAGTATGCATATAGAGGTTGGATGTGCGTGTGTGTGTTTATAGGTGTGAGTGTATGTGTTTTTGTATAAGCACTTGCGCCTGTATAGTGTTCATAAAAAAATACATCGATTACGCAATAAGTAAGTACGTGTCAAAAATATAGTAATAAGTAAGTCAAGGAAAAGTAGAACATTGGTTACAAATATCATTATTTTTGCGGGAGAAAAAATATATCATGATTTATGGAATGGGATGCCTGATCAACAAGTCAAAGTGCAGATAGGTGAAAATATGGGAGAAAGTCCCGCACAAGTGGACATTATGTGTGCCATGATTAAAATAAATTTAAAAGCATGCAAAATATTTGTAAAAAACAAAAGGAGCATTACCGTGTACATGTATTATTTTGTTCCTTTGTCAAATACACCCACATTACGAGAATTTAAGGTGAGCCTATTTTAGTAGTTTTGGATGAATGCACATGATCATTTTTATATTTCATCACGATATTAAGTTTGGCTAGAAAGTTTCTTAAATTTTGTGGATAGAAGACATACACCAAATAGACAGAAGGACAAGAAAATGGAAACCTAAAAAGGAATCCAACCAGAATCTTTGTATATTGGCATGACATGCGCGAAGCACAATGTTAATTTGTTTGCCACATACCAAATCTTATGCCAATAAGTTAGCATACCCAATAAAACAACAAAAAGTATAGCCTCATCACTCCACAAAAAAGTGTTTCCACATGATATACACATTGACTATAATGTTTTTATTTCCAAAGATATATCGAGGATAACTGCCACATAGGTTACTAAATTAAATAAGAACATTTTTCATGTTCGGAGATAAGTTACTGAAAACAATGTAAAATTCTGACAAATAAGTTTCCACATTGTGTATTTGACTATAAGTTTTCCCATATTATTGCATGACTTCTCATAGGTATGCAAAGCAGATGGAAAATCTAGCCGCGCAAATGCGCGGGTCACCCTGCTAGTTTTCAAGTATTTGAATGGAATTATCTTTAACCAACATCAAACACTTAAGCAACACACAACATAACCCCACATCACATTCAAACACAAAAAAAAGCAACAAGGAACAACTAAACTAAATGCATGCTATGATGATATGATGACATGATCCAATTGGAAGTCATGAGGCAAACTTTATTAATTCAAACCACAAGATGGCATACATGGAACGTCACACATGGAATACTACAAGGATGGCATGGAGGTGCACTTCGGCTGTTACAACTCTCTCACGCTACAAGAGGATCTCGACCCGAGATCTAGGATTGACAGAACTCAGGATATTCAGAATGGAGAAGGTCCTCGCGTTGCCTAGTAACTTCTTTATCAGAATGGTGTGACCATTTAACTTTAATGAATTTGATAGACTTGTTATGAGACTTGTGCTCGTTCTCTTCAAGAATAGAAATCGGATGCTCATGATAGGAAAGGTTTGGCTGGAGATCAATGTCTTGGAAGTCAACTCTGCGCTCGAGAGTCTTAAAGCACCTCCGGAGCTGAGATACATGAAAGACATCATGCAGATTGGAGAAATTGGATGGAAGCTCTAGCTGATAAGAAAGGTCACCTACTTTGCCAACAATCTTGAAAGGACCCACAACTTTGATGCCAAAAAGCTAAGTACCCTTCATGGGAGATACTCAAAGATAGACAAAATCATCAATCTCGAAAGCCAAGTCATGATGTTTTCGTAACTCTTTTGACATGATTGAGAAGCTTTGAGATTATCCCGAATGACACGACACATTTCTTTTGCTTTAGTGATCATGTCATTCCCAAGAATCTGACACTCACTAGTTTCATGCCAATAGAGCAGGGCACGACACTTCCTACCATAGCGAATCTCGAATGGGGCCTTTCATGAACTTGCTTGAAAACTATTGTTGTATGATAACTTGGCAAACTAGAGGCAATCTTCCCACTTCATGCCAAAAGAAATCACACAAGCTGTATGGATATGTCCAAGGATTTGATTGACTATCTCCACTTGACAACTTGTGTGAGGATGGAAGGGTGTACTAAAATCAACCTTGGTGCCGATCACAGTCTGAAAGGAACCCCAGAACTTGGAAGTCAAGATGCTTCCATGATAAAAAAAATGAGCTTGATAACACCATGCAAAGAAACTAACCTTGAAGTGTACAACTCTGCCAGGTGAGTTGTCGAGATAGATTCTTTGACCAGAAGGAAGTGGGCAACTTTAGTCATCTTTTTGATGACCAGAAAGATGGTATCGTTTCCCCTTCTTGGACTTAGGGAACCCAGTGAAAAAATCAATCTCCACATGATTGAATTTCTACTCGGGTATAGGCAAAGGATGAAGAAGACCTGCTAGATATTGATGTTTTTCCTTCACTCCGTGATACACATCACTCGTTCACAAACTGAGCAATCTCATGTTTCAGGCGAGTCCACCGGAAGGTTTACCTTAGATCCTCGTACATCTTAGAGCTTCCTGGATTTATCGAGAGAAGAGAATTGTGGGCATCATCCATGATAACTTTCTAGAGCTCTCCTTTCGTAACCACACGGTGATCCTAGAAGAACAAAGTATCTTTATCATCAACACGGAAGCACTTATACTTTGGAATGCTCTTTGCCAAGCCTATCTTCACTTTCTTCACCATAGCATCAAGAAGTTGAGCTTGGTGGACTTGGTCTTCCAAGGTAGGAGATATCTGAAGGTTGGCAAGAAATCCACGAGGAACTACTTGAAGGTTGAGCTTCTTGAAAAATTCACAAAGATCAGGCTCGAATGGCTTGAGAATGAGACTATCGCAGCTAGCCTTTCCGCTCAAAGCATCTTCACTCACATTTGTTTTGCCTGGAGTATAAGCAATGCTTGGATTGTAATGTTGGATCATCTCCACCCAATGTGTTTGACGAAGATTGGGATTCGGTTGAGTGAAGATATACTTTAAGCTCTTGTGATCCGTGTAGACTTCAATCTGTCTTCCCAACTAGAGGTGCCTCCAAGTCACCAATGCATGGACAACTGACGCCAACTCCCGATCGTGAGAGGAGTAGTTTTTCGCACATGGATTCAACTGCCTAGAGGTATAAGCTACCACTTTCTTCTCTTATTCAGAGCACCACCAAGACCTTACAGAGACGCGGCACACAAAACATGGAATGGATTGGAAAATGCCCCAATAGTGTAACTTTCCTTATTTGGAACCTTCTGTATGTGGGTCCATCATGTTAGTGCAATGAGAGTTATATTCCATGTGGTATTTCATGTGCATGCCTTGTTTTCTTTTGCATGCATCCATGCCTCTTTGAATTTGTTGTTCTTGTGATCCATGTTGTGGTGTGTCATGTGATGATGTGATGATGAGATGTGAAGTGATGTGGGTGTTGGTAGAAGTAGGAAGCATCTATGTTAGTTTGCAATAGGTTTTAAACTGCCCTTCTCTATTTTCTTTAAGCACAAGATTCTCTTGCTCCATCCCTGTTTCAAAAATGCCCAATCTTTAGTATGAATTGTGGTGGATGTGATGCTATGTTTTACTGTTTTGAAACTTTGTTTTAGTGGTGCAAATATTCACAAAATAGATCAATTAAATACGGTTTTGTAAATATTTAAAGGCTCCAAAAATTCCTTTGGTATTTTATTTAAGTAGGTCATAATTCCTTATGACCAGGGGCATATTTGTTTTATTTTTAGCTCCAATAGTTTTGCCTATGATTTATTTCTTGTCTGTGTTTGTTTTTAATTAGAAAACCCCAGTGGGTTTTCTTTCTCTTATCTGGCGCTTCCAGGTGGACTTTCTCCCCCTATCTGGCCCAAACTCCGTCTCGCGCGTTCCTCCCTTTCTCTGACGGCGTCGTCTCCTTCCCCTGTTTCTTTCGTCAATAACAGGCGAGCGAGGAGAGAGCGTTGCGACGCCGTGAGTCTCACGGACATCGAGGCCCCTATTTAATCTCGGCGTGCGTCCCCTGCTGCCTAGGGTTCTGCATCCTTCCCTCCTAGCCACCGCCACTCTTTTCCCACCTCTTCCTCCCTCTCCCTCGTCGGCAACAGCTAAGAGAGCGAGCTCCTCCGCCATGGCCGTGACTTGAGAAGGTCCTAGCCGTCGCTGTTGTGCCCCTGCGTCCTTGTCCAGTGGGTGAGCCCAAGTCTTCCTTCCCCCTTCCTGTCGATAGATCCAACGCATAGGGCCGTAGTTTCGTCGCCGTTCCTCTTTGTGTCGCCGGCGTCGCCGCGCAACATGGAGCCGTAGCAGTAGGCCTTCCCGTGGAGCGATTAGTATAGAAATGGAACTGTTGGAGCCTCTACCCCCTTCCATCGACGAACCGCGGTACAATTTGGTGTATATCACCGGCGAGGTGCTTCCCCTGTTCCGGCTACCATCGGGTAGAGGAAATACCTGAGGGGTTGCTCAATAGGGCAACCTCCTCTACTCTGTTAGGATCCAAGCACACAGCGTAGTGGTAGGTGGGTTTTGTTGCTACTGGTGGTCGTGGGTTTGGAACCCCTCGGCGCCACCCCTTTTTGGTGTTTATTTCTGCGCTATAGCATTAGTAGTACTTTACCCTGCTTGTCTTCCCTATTCTGTCGAGCAAAGGAGCAGTAGCAGAGTGGTTTGCTTGTGTGTGTGTGGCTAGCAGGTTTGGGGTTCGAATCCCCCAAGCCCTTTTATTTTATTTTGCGTTCCCTTTTTCTGGGTTTTCTTTTGTTTGCCATTATAGTTTCTGTGGAGAGCTAGGGCAGCATGTATGGTATTTTTGTTTGCCTCCTACCAGCAGGTTGCCTAGTTATTTTGCTAGTATGTGTAGAAATGCATGAGTAGGACTTTGGGTGCATATATGTATGTGTGATCTACCATGTATGTGTGTGTCTATTAGCTTGTGTGTATTGCACTAGAGTGATGCATGTGTGTGTGTGTTTCTCATGTGCATGAGAGCTGAACTGAAGCACTAGTTAGTGCAAGTGTGTGTATGTGGGTGTATGTGGGTTCCCCCCCCCCACATACTTTGTGGTGTGTGCATAGATGAACATGTGATGTTTGTGTGTGCATGTGGTGTGTGACACCCACAAGCCCAATTCATGGTGTGCCTTGATAATCACTTGTGTGCAAGCATGTATGTGTAGGTGTAGGAATGCATGATGTGAGTAAGTTAGTGTGTGTGTTTTAACTAGCATGTGTAGGTCCTTGATGTGTGTCTGTGGTGGTGTGATAAGGCACATGAACATGAGGTCTACCCCTCATGTGCACCATTGCTTTTATGAGTGTGTGCAAGTGCATGTGTAGGTGATGATCTAGTGAGAATCATGTGATATAGCACTATTCACCTCTTTGTCATTCCATGTTTATTTTCTTCTTAGCTTTGTGCCCTTTTGTTCTATGCAAGTACCTAGGTATTATATATGTTTTTAGGGTAAAATAATCCCAAGAATCCATTGGTGGAATCATATTCCACTTTGGAACACTTTCTGGGAATGTCATATTTCTATTTTGTTCAATGTTTAGAGCTTGGTTCCATGTGATGTATGAGCCCAAGAGGTTGATTCTTTGTTGTGGCAGTAGAGGGTGAATCCCTCTACAACATGGTGGTTTTGTTTCATGCTTAGGAGTTTATATGTGCAAGTGGCGCTTATTCAAAGTAGGCATGAGGCTGAAATTTCAGCTTAGTGAAAATATGTGATTTTTACTAAGTCTGAGAAACTGCTGATATTTTCTTCCCTTGTAGTTCTGCCTGCAAAAGTTCATGTGTTGGGAATCATCCCTTGCTATCATCTAGACAGTTGTAGCTTTTGTGTTTGTCTAGCCCTCTTTCAATTTTCATCCCTTTTGGCTTCTTGTAGATATTGTTTTGGGTGCTGTCAAAATGCTTCAGAGCATAAACAGCTAGTGAGAATCTGAGAATTTGACTAAGTCCCTCAAAACTGATATTTTTGTCCAAGTTAGCATCTGTAAAACTTTTCTGTGTGAAACTCCTTTGTATTATCTTTTTGCTCATGCTTGTAGAGATTTTGAATAGCTTCTGCCACATATCTTATTTGGCACATTTGTGTGGCTGTAGGTGCTTTGCATGTAGCTCTCAAACTGCTATGATGCTCTTTAGGTCAGAATGTATAGTTTTGATGTTTTGATGATTGTGAGTGCATAGTTGATGGTGTGGTGAGATTCTTTGCCCCACCGCATCTATACTTGGTTGTTTGGGATTTGGCAACCTGGGAATACCAGAAGTATGCCATTGGAGTGTGTTGTGATGGATTTGATTCGTAGGACTCCATTTCTTGTTTCGTTGTTTCCGGTTGATCGGTAGCTCCGTTCGTAACGTTCCTTATATGTTTTTGCATCGTTTTCGCGTGATGCATCTGTTGATGTCATCCTCATGCATGTCAAGATAGCTTAGAGAGAAGTTCTGTCCAAAAGTTGTCTTTTTCTTCTCATGCATGTGCAAGTGATTAGAATAGAGATGCATGCTACATTCTCATCTCATGCATCACGTGTTTGCTGCATCTTGTTGTGTTGTTGTTCATTGGATGCTATTTTTATGTTGGGTAGCACCGGTATCGGAGAGCGATTACGTGGATCCGGGAGAGTACCTGCAGGACGAACAAGAGCGGTTCCAAGCTGAGGACATCACAGGCAAGATGATATGACCTTGATTCCATCTCTAGACTTGTTATGCTAGACTCACGTTTCCTTCGTCATATGCTCGCTGCCTACCACTGAAATAATTTCCTCCTGATATTGCCATGAAACCCAAACACTTTCCCCTCCTAGCAAATCTTGAATGGCTAAGTAGGCTTGCTCAGCTTCTAATGTTAGCGTTGCTAGTTGTAGGTGCATTTGTCTCATGTGATAACATGAGTTGATATCATTATGTTAAATCTGTTATTTAATTAATGCACTTATATACTTGGTATATGACGGGAGGCCTAGCCTTTTGCCGGGTGTTTTGTTCCGTTATTGCTTCCATAGTTTCTGGCTACCGGTGTTTGATTCCATAACTGATCGCTCCAAACACGTTTGGGGTTGTTATGGGGACCCCCTTGATAAATCGTGTAGTGTTAAGACTTGTCCGGCAGGACCCAACATTGGTGTTAATTTGCTAATCACTTAATAATAATCTGCATAGGGAATAGCTACCCCGATGAATTAATCAACAACCCGGGCCAGTGCTCCTCATGAGTGTTGGTCCAAACCAGAGCACTGTGCGGGGCCAACTCAGGGCAACTTGAGAGATTTCTATCAGGTCACTGTACACCTCGCAGATCCGTCGTGTCCTGAGACTGAGATATGCGGCTCTTATCGGGGTCGTCGACACGACGGGAGGTCCTGCTAGTCTTGTCATACCTTAGTGATATATCTTGCGTATAGGAATCCCGGTGAAGCTTTGGTTCTCCCCAGAGTTGAGGTTTTCCTCTAAGGAATCCGACGAGACCACGAGATTCGTGATAGAGGATTACTTTGAGGCCCGTGACCATTTGTGATGGACTAGTTGGAGCACCCCTGCATGGTTTAATCTTTCGGAAAGCCGTGCCCGCGGTTATGTGGCAACTTGGAATTTTTGCTAACATCCGGTTTTAGATAACATGAAATTAATCTTATAAGATTGCCAACTATGTGCGTAACCGTGACTGTCCCCTTCGAAGATCTCTCTTCGATTGGGAACATGGTGGGGTTATGATTGACGTAAGTAGGTGTTCAGGATCACTTAGTGATCAGCTAGTTTTCGCCCGCTAGTATAGACCGCCAACAATAACTTGTTCTACGTAAGTTAGCCACCATAAATGCTTAGGATGCTGCAATATAAACACTGAACCTACCTTACCTAATGACTTGACTAGTTCTGGCACCGAGGTCATAGATTGCTGAGTCCCTGTGGCTCACAGATTACTTGAACACCCCAACAGGTACAGGTACGCCCGATACAGGTGATCCCGATGACAGCAGCTGGAGTGGTAGTACGATGAGGAGAACGACCGCCTATACATGAACTATCCAGAAGACTGAGGCATGGTCGTGATCGTGGGCAAGCATGCAGGGTAGCATAGCCTTTTTCTCATGTTATGTAGTTCGTAGCAGAACTACCTTGTCTGAATAAATGTGTGATGTAAACCCTGATGTTATATATGAGATGGAAAACGATTCCCTATTAGTCATTCTTTATTATGTATGTGCTATGTTATCGTGCTTGCGAAACGCTTAGATGCGCTTCTTTCCATTTTGGGGCCTCGTTCCCTAAATCGGAAAGGACCGCATCTAAGTCGTTACAGGAATCAAGAGGAAGAGTTAGAACCGTAACTCACGTGAGCTTCTCCTTGAGTGTATGACGACTAAATCACACTCTAGAGTCCAGATATGTGTTACGGTCTTCTGACAAATCTTGGAGAAGTTCTCAACAAACCTTGTGCAATAGCTAACAAGCTCGAGAAAGCTTTGAAGCTGCTTGACATTCTGAGGAGGCTCCAACTTCATAATGTCTTGAACCTTTTTAGGATCCACCTTGATGCGCTCGACAGAGATGATATGCCCAAGGTACACCACTTCATTAAGCCAAAACTTAGACTTTGAGAACTTAGCATAGAACTTATTTTCCCTTAGCTTATGGATCACAAGCGAGAGATGTTCTGCATGTTCTTCCTTAGTCTCTGAGAAGACTAGAGTGTCATGAAAATCACTAAGACAAACTCATTCTTGAAGGGAGAGAATACATAATTCACCACACAATAGAAAGTCAAAGGAGCATTGGTGAGACCAGCTGACATCACTGTGTACTCATAAGAGCCAAAGCTTTGCGTGAAAGCAGTCTTGGGAATATCTTCTTCATGAATGCAGATTTGATGATACCCCATCCGAAGATCAAGCTTAGAGGAAATCTTGGCCCCTTTCAATTGCCCAAACAGTTCATTAATGTTGGAAGTGGATACTTGTTTCTCATTGTCTTCTTATTCCATGGACGGTAATCGACACAAAAACGGCCTGTGCTATCTCTCTTCTTGAAAAAAATGAACACCACAACCTCAAGGAGAAGAACTTGGTCTGATTAGACCCAAAATTTCTTGTTCATCTAGCTATTTCTTCAACTCATTTAGCTCTTCGGGGCTAAGCTTATAAGGACACTTTTATACGATTTCAGTTCCAGGCTCGAGTTCAATCACAAACTCTACTCGTCGGTGAGGAGGCATTATTTGCAATTCTTCCAGTAAGACATCTTCATACTCATAGACAACACACACTTGAGAAATGGTTGAGGTTTCACCCTTCTCACTCACAGAGAATTAACGAATCATATGATTGCGAGCCACAAAAATAATCACGTCCTCTGAAGGATGAGTCAATTTGACTTCTTTGGCTTCACAATTGACAAAAGCCTTGTTCATCGCCAGAAAATCCATGCGAAGAATAAGATCAATATCTGAATTGCCAAGAAAAATTGGAGAAGCTAGAAAAGAATAATTCTACAACTTGATAGAGATATCCGGAACCACCATATTCGAACTCATCAACATACCTAGGCGAACTACACGCAAAGGTTTCTCCAAAGTTTACGAAAGGAAACCATGCTTCCATTTAAATGGTCTATGCATGAATGAATGAAATGCACTAGTGTCAAATAAAACCTTTGCAAGAAAAGAATGAACCATGAAATTACCCATAATAACATTCGAGGAATTTTCTGCTTCAGCTCCATTGACCATCTTCACCATTACTGACTTGGGATTATGCTTCACCATTGCATTTCCTGGGGTTCTGATTGGAGGAGGAGGTGGAAGACGCTTCTGGCTGGTACACTTGTTGGAGTAGTGGCCCTTCTGACCACACTTGTGACAAGTCGCCTCTGATAGTGGACGTAAGTGAGCATGAGGAGCTCCTAACTTAGGCGGCTGGGACTTCTGCTGGAAACCTAGGTTGGGTGGGTGGTAAGATCCATGACCACCAGACTGCTTGAAATGTTGAGGCTTACGAGGCAGAGGAGGAACCTAGAACTTTTGATCCTTTGGAACAATCTAAGCTGAGGACAAAGAAGAATGAGAGTCCCTGAGGCGCTTCCTTGAATTCTCGACCCTGAGAAAAGCCTACTCAGCCCTGAGAGCTAAGTTATAGGACTGATCAAACTCAGGATTGTCGTGTAGAGCAAGAGAAAGCTGCAAATCTACCTTGAGACCGCCTCTAAACAAATAGATCTTGCTCTTCTCATCTGGAACATCCTTCTTGGCATAGCGTCCAAGGTTCTGGAAGTCGATGTTGTATTGATAAAAAGACGAGCTTCCTTGCTTCAGACTCCAGACGGTCGCCTCTAGAATCCTTGAGGTGCTCCCACCATTCCGCTCCTTGACCTTTCAGCTAGAAAGTAGCAAATCTGACATAGTCCTCAGGCGTTACATTGCTGCACTCAACATTCTTACTCATGTTACATAGCCAATCACCCGCATCAAACGGCTGTTCACAACAAGTGAAGGAGTTGGGATGATTTTCTAGGAATTAATTGAGAGACGCAAACTGGTGCTGGTTGTTGAAATCCCTTGTTGGCCTTGATTCCATTGTTGTATAATTTGAAGCAGCATGTGAGTGTTTGCATTGGCCGCAACCATAAAAGCTTTCCACGCTTCTTTATGAGGAGTGGGTTGTGGAGGGACTACCTGCTCTCCGTCACGACCCTGATTTTGGCGAGTTGTTGGACCCATCCTGGAGACGGAAAACAACTTTAGACTACAGATGAAAGATGAAGGTGATATGCTGAATCAAAGGCTTGAAATATTGCAACATAAACTCTTAGCAATTTGCATTCAAACTAGAATTCGTAAGAATTCTTCCACAAAATTAGTGACGACATCGTATGATTCGAAAATCACTTGTAATTGTCAAGTTTGATCTAGAATTCCTCGGAACAAATGTATATCTCACATACATCCGACGAAAGAATTTCCTAGGTGACTAATGGCATTCCCACATGAGAATTTATGAAATCTTTTTGGTTATGCTATCTGGTTGCGGGGCGAGGAACCTACTCAGTGTACTCAACTACATCCTTCCTGCAACTACCAACACACATTCGAGAAGTTCCGCAAATTCATCTACCTTAGACCTTCAAACGCACAACGATACCAAGCCCGGTAGATCATCTGCGCTATCTCCACCAGTATTGGGGAAAAGTAACGACACTATTTGGCACCAAGCAAAGTATATATATGTTTCGATGTCCGCGTCGTGAGATATTAAGAAATCTGAATGATAATGATGTGTTCAAGAATCCCATGGAGCTCAACTGCCATGAAGAAATCAAGTCAGACAGGAGGCACCAAGTCACAACTCCGTTACATCGGTATCATCTAGATTCCAAAATATCCGTGAGATCCAAAAAAAATTGTGAGCGAGAAGAGGATTAGTATTAAAATTCCTAAGTCGTGAACCTCACCAGAGTAGGGAAGAGGAGTAAAAATAATCCTACTCTCCGATAAAACTAGGACTCAAAATATTTTTTCACTAGAGTCGACTCAGCCAAGTCCGATCAGTCAAAGGCTCCTATGGTCGTATGGCTCCGATTACCAACTTGTAATGTCCACAATGCGACACTATCCATATTTGCAGACGAGGCCTTAATATGGATAGAGGCGGATCTTAGCATTTCGCAAGTACATAAATCATCGCAAATACATTTATGAAGAGATGAGTATATGGTTTGGCATACACTCGCCAATTACTTAATTACAAGTCAGACAACATTATTTCAATCATCCATAAGACAGGGTCCGTCTACGGACAAGATAAATAATAAAATGAAATGATCTATCTCGCTAGCCTAGGAGATGACCAAGGTCCTCTACTCATCGCGGTACATCACGTACATGCGCCCACTACCTTGATCAAACTCCCACTGAAGCTGAAAAGCGTCAAATACCTCTAGATCTGCGCCACCTGAACCTGTGGTGTTCTAGTAATATGTGAGCCACAGGGACTCAACAATCTTGCCACCATGATACTGGAACTAATCAAGTTATTGTGTGTGTCCGAATTCTTGCTCCGCAAAACCCTAAAGATTCAAACTCAGGGGAGTGCCCGAAGATCTCTCGCGGGCTCACCTCACCTAACTCGCTACTCGCTGGGGATGGCAGAGAACTCACCTGATGGTGAGGAAGACACAGAACACGACAGTTTACCCAGGTTCGGGCTGCTAAGAAGCGTAATACCCTAATCCTGCTTTGGTGGATTGCCTCTCGTGGAGTTTGGTTGATGAACTAGTACAGTGTTCGAGGGCCTCCGGATGCTGGCTAGCCTTTGTGTGGTGCCAGTGGGCGAATGAATGAATCCCGTCCCCTCTACGAAGTAACCTATTCTCTCTATATATAGTGGCGGCCCCGGTCCTCTTCCCTTATCATTTCAGCGGGAAGGGATCCCACAACGGCCAATTTTGAAAGGGGACACGGGGAACATGCTCCCCTGCCCAAAGGTAGTCTTCGCCTGAAAAGTGGCTGCCAGCACTGCACGGACTGGTCCAGGGGTGACGTCTGTCCTTCTGGCAGGCGGCGATGACCTTGTTGCACCAGAAAGGAAACCTTTGGAAGATGCCTTGGGAACCCCGGTACGTCCTTGTCCCCCTTTGCACTAAAGGGGAAACTGCCCCGTCCTGCTCTCTGCTGCTCGTCTGTCCTTCCTACGCGTCACCCTTGACTCCTAAGGCCGGGTCTGGCCTCCGAATATCCACCGCTCTTGAGGGGTCATGATGAGGCCCCGTGCGAGTCTTGATGTTGTTCCTCCTCGTGAGGCTTGGCCCCTCGCGAGGACCTTGCCTTGAGTGGTGCCGTGCCTGGTTGTGCTTGCCTGATGAAGTGGGCCAGCCCTAGGCCACAGGCAGGCAGGTCTGGGTATCCCCATTCCCAAAACGCCGACAGTAGCCCCTGGGCCCAAGGCGTGCTCCTGTCGGCCTCTAGGTGAAGCCTTGGCGGGCGGCCTGAGGCGCCGCGGGCCCTAAATGCCTGTGGGCCAGGCCGCTGCATGTAACCGAGCTATTAGGAACCTGCCTCGTTGCGTTGGTCCATTATTGCTTTTCCTTATCCCGCACTTGCTCTTCCTCCTTGGTCTCCAACTCCAACCTGCATCTCCCAGATCCAGCACCGGACCATTCCCTTGTTGGTTCAGCGATGGCGCCCGCCGACAAGCATAAACTGGAGACACAAGGTCTTGCCATGGCTCCTCCGCTCGTGGAGTGTGTCCTCTCCAAGGATGTGGATCTTACCCCCGTGCTCCCATGGATTGCGGCAGAGTCCAACGAGCATGGACGAACCCTGATCTGGCCCAGCGCCACTTCAAAGTGACCCGTATCAAAGGTGGTATACCCTTTCTTCCTCCATAGCATCTTCCCCGGGCTGGTGCCTCCTTTCTTCTTGTTCTTCACCGCCATCCCGAACCACTATGGGATCTAGGCCATTCACCGCCGGAAGCACGAGGCTGGGTCGCCCTTGGCGCATCATTCCTCCGTCGGCAGGAGGTCTGAGGCGTCGGACTCGCCCCCCTCTGTGAGGGGCCCTGTTGCCCCTGCCGTCGCCGGGGCGGAGAGGGAGAGAAGATGGGTCAACGTCGAACAGTAAGTGACTCGTCTTGGCATGCCCCGCGCTTCCATCTTCCACGCATGGCTGATTCCCTTTTTTCTTGACGTCCAAGGGCACTGCCTTGCGGGGGCCAAAAAAGAAGAAGGTTGGCATCAAGCCGAAGGCGACTCCTGATGCACCATCAGCCCTCCCCAACGCGTCGCCGCCTACCGAGGAAGATGGGAAGGCTCACGAGGCAACCTCTCAGGCCTTCGTTGCAGAGCCCCCAAGCCCTCGAAGCGTCCCGAGGCGGTCGTGGCGGCACCGTTGCCCGAGGGGCCGGCTCTTGAGGGGCTTCAGTCCACTGATGCGCCAATGCTCGCAATCTCCGAGCAGCCTTTGGAGCCCCCTATCCCTCGTGACGCTGCCTCCCTGACGGCACCGCCCGCGACAGCACTAGAGGCTCCTTAGGAGGAGATCAAGAGGACTTCGGTATACGTCCAGGTCGTCCTGAACAAGGCCTTCGCTGCCCTAGGCATTGTCATGGTCGTGATGGCAGAGGGCTAGAAGGAGGCCAAGTGTGCTCGTGCTGCGCCCGAGGAGGCGCTGGAGTAAGCCAAATCCGCTTGCACTGCACGTGAGGAGGCGATGAAAGGAGCCGCGACGGCGGCCTAACGCAGCGAAGAGGCGGAGTCTCACTCGAAGGCCTTTCAAGAAGAACAAGCCAAGCTATCCAAGGAGCTTCGCCTGCGGGAGGAAGAACTCGAGGCCCGCAAGACCAAGCTCGCCGCCCGGGAATAAGAGTTGTCCCAGGAGGATACTCGCTGGGCGCGAAGCAGGTGTGCTTGAACGAGCAGGAGAAGGAGATCACCTCAAAGAAGACCCTTCTCGATGCCAAGGGGGAATCCCTCACCGCGGCTGAGAAGAACAAGGCCGCGGAGCTGGTCGGCTTCCGTGACGTTCAGCTCAGGATTTACACGACGGTCCACGCCCTCTGCCGGGATGGGTCCGACAAGCCTATGGACACCTCACAGGGTGGCTTCGCCGTGGTGTTGGAGGACACCGTCATCCAGGTGGACAAGATCTTGGACAGTGAGTGTCGCGACCTCTTTTCTGAGGCCGCGATACGCATTTTCAATCACCTTCATCTTCCTGAGCCGGGGTTTGACTTCGTCTCCGTGATCCTGCTGGTCCCTACGTAGGCCCGCGACAGTGCTGCAGAGGCGGTGAAGGGCCCCATGGAGGCGTTGGTGAAGAGATCCGCCCGCGTCGCAGTTCCCCCATCTCCAAATGCCGCTGAAGCCAACGGCAGGGAAGATGACGCCACTAACACCGACGACATGCCCCCTAAAGATGGAGCGACCGATGACGGCGGTTCCTTCTGATTTCTTCCCCCTTTTTTTTGTGCAATGCACACCGTGCCTCGTGGAGGCGTCAAACAAATTTGCGTTTTCAAGAACTTGTTAAGGTCTGTAATAACTGGATGACTGCTTGAATGTTTTCTTCGCCTCGTTGCTTTCATGTTTGTTGTGATACTCTGCGTGGGCAGGGCTCGGCCCATGCATACCTTAGCCGCCATTGAACCGACCCGATTCCAGGACAGCCCAAGTGGTGAGGGGCTATGGGTCCAGTTAGGTTCCTGAGAACATGCTTAGGAGTCCCCCTTTACGTGCGAGCAACACTCATGAGGGGGAACGCGGCAAGGATTTTGATATTTCAGAACACCTTCAGCACACTGCATCGACAGAGCCCGCCCCGCACATACCTCTCCCACCATTGTACTAACCGGATACTAGGACGACCCATGGGGGAAGGGGCTATGAGCAAAGTTAGGCCCTTGAGTCACGATGCTCAGGGGTCCCCCTTGATGTACTAGCGACTCCAATGCCCCTCCCAAGAAACTACAATTTGGGACTCCCGAACTCCTTCAGCACTCTGCATCGACACGGCCCGCCCCCCGTACCTCCGTCGCCGTTGGACCTCCTAGGCGGCCCAAGAGGGAAGGGGCTACGGGCGCAGATGAGGCTCTTGAGTCACGATGCTCAGGAGCCCCCCTTGATGTACGAGTGACTCCAGCGTTGTCCCTAAGAGATTTTAAGTGGCTTATTAAGCACAATAGTCTTTGCGTCGGCAGGGCCCACCCCACGCATACCTCCAAGGTCGTTGAATCGACTGGATTCCAGGACGACCCAAGGGGAAAGGGGCTACTGGCGTAGTTAGGCCCCCCAGTCGTGATGCTCAGGGGTCCCCCTTGACATACGAGCGGCTCCATACCTCCAGTTGTATGTCCCCCGCACTGGGCATGGGCGTAGTCATAGGCGGACTGGGTTGACTTCCTGGCCAACTGTGGGCATAGTCATTGGTGGACTGTGTTGATTTCCTGGCCAATTATGGGCATAGTCAATGGTGGACTATGCTGATTTCCTTGCCAGCTGCGGGCATAGTCATTGGTGGACTGTGTTGATTTCCTTGCTAGCTGCGGGCATAGTCATTGGTGGACTGTGTTGATTGCCTCCGTCTCGCGGAGCATAGGGCTGCCACTAGGCGTGGGGAGACCCCTCCGCGTCCTCGTGGGGGCCCGGGCGTATACAGCCGCAGCTCGTTATTACATGAGAGTGTCACGGTGGGGGTGTATCTAGGAGGTCGCGAGGGCGCTTTGGCCTTGCGAGTGTCCCTACCCCTAAGGCATGGGCGCCTGATTCCTTCTGGGTCTTCACCCAACACGGAGCATAGGTCATCCACTCGGTGTGGGAGTGACCCCTCCGCATCCTCGGGGGTCCCCGGGCGTATACAACTGCAACTCATTATTACGTGAGAGTGTCACGGGGGAGGGGGTGTATCCGGGCGGTCGCACGGACGCTTTGGCCTCACGAGTGTACCTACCCCCAAGGAATAGGCGCCTGATTCCTTTTGGGTGATTGGTAAACCCTGCTGACTTCTTCTTCTTCGGGAGTGAGGTCGGGTGTCTGCTGCTGAGGAAGCCTGCAAGGATAAGCTTCGGCCGGAGCCCCCAAGCGGGCGGTTGACCGCCCAAATATGCAAGCAAGGTAGAACGTTAGGGTTCGAAGTGTGTGCGACAGAAAGAACTGATGGATGCGTAAATGAAAGTGGCGGCTGGGGAGTGCCCTGAACTCCTAGAGGCCACATGGCCCTATGGGCGCCCTCAAATAGAGTGTGTCACAAAGTTACCTGGCAGCAGCCAACAAAATTCACCTGGTGGCTATGCCGCTGAAGTGCCGAGGGTGCTGTCGTTGCCCGATGTCCTGCTTCCACGGTCCGCCGTCTCCCAAGGCTTGGGACCTTCGCTCGGCCCAAGCATCTACTCCTCTTCCTCACCATGCCCCTATAGGCAAGGCATGAGCATGGCTTGCTGTAGCCGCCGGTAGGTAGCAGGCACGTTCCCCAACCCAAAGGGCATGAGGGTGCCGGCGCTCGGGCACACCCTCCGATGGTCAGCTCTTGCAGGCCAGAAGGGGACTTGAGCCGCGACTTTGTCGATTGTGAGCGCATTGCTGTAGATGTGGGGCCGATCGACCGTACCGACTACGATTGGTAATGCAGGGCAGTCCCCGCCTCGCACGACCTGGGCCTCTCCAAAGTTGTTTGACTGCTCTGATGACTTACTCGCGTGAGCTGGGCGGACGAGTGCCGGAGTGCGCCTCGGGTTGTGCTCGAGCGCCACCCTCGCCTCACTGGTCAGGCCGGGAACCTCCACAGCGGGGAGCCCCAAGTCCGGAACCAGGGGGGCGCCGAGTGCGCCTTCCTATGCGATGGGAGGCATGACCCCACTACTGGAATCCAGTTCTTTGCCGTCAGCCAGGACTTTGCCATCTGCTGGCTGATGGCAAAGAACCTCTTTGCCATCAGTTGACACAAGGCAGAAGGCAAAGGGCTGACTGATGGCAAACATATTGTTTGCCTTGTGTCGGCCCTTTGCCGTGTGCCAGCGGACGGCAAAGAGACCCGGGGAAGACGGCAAAGAGGACGAGTGGGTCCCATGCCTGCCGTGTCCGACGGAAGGCTAACTCTGCCATCAGGGGGCCTTTGCCTTCCGCCATGGGGCCCTTTGCCGTCAGGGGACGGACGGGAAAGGGGCCAACCGTGTAACGGCCGTCTACTCCCCCTCGCGCTCACTGTTTCTCTCTCCCCCCATAGTGTCTCTCTCTCCCCCTCACCTCACTCGCCCCGCCGCCGCCCCGCCTCGCTCCAGCACAACCGGCGACCCCCTCCCCACGGCGACCCCCTCCCCGCAGCCACCCCCTCCCCGCGGCCATCCCCTCCCTGCGGCTACCCCCTTCCCATGGCCACCCCCTCCCCGCGGCCACCCCCTCCCGGCGACCCCCTCCCCGCGGCGAACCCCTCCCCGCGGCCCTCCTCCCCCACCACCACACCTCCTCCCTCTGTCATTGGTGAGTTCATTTTTTTGTTGAGTTCATTTTCTTTCATTTTTTTCATTTTTTCATTTCATTGCTTCTGTTAGTTTAGGTTACTGTCAGTGTTAATTAGGTTAATGTTAGTTTAGGTTAATTAGGTTACTATTAGTTTAGTGTTAATTAGGTTATTGTTAGTTAGGTTAATTAGGTTACTATTAGTTTAGTGTTAATTAAGTTACTGTTAGAAGAGGAGGAGGAGGAGGAGGAGAAAAAAGAATAATAATAATAGTAATAAGATGATAAAGAAGAAGAAGAAGAAGAAAAAGAAGAAGAAGAAGAAGAAAAAGAGGAGAGAGGAGAAGAAGAAAGAAGAGGACCCCGACCCCGACACCCCCCCCCACGACCCCCGACGCCCGACGCCACCAACCCCCGACCCTCGACGCCACTGACACCCGACTCCCGACCCCTGATGCCCGACGCCACTGACACCCGACCCCCGACCCCCGACTCCCGACCCCCGACGCCCGACACCACCAACCCCCGACGCCCGACGCCACCAACCCCCGACCCTCGACCCCCGACCCCCGACGCCACTGACACCCGACTCCCGACCCTCGACGCCCGACACCACTGACCCCCGACCACCGACACCCGACTCCCGACCCCCGACGCCCAACACCACTGACCCCCGACCCCCGACACCCGACTCCCGACCCCCGACGCCCAGCGCCACCAAGATTCGACGCCCGATGCCACCAACCCCGACCCTTGGCCCCCGACCCCCGACGCCACTAACACCCGACTCCCGACCCCCGACCCCCGACACCACTGACCGCTGACCCCCGACTCCCGACGCCCGACACCACTAACCCCCGACCCCCGACCCTGACTCCCGACCCCCGATGCCCGACACCCCCGACCGCTGACCCCCGTGGCCACTGACCCTCGACCCCCGACCCCCTACCCCCGACGCCACTAACCCCCAACCCCGGGCTCCTGACACCTCTTTGGCCTCTTGTTGATCGAAAAGACCCCAACCCCCGATGGTAGTGACCCTCGACCCCTCACGACACTGACCCCCGACCATCGATGCATTTAACCTGACCCCGCCCACCGACACCCGACACCTCTTCTACTTACTGTTGAACGGGAAGGTGCTTTTTTGCCTTCTAGAGGCCCACGGGGTCATAGTTTTGTAAATTATGAGTTAGGTCACATATTTTCCGATTATGTTAATTATAAGAACATCATATTTGTGTTGATCGTGTGAATTTCAATGTGCAGTTGTTCGACGACCTCCACGTGCGTTGGACGAGCTCCGCCCTTGCGTTTGTTGGTGAGCACAAATGACTTCTCCTCCTACCCCCTTAATATGCTCTGTCCCGGTCTTCGTGCCGATGAAACTTGCTAGCTATAGGTTTCTTCAATCATGAGTATGTGTGACCAGTATGCGTCTCCCGTTCGAAAGGGCGACATCTACAAATATGCATTTCTTTGCATATTTATAACCGCCATCCTTTCGAATTGTCCAACATTATCCATGGACATCCCGAGTATGTGTAGATTGGGTTCGTTTTCCCGTATTATGTGCTCTGGATCCGATGCAGAATTTCGTCAGTGCGTCCCTGTTGTTCTCCGGGTACACATCCTCTCTGCTTATTGCCGAGACGTGTATCAGGAGAACATCGGGGAGGTGCTGCCGAAATTCTGCGTCGCATCTGGTGTAGAGAATGGGAAAATGAACCCAATCTACACATACTCGGGTGGGATTAGGACCTATCATTACCTATTAGCGTGTAGGTTGCATGGACGTAATAAAACTGACAAACTTTATTAGCGTATGAATATAGATGATGAATTATATATGTATTTCTTGTGCGCCCATAGGTAGTTAGGCAACATGAGTGATCATGCTTGGATGTACACTGGTCACCCTAGTCATAAAGACATGACCCATGAATGGTTAACAAAAACCAGGGAGTTTGTGAGAGACGCATTTGCAAATGGCAAGCAAAAAATATGGTGCCCCTGTCCCAACTCCGACAACTGGAAAAAGCAGAGAGAGTTTGAAATGGGTAAACACCTGCAGAAGTGGGGTTTTACGCCTAATTATACGGTGTGGACTTTTCATGGTGAGTCTGACCAACGTGCCAGAGCTGAGGTGATTCTTCGTTGCACCGACGAGCATGGTACCGGGATTGAAGACATGGTGCAAGACTTTGATGATGCTCGGGATTCGGACGATGAGATGGAGGAATCTGCGAAGGCCTTCTATGAAATGTTGGAGTCTTCACAACATCCTCTCCACGAGCAGACTGAGCTTTGTCAGCTGGATGCCATCGTGCAAGTAATGGCTCTGAAGGCTCAATTCAACCTAGGCAGAGAATGCTACGATGCGATGATGACGGTATTTGGATGCTTTCTACCCAAAGGCCATGTACAGCCTGCAAACCTGTACCAGTCAGAGAAAATCCTCCGTGTACTTAAGATGCCCTATGAGAAGATACATGCCTATGAGAATGGATGTGCCTTATTTAGGCTTGAGTATGCGGCCTTGAACTATTGCCCCATTTGCAATTCTTCCAGGTATATTGTGGTAGACAATGGTATGGGTGAGAAGAATCAGACCAAAATCCCCATTAGTGTACTTCGGTATCTGCCAATCGTACCAAGACTTCAACGTCTTTTCATGGTCGAAGAGACGGCCAGATAGATGACATGGCACAAATTGGGCAAAAGAACCGAACTAGATGCAGATGGGAAAAAGATGCTGGTAAACACTTGAGATGGTTTTGTGTGGAGGCATTTCGATGCATTACATAAGGATAAATCGGAGGATCCAAGGCAACCTTGAGTTTCCATCAGCATGGATGGGTTCAATGTGTATGGTATGATGGCAACACAATACACTTGTTGGCCTGTTTTTGTCATTCCACTCAATTTGCCACCCGGAGAGATTATGAAAAGAAAGAACATTTTCCTGACATTGATAATTCCAGGGCCCAACTATCCGGGGAAGAATATGAATGTGTACATGCAGCCGCTAAAGGATGAGTTGCAAGAAGCCTGGGATCATGGGATCAAGACCTACTATGCGGCTACCAAAACAAATTTCAAAATGCATGTGTGGTACATGTACTCGACGCATGATTATTCGGCGTTTGCGCTATTCACTAGCTGGTGTGTGCATGGAAGGTTCCCGTGCACCACTTGCAAGGCAGCTCTTCCGTTCCATTGGTTGTAGGATGGTCGCAATTTTTCTTGCTTCGACATGCATAGACAATTCATGGATCCTGACAGAAAGTTCACAAAAGACAAGAAGTATTTCATCAAAGGTAGAGTTGTCAAAAACACTGCACCACCTGCGTTGACAGGCCAACAAACCCTTGATTAGTTAAATGCTCTCGAGCCTGATCCTTGCGTCCAGGATACTTCAAAGGGTATAATACGGAACACGTCCGGACTCACAAGTCATGCTTATGGGATCTGCCTTACTTCAAAGACCTCCTTTGCCCACACAACATCGACGTGATGCACACTGAAAAGAATACTGCGGAGGCCATTTTTGGTACATTGTTTAGCATAGAGGGGAAGTCAAAAGATAATCCTAAGGCTAGAATCGACCTGGAGGCTCTATGTGATAGACCGTTGCAAAACTTGCGACAACGGAAAGGAAAGCAAAGCATAGCGAAGCCAAAGGCATGGTTCAATCTTGAAAGGTCAGCTATGAGGGAAATGCTATTGTGGGTGAAAATGCGGTTGATGTTCCCCGATGGGAATGCTGCGAATCTATAGAGGGGAGCGAGTCTTGAGAAATTGAAAATATTTGGTCTCAAGAGTCATGATTGGCACATATGGATTGAGCGGGTAATGCAGGTGATGTTGCGTGGTTTTATCCCTGAGGATGAATGTCTAGTACTGGCAGAGCTGAGCTATTTCTTCAGTTCTCTTTGTGCGAAATAACTATCGCCTAGCGTGGTAGATGAAATGGAAGAGTTGGCGCGGAGTTGATCTACCAATTAGAAAAGAACTTTCCACCGGGCTTCTTTAATCCAATGCAACATTTGATTTTGCATCTCCCGACCGAGGAAAGAATGGGGGGGCCCGTTCAAAATCGATGGTGCTACTCAACTGAGAGGAGGAAGAAGACGCTTCGAGCTAAGTGTAAAACTAAACATATAATTGAAGCATCGATGGCCGAGGCTTTCATTACTAAGGAGGCGGCAAACTTCGTGACAGCACACTACGAAGCCAAAAATCATCATTTTCATAACCCAAAGCCTCGGTACAATGATGGCGATCGAAAAAAAGTTCGATCCAACCTCAGCCTATTCAAAGATAAGCTCGCACCATCCGGTGCTTCGAAAGGGAAATCGTTGGATGTCGAAGAATGGCGGACCATTTCATTGTATATCTTCACCAACCTAATAGAAGTGCGGCCGTACATCAAGTAAGTTATCGGTAAATTATTGTTCCGCAACTTCTAATTGCTTTGAATTACTCTTATTCCCGGATATTTGATATAGTCGATACGTCATCGAAATCTCGGATCAATCGGTCATCGAAAAGGATTCCGTCGAAGAGTATGAGCTTCTCGCAAAGCATGGAGGCGACTATCCCGGTTTCATCTCTTGGTTCAAACAAAGGGTAATTAATTACCATTAAGGGCCCATTTGAGTTCTTGATCTAATTTGCGGCTAATGCATCCATTCTTTCGTATTAAACTTGTAGGATGATGCAGAGTCTATGGACGCCGAGTTGAAACAAGTCGCAAATGGTTTTTACTATAAGGTCCATTCATTTGACAAATACAACATCAACGGGTATCCCTTTCGTACCTTTCGCAAAGAGCTATCTATGTACAACCTAAAGACTACAAATTGTTCTGTCTCTGCTATCGGCGAAGGAGGCACCGAGTATTATGGAAGAGTTGAAGCAATTTATGAACTTCTATTCTATGGTGAAAACCCACCGACCGTCGTAGTCTTCAAATGTTATTGGTTTGAGCCGAGGGAGAGTAGAAGGACTCATGAACATATAGGACTAGTCGAAATCAACCAAAACACCCACTTAGATGTTCCCAATGTCTATATTACGGCTCAACAAGCGATACAAGTTTTCTATCTACCGTGGGCCTACCAAACTGATCCAAATCTCAAAGGATGGGATGTCGTTTATGATGTGCGACCACATTTTAGACCACCTACCCTCAATGAAGAGGATTACGAACCTCACATTAACCCACACACATATGAAGGAGAATTCTTCCATGAAACACGTATGTCCAAGAAACGTTTCAAGAACCGCTGTACTTCACCCCAGAACATTGAAGTAGACAGTGACAGTGAATCCTTCTACGAGCACGACTGTTATTAGTTCATGTCAGGTATTCTACGAACAGATTTATTTTTCTAAAATATATATATATATATATATATCCTAATTATTGTGAAAATTGCTGGATATAATAAGAAATAAAATAAAATGGGGCTGGTTCCCCTCTTTGCCATCTGCCCCCACATCGCAAAGGGGGGAGGGCAGACGGCAAAGAGGGGAGAGAGGGGCTGGTTCCCCCCTTTGCCGTCTGCCCCCACATGGCAAAGGGGGCAGGGCAGATGGCAAAGAGGGGAGAGAGAGGGGCTGGTTCCCCCCTTTGCCGTCTGCCCCACATGGCAAAGGTAGGAGGGCTGACGACAAAGAGGGGAGAAAGAGGGGCTTAGTTCCCCCCTTTGCCGTCAGCCCCCTCATGGAAAACGGGAGAGGGCAGAAGGCAAAGAGGGGAGAGAGAGGGGCTGGTTCCCCCCTTTGCCCCCCTCTTGGCAAAGGGGGGGAGGGGAGACGACAAAGAGAGGAGGCCTGCCGTTACCACTTAACGGGACATTTGGTGTATCTGTCGTCCCATTTAATTTGCCGTGTGCCCCCTCATGGCAAAGAATCTTTGTCGTCCACTTTACAAAAGCAGACGGCAAAGAACCTCTTCATCGGATTTTTTTTGTTGTCTAGTTTGCCATCTGCTGACCGACGGCAAAGCCTTTGCTGTCTGTGGTTCCCTCCAGTAGTGCCTCATCCCTGGGCACGAAGCCCGAAGGCCCAGGGTGCTCCATGGGGAGGAGCTCCTTCTTCTTCTTGCGTGGGCCTCCGCGAGGTGGCTTGTTGTAACAACCGCAAATTTTTGCCAAGATTTTTCTTTAATAAATTTTGCCTGAATTGTTTTCAAATTCTATTCTGGGTTTTCTGTTGATTTCAAAACCTCTCTTATTCTTGGTTTTGTGAATAACTCTTCTATGAGCTAGAGCTTTTTGAAAATTTAATTGTATCTTGAGTGTTGACTCAAATATTTTCTCCACTGAATATTGCAAATAAGACTTTTTCTTTAAATATCATCTTCCAATTCTATTTATTTAAAACTAGTTTTTATTTTCCTAAGGGTCCAGTTTCGAACTACAGCCACCTGTTAACCTCTTCTCAAAACTCCACAATAAGCTTGGCAATTACCTACTATGTTTCTAGATCAATTTTATATAATAATATAGCCAAGTGTTTTGGTAGGATTAAGCAAATTGATTAATTGTACTTTCCCGTCCAATTGTAGATTTGTACTACAACCCCCTAAATAAAGTCTCCAAAAATTCTATCAAAAATTTTAGTACCCAAAGGGTTAATAAAAATGAGTTTTATGCAAAAACCCAACCGATTAATTTTGGTAAAATATTGCTCATTGATATCTTTTCTCTTTTGGTCCTGGAAGGTACTTTGCACTACAACCTCTTCATTAAAGTCTCTAATAATTCTGTCAAAATTTGTAGAGATAAAGGGGTTTATATGAATGAGTTTTCTGCAAAAATATACATTGGCCTTTTGAAATATTTGAGCACCACTTCTTGTTTTATGTTCTCGACCAGATTGATATTTTGAACTACAACCATACTTTTTCCTTTCCCAATGCTCTTGATATTTTTTGTGCTTGTAGTCCATCCTATAAAACCCTTAAGTATCAAATTTCATCCCCATTGGAGTAGTTTTTACTTCTTTTGCATCTTCATTTTGTTTCTCTCCAGAAAGATTTTTACTATAATTGCATCATGAAGTTGTTGAGTTGCTAAATCAAACCTTGACATCTTTGTGCCCGTCCAATGAGGCTTGTACGTGGTAATTTTTGTGGCTAGCAAGTGCCCCTAGATGCCCTTGGCATTCTGTCAAACAACTGTTGTCCCTGACCAGAATTGACATGGAGTTTTTGTTTGTGTGGTGAAGTTGCACCTAGGAGTGAACCAGCATGTCGTGCAGATCCCTAGTAGAGCCATTAGTCACTTTGGAGTGTTTCACCACCAGCCCAAGCCTCTAGCTAGCCGTGGAAATTCGTCGAGCACCTGGCAGGCATGCTAGATCATACTCTGGAGCGTGTTTTTTGCAGCCAGTAGAGCTAGCCGCCGCGTCGCAGCCCCTGCCGCCCCCTCGTTGCCCGTAACAACCTCAGCGTGTGGGCACACTCGCACGAGCTCCTCGTGAGCCCCTATTACCCCTGCTGCCCTTGCCACCCCTGCAGCGCCGCAGCCGCGCTGCAGCCGCACCGATCATCGTCAAGCAGCAGTAGCAGCGCAGCGATGTAGCACCACCCAAGCCCTCCTCGAGTGCCACCTGCCTCCTGGACTACCTCCCTACGACGAGCCACTTCTTCCCTGCCCCTTGGCCGCATCGAGCCGCGCCGGTGCCCTCGCCACTCGCTGTCCCCGATGATCTCATCCATCCCCGTCGTGGCACCGACACTCCGAGGCTATAAATAGGACCCCCGGCACGCTCAGAGTAGCGCAAGTCCTCCCTGGTAGCCGTAGCCACCCCGTCTAGCTCCAATTTGAGGCCAAGACCCCTTCGTTCCCAACTCCGGTGACCTTCGTCCACCACAGACCTCGGTTCGATTCGGTGTTGTTAGCGTGCCTCCTCCCTGCCTGAGCCTACCACTCGAACCCCCTGGACACATCGAAGCTGCCCCACCCCTCGCCATGCACCTAGGACCCCTCCTAGCTTGCGCCTCGTCGGAGCCGAAGCTCCCTCCGGTGTGGAGGGAGAGCCGCTCGCCCTCGACCTCTGCCGCAGCCCCAAGTCTGTGAAATGGATGCGCCTCGGTCCCCTGAGCACGCATGTGCCCTCCACTCCTCGATTGGAGGATCATGTCGCCGGTGTCCCTCCTTCCTTCGGCCAGAGGAGGAAGAAGGAGACACGAGTCAAACCTGCGCGTGGGCCCCGGGCGTCAGCGTCTCTCCCAGCCAGAGCTCGCGCTAGTGGAGACGCCTTCTACCGAGTATGTCTTCTCTCTTGCGCTAGCGTATTTCGTCTGAAGCGTTTTCTTTTCTTTTTGATTATTAACACATATTTTTGACCAAACTTTGACTGGCTATAACTTTTTATAGAAAACTCCAAATGAGTTGATTGTTTTTCGCACCTCTTTCAAATTCTATGTAGTTTATTTTAGTACTTACTTGAAAATTTTCGAAGACAACTTTATGTTCTGTTTTTATATTGTGTTTTAATTAGCATATATTTTTAAATAGGCTTTGAAGAGAGGAGTTAAAACTCGCAAAAGTTTTGTGGTGCACCCTGCTAACGGCAGTCCTCGGCAACGACACTAGAAGAATGTTGTTGTCGTGTCCCTAGCATGATGCCTTTCCGACAACACAGCCAGAACTGCTCCCAGTTGCTCACCAATTAGCAATTGTCTCGCAATGGCCCACCAGCGCGTTGGTTCGCGGCAGTTTTCGAGGGTAGAGTATTGAAGCCAAATTTGTTGGTTCGCCAGGCAGGATGTGAGAGGATACTCTCGAGTATTAGCAGCTGAATGTATCAGATTCAACCACACCTGAAAGATTAATATCTGCAAGCAAAGTATCAGCAGCAAAGTAGTATGATAACAACGGTGTGAGAAACGATCTGGTGACAAGGCAGACTATTCCTAACTGTCGTATCAACGACGCTAGAAGTTGCCCGTAGGCGAGAAATATTCTTCCCCGTCAACGTCGTGCGAACCAGTATTGTAGCAGGTAGTAGCAGTGTAACGAGTAGCAGCAGTGGAAAGGAACGGGAGTAGTGACAACAGTAGCAAGTAGCAATAGTAGCAAGTAACAGCAGTAGCAAGTATCAATAGCAGCAACAGTAGTAACAGCGCTAGCAGCAGAGCAAGTAACAGCAGTAACAGCAGTAAGCAAAACAAGTGACAAGAGCAGTGGGACCAACTCGTAGGCAATGTGTCGGTGATTCGGTTGGATGACATTCATCATGCAACAGCTATAACACGAGAGATATTTGGCTAGCTCCCGTTCGTCAATGTGATGTAGGCATGCATTCCGTGTGTAGTCGTACGTGCTTAGGGAAAAGAACTTGCATGACATCTATTGTCCATCCCTCCCGTGGCAGCGGGGTCCAAAAGGATACTACAGGATATTAAGGTTCTCCTTTTAATAAAGAACCGGAACAACGATTAGCACTTGGTGAACACATGAACTCCTCAAACTATGGTCATTACCGGGAGTGGTTCCGGTTATTGTCACTCCGGGGGTGCTGGGTCATAACACATAGTAGGTAACTACGACTTGCAAGATCGGATCTAAAACACACATATATTGGTGACAACATAATAATTTCAGATCTAAAATCATGGCACTCGGGCCCTAGTGACAAGCATTAAGCATGGCAAAGTAGTAGCAACATCAATCTCAAAACATAGTGGATACTAGGGATCAATCCCCGTCAAAACTAACTCGATTACATGACAGATCTCATCCTACTCATCACCGCCCAGCGAGCCTATGAATAGATTACTCACGAACAACGAAGAGCTTCATGGAATTGGAGAGGGAAGAAGGTTGATGATAACGATGGCGACGATTTCCCCTCTCCGGATCCCAAAACAGACTCCAGATCTGTCCTCTAGATGAAGAATAGGATGTGGCGGGGCCTCCGTATCGCAAACGCGATGAAATCTTCTCTTCTGATTTTTTTCGCGATGAAAGTGAATTTATAGAGCTGAGTTTGGGGGCGGCAGAGACACGTGGGCCCCACAAGCTTGGTTGCCGCGTCCAGGGGGCGAGGCCGCGGCAAAAGGGCTTGTGGACCTTTGCGCAGGTATTTTTCATATTTTCCGGAAAAATTCTCCGTAAATTTTCTGGACGTTCCGAGAACTTTCATTTCTGCACAAAAAGAACACCATGGCAATTCTGCTGAAAACAGCGTTACTCCGGGTTAGTTCCATTCAAATCATGCAAATTAGAGTCCAAAACAAGGGCCCCCTGTCAACACATGAGCAGTTCGGGTATGCAAAACAGATTATTTCTAGAAGGTTTAGAGAATGTCACATGCAAATTTACTTGGAACGGCAGGTAAATACCCTAAATAGGTAGGTATGGTGGACTCTCATGGAAAAACTTTTGGGTTTATGGAAGTGGATGCACAAGCAGTATTCCGCTTAGTACAAGTGAAGGCTAGCAAAAGACTGGGAAGCGACCAACTAGAGAGTGACAACAGTCATCAAGATGCACTGAGTTTGACTAACATGGAGTGCAAGCATGAACAGGATATAAATCACCATGAACACGAACATCATAGAGGCTATGTTGATTTTGTTTCAACTACATGCATGAACATGTGCCAAGTCAAGCCAATTGAATCATTCAAAGGAGAATACCATCCTATCATACTACATCATAGTCATCTCAAAATCTATGTTGGCATTCAAGACAACCATTATAAGCTCCTAGCTAAATAAGCATGGCATCAGAAACTATGATCTCTAAGTTGTCATTGCAAACATGGTTCTCTCACAACAAAGCTTAATGTGGGACAACAAGCTAGTCATAATTACAAAAACAAAATTGATAGAGTTCATACCAGCTTTTCTAGTCTCAATCACTTCATCATATATCATCATTATTGCTTTTCACTTGCACGGTCGAACCTTGTGAACAATAATAAGCGTGCTCATGCAATGGACTAAGCTGAATCTGCAGGTAAACACAAAGTAGAAGACAAAGTAATATGGCTCTTTGAAAGCTAAACAGGTATGCATGCAAGAGCCACTAAACATTGTAACCAATATCTTCTACCTTGACCCAAAGAAAAACAAAACTATTTACATGGGAAAGCTCCCAACAAGCAAAAGAAGAAAGGAAAATATTTTTGGGTTTTCTCAAAAGGACACAAAACAAGAAAATAAGAAAACGAAAATAAACTAGCATGGATAATATAGTGGCAAAGTGTAAACACCGACTAACAAAGTGAAAGCATAAGCATGAATGTAAAGTTGGTGCAAACACGTACTCCCCCAAGCTTAGGCTTTTGGGCTAGCTTGGTCTACTCCCAAGGAGGGAAATAACCAGCTCCGGGATACTCCGGAGCGCACTGTGGATGCCACTGCTGTGCGAGCTCCTCTGGCTCCCACTGATAAACTGGCATGTGGTACTCGACTGGCAGCTCGGGCATGGGCACCTGTGGTTGGGCCAAGCCCCAATACGCGTAGATGTCTGAGGGCATAATAATGTACCTGCCTGCATAAAGGTTGAACAAAGAAGGAGCAGGCAAAGTAATAGTCTGTCGAGTTCACTGACTATATACTAGGTTATAAATCATCCGTCTCCTAGCATCTCTATCCAGAAAATCATGGCGAACCATGCTGTCATAATCCAGATATTTCTCAGGAAGAAGGATCTCTTCTTCCTCGCAAAGTCTAATGGGTATCTCAAAGTGTCTAGCAAGACGAGTAGAATATATACCTCCATAGACGACACCTTTGGAACGGTTTGTGTTCAAGCGCTGAGCTACTATAGCACCTATGCTATAAGTCTTAGTGCTACAAAGGCCTTCGTGAAAAACCGCAAGGTCTGGAGAGCTACGTGATCCAGCCTCCCCACGGCCAATCAAACATTTTCCCACAAATATTGACTAGTACCGAAGCATAGGAAAATGTATGCTAGCAATTCTAGCACGAGACACTCCTCTCTCCTCTCCAACAGCAATAGTACCTATGAAATCCTCTAGGTCCCGTGGACGAGGATCATGAATATCCCCAACATAAGGTAATTTGCATGCATTGCAAATGTCCTGTAGTGTCATGCACTGGGGATATCGTACTACATGACCTCAACCATGGGAGGATTCTTCCTCAGATAAAAGTTGAAGCTTTGAACGAAAATACTGGTGATGAGGAGGTATTGTGAGCACTTATCTTGAATGAACGCGGTAAGACATGCGTTCTCCACCAAGTAATAAAAGTCTTCATAAAGCTTGGCAGCGCGCAAAAATTCATCACTTGGCCACTCGCACGCTCGAACTTCTGTGACTCGAGGAACCACGTACTTGGGGCTGTTCTTCTCATCCTCCCTGGGGTTACGCCTGGAAGAGGCTCTCAAGAACCTCCTCATCTTGATCCTTTTCTAGCTCTGGAAAATTCTGAAATTTTTAGAGATTTCAAAAGAAAAGTGAATAAATATTAACCCAACTCGTAGCAACTACTCCTACTAGTTCTTAGAGACCGTATCACGCGCTAAAACTACTTGGGACCAGCTAAAATCAACATTTCAAGCTCAAGAACACGGTCAGCAAGGTAGCAAGAATATGCGAAGGATAAAGCACTAGAGCAAAAACTAACTGGACCAATGGAGGAGTCACTTACTAAGGAGCAATTTCCCCAAAACGGTTCGGAGAATGATGCTTTGAGAAAGGAGATCGAAAATCACAGCCAAATGAACAAGAACACGAGTTTGAGCTGCGAATTTTTTTTTCTGGAGGAAGAAGAAGAGGATGGGAGCTGGAATGAGTGGAGGGGGCCCGTGTGGGCCCCAAAAGCTTGCTTGCCGCGGACAGGGGGGGGGGTGGTCGCGGTGACACGGCTTGTGGCCCACTGGGGTGGCCCCCAGGACAGCTCTCAGTCCCAATATTTTTCAAATATTCCAGAAAAAATCATACTAGATTTTCAGGACCATCGGAGAACTTTTACTTTCGGGGTATTTTTCTCCGGGACGCTAAAACAGAAAACAGGAAAAACAAAACTAAACCTATCATTGTTCTTCTTAGCAAAAGAAAGTGAAAGCTTAAAACAGAGGTATCACTACAGGAATCAGCTTCTTTGCCGTTTGCCATCACAGACGGCAAAGACTAAATCCCGTAGGGCAAAGAGAATACCACAGATGGCAAAGAATCTCACGACGGGCAACGTTTCTGCGTCAGCCTACGACGGCATCGTACCTTCTTTGTCGTTTGTCCCCCCAAAGCGGACGGCAAAGCTCTTTGCCGTCAGTTTTCCATAGGAGGAGTCAACAAAGTGCTCGAGATGGCAGCCGACAGGCTTTGCCTCCGTTAGGGGTTAACGGAGGCTTTGCCGTCTGCCTCCCCCTTATTCCTTGCCATCTGCCTCCCCTTATTCTTTGCCGCCTGCCTCCCCCTTATACTTTGTCGTCTGCCTCCTTCTCCTCCCCCCTCCACTCTTTGTTGTCTGCCTCCTCCTCCCCCCTCCTCTGTGCCCTCTTCTTTGCCGTCTGCCCACCCTGGAGGCAGATGGCAAAGAGCCTATATAGACACCCCAGGATGCACAGCTGGGTGCCATGTGGCACCTTTGCCATCTGCCAGCTGAGGGCACAAGTCTTTGCGATCAGCTGGCAGACGGCAAAGAGCCCATATATTACCTGTTTTTTTGTTTTATATTATTTCATAGCACACACACACACACACACACACAACACACACACACACATATATATATATATATATTTGACAGCACATTTATATAATTCACCACACATATATGATATATAGTTCACCACACATATACTTGCCAACACATATATATAATTCACCACACATATATGATATACATATAAATCAATGTACATCCCCATATATCGAAAGAACCAACATACAAATTATTGCACTGTTTATCCATATATACATATACATATAGTTCGACATTGTTCATCAACTCAAATGAAAACTAGATGATATACATATAAAGTTCATCCATCGACATTGTTCAACTCCATGAATGCCAGCTTCCATGCATGTAGTATATCCAATCTGCAAAAATGTGAATAAGAAAGTCAGAAGAAGAACAAAATATGATGCTTTTGAGCTAATTATGTCATTTTAGCGGAAAACAAGCTAAGAATATAATATTCATGAGCTAACCAAGGTTCTTATGCCATTTTTAGCTTATTATGGCATTTTGGAGCTAAATGGGTTAATTATGTCATTGTTGGGGAAATTAAAGCAAGGATAATTTGAAGGAGGAGAAGAAAGTAAAGGAGGAGGAGAATAAGAAGAAATCAAGAAGAAGGAGGAGAAGGAGGAGAAGGAGGAGGAGTAGAAGGACTAGAAGGTCCTTGGCCTTCTCCTCCTCCTCCTCCTCCTTCTCCTTCTTCTCTTCTTCTACTTCTTATTTCTTTTCATTTTTCCTCTTTCTTCTCCTCTTCTCCTCTTGTTGGAGCTAAATTACCTAATTATGTCTTTTTGGAGCTATATGGGCTAATTATCCCATTTTAGAGGAAAACAAGCTAAGAATATAATATTCACGAGCTAACCAAGGTTCTTATGCCATTTTGAGCTTACTATGGCATTTTGGAGCTAAATGGGATAATTATGTCATTGTTGGGGAAATTAAAGCATGGATAATATGAAAGAGGAGAAGAAAGAGGAGGAGGAGGAGAAGAAGAAGAAATCAAGAAGAAGGAGGAGAAGTAGGAGAAGGAGGAGAAGAGAAGGACTAGAAGGTCCTTGGCCTTCTCCTCGTCCTCGTCCTTGTCCTCCTCCTCCTTCTTCTTCTTCTCTTCTTCTTCTTTTTTCTTTCCATTGTTCCTATTTCTTCTCCTCTTCTCCTCTTGTTGGAGCTAAATTACCTAATTATGTCTTTTTGGAGCTAGATGGGTTAATTATCCCATTTTAGAGGAAAACAAGCTAAGTTACAATATTCATGAGCTAACCAAGTTTCTTATGCAACTCTGAGGTTATTATGGTATTTTGGAGCTAAATGGGCTAATTATGTCATTGTTGGGGAAATTAAAGCAAGGATAATATTAAAGAGGAGAAGAAAGAGGAGGAGGAGGAGAAGAAGAAGAAATCAAGAAGAAGGAGGAGAAGGAGGAGAAGGACTAGAAGGTCCTTGGCCTTCTCCTTCTCCTCCTCCTCCTCCACCACCTTCTCCTTCTCTTCTTCTTCTTCTTCTTCTTTTTCTTCTTCTTCTTTCTTTTGATTTTTCCTAGTTCTTCTCCTCTTCTCCTCCTATTGGAGCTAAATTACCTATCATGTCTTTTTGGAGCTAAATGGGCTAATTATCCCATTTCAGAGGAAAACAAGCTAACTATATAATATTCATGAGCTAACCAAGGTTCTTATGCCATTTTGAGCTTATTATGGTATTTTGGAGCTAAATTGGCTAATTATTTCATTGTTGGGGAAATTAAAGCTAGGATAATATGAAAGAGGAGTTGAGAGAGGAGGAGGAGGAGAAGAAGAAGAAATCAAGAAGAAGGAGGAGAAGGAGGAGGAGGAGAAGGACTAGAAGGTCCTTGGCCTTCTCCTCCCCCTGCTCCTCCTTCTCCTTCTCTTCTTCTTCTTCTTCTTCTTTCTTTCATTTTTCCTATTTATTCTCCTCTTCTCCTCTTGTTGGAGCTAAATTACCTAATTATGTCTTTTTGGAGCTAAATGGGCTAATTATCCCATTTTAGAGGAAAACAAGCTAAGTGTATAATATTCATGAGCTACCAAGGTTCTTATGCCATTTTGAGCTTATTATGGCATTTTGGAGCTAAATGGGCTAATTATGTCATTGTTGGGGAAATTAAAGCAAGGATAATATGAAAGAGGAGAAGAAAGAGGAGGAGGAGGAGAAGAAGAAGAAATCAAGAAGAAGGAGGAGAAGGAGGAGAAGGAGGAGGAGGAGAAGGACTAGAAGGTCCTTGGCCTTCTCCTCCTCCTCCTCTTTCTCCTTCTTCTCCTCTTCTTCTTCTTCTTCTTCTTCTTCTTTATTTTCATATTTCATATTTCTTCTCCTCTTCTCCTCTTGTTGGAGAAGAATTACCTAATTATGTCTTTTTGGAACTAAATGGGTTAATTATCCCATTTTAGAGGAAAACAAGCTATGTATATAATATTCATGAGCTAACCAAGGTTCTTATGCCATTTTGAGGTTATTATGGTATTTTCGAGCTAAATGGGCTAATTATGTCATTTATGGGGAAATTAAAGCAAGGATAATTTGAAAGGGGAGAAGAAAGAGGAGGAGGAGGAGACGAAGAAGAAATCCAGAATAAGGAGGAGAAGGAGGAGGAGAAGGACTAGAAGGTCCTTGGCCATCTCCTCCTCCTCCTTCTCCTTCTTCTCTTCTTCTTCTTCTTCTTCATCTTCTTCTTCTTCTTCTTCTTTCTTTTCATTTTTCCTATTTCTTCTCGTCTTCTCCTCTTGTTGGAGCTAAATTACCTAATTATTTCTTTTTGGAGCTAAATGGGATAATTATCCCGTTTTAGAGGAAAACAAGCTAAGTATATAATATATATGAGCTAACCAAGGTTCTTATGCCATTTTGAGCTTATTATGGCATTTTGGAGCTAAATGGGCTAATTATGTCATTGTTGGGGAAATTAAAGCAATGATAATATGAAAGAGGAGAAGAAAGAGTAGGACGAGGAGAAGAAGAAGAAATCAAGAAGAAGGAGGAGAAGAAGGAGGAGGAGGAGGAGAACGACTAGAAGGTCCTTGGCCTTCTCCTCCTCCTCCTCCTCCTCCTCCTCCTTCTCCTTCTTCTCTTCTTCTTCTTCTTTCTTTTCATTTTTTATATTTCTTCTCCTCTTCTTGGAGCTAAATTACCTAATTATGTCTTTTTGGAGCTAAATGGGCTAATTATCCCATTTTAGAGGAAAACAAGCTAAGTATATAATATTCATGAGCTAACCAAGGTTCTTATGCCATTTTGAGCTTATTATGACATTTTGGAGCTAAATGGGCTAATTATGTGTTTTGGGGGAAATTAAAGCAAGGATAATATGAAAGAGGAGAAGAAATAGGAGGAGGAGGAGAAGAAGAAGAAATCAAGAAGAAGGAGGAGAAGGAGGAGGAGAAGGACTAGAAGGTCCTTGGCCTTCTCCTCCTCCTCCTTCTCCTTCTTCTCTTCTTCTTCTTCTTCTTCTTTCTTTTCATTTTTCCTATTTCTTCTCCTCTTCTTCTCTTCTTGGAGCTAAATTAGCTAACTATGTCTTTTTGGAGCTAAATGGGCTAATTATCTCAGTTTAGAGGAAAACAAGCTAAGTGTACAATATTAATGAGGTAACCAAGGTTCTTATGCCATTTTGAGGTTATTTTGGCATTTTGGAACTAAATGGGCTAATTATGTCTTTTTGGAGCTAAATGGGCTAACTATGTCATTGTTGGGGAAATTAAGGCAAGGAAAATATGAAAGAGGAGAAGAGAAACTTACCGTAGTGGTCATCAAGGAGGAGAAACACCTAGAGAAGGGTCGTGCGATGCCGCTCGGGAGTTATTCTGTAGAATAGATATTTTGCAATGTCTCAGTTAGCATGATGACACTCAATTATTAATACTAGTTTATAATGAAAATCATCGTGCCAATCGAAGAGAAGACGGGCATCGGCGGAGGGACTTGACCGCTCTTCTCGCACACACTCTCAAGAGTGGGTCGTATTAGTTAGTAATGAAACAGACATTACACACATGATTTGGCTAATGTGAAAACAACTTACCACAAAAAGCTCATACAGGGCCCGTTGACCCGCCTCATTCCGGGACCTCTCCTCCTCAATCAATCGTGCCGTGGTCTGGTCCCTCTCATCAAGAGCAGCCTAACTTGCCAATCTCTCTTACTCAAGAGCAGACTCAAGAGTAGCCTGGCTTGCCAATCTCTCTTTCTCAAGAGTGGCCTAGTTTGCCAATCTCTCTTTCTAAAGAGCAGCCTAAAACACCATTCCTCATTACTACATTAATGATCTATGGTGACACACATAATGAAATGGATGAAAGTGTTCTTAGTCCGTACAACTAACCTCGATGGCAAGTTCGACTGGCCGTGGACGACGCATTATCTCAGGACAGCTGCTCGACTGGCGCGCCTTGATCTCCGGGACAGTGAGTGGACAACGTATTATCCCATCTCCAATGGCTATCGAGCCATGGGGCCTCCCGCCACCAGATATCATCACGAGCTCTGGATACGAAGGTTCCTGGCTAGGGTTAAAGTCATCCCCTTTCGTAGCCTTCCTCGCGTCCCTGTATGCCACGAGCTTCTGGTGGGATGATATGTTGGTTAAGTTATTGGGATCATCCAGGTCAGACTCAGAGAATGCCTTCTCCTTCTTGTACGAGGCAGTATGGCCATACCATAAAGGTCGTATAAGTGTGGCATCTCCGTCTTATTGTGATGCGCCTAAAAGAAAGGAACAAAATATTAGCATCAAGAATAAATTGCATGAATGATGACGCAAATCACATACCCAGTTTCGTCCAAACTGAAGTAAGTTGGCGCTGCCTTGATGGTGTGGCACACCAACCATTTGCCTACACCAATCCTTCGCATTCTCGTGGATGGCTCGACAACTTCATGTGCACCACTCATCAACCAACGCCTCCCAACAATCCATCTTATCCGCACACCATCTCGGGGGCACCTGAGTTATTAGAAAAAAAATTTAGCGCTACGCCTATGAATGAAATCAAGAAAACTACGTAGAAGGACTTAAGAATAGGTAATTTCCTTCATTTATTGCTCCTTCTTCAGAAACTTTCTACGGCAATCCTTCTTCCGCGTCTTAATACCACGCGTGGCATAGTAATCTCGAATAGCCTGCGGCCGAGCCTCGTGGCGCAAGTTCTGTAGTAACCGCCTACACTCGGCCTGAGAACCCTGGCCGCCTCCTCCTCATATCCATCCTCACACCTATAGAATATCTGCAATCAAACGTGAAAACACCGATTAGTACAATAATTAGCTATATTGTTAATTTTAGATTCTGTAAAAGAATAATTTACCCAAAAGCTCGTGATCACCATCTCGGCCCTCGTGTGGCACAAGACACCATCTATAATCTCCTCCGGCGGGGCCTGCGCAGCTTGGTAGTGCTCCCAGGAAAATCCTAGTGTAGGAACCTGACCCTCACCAGGCAACGTGACAAACCCCGGGAAATTTGTCCGGCAAAGCACACCAAGGACGGAGTTCGGCCTGTGGACTCCAAGAGGGTGTACCCATCCCCTGCAGTATGATAAGGTCAACGCATTAGATATTTGAATAAACTTGAAGGCAAAAGCTAAAAAAAGAGTAAATGTACTTACCTATCTCCTTCAGGTTTAATCACCGGCCTCTGCTCGCGGGTAGCCGGCGCGACCGGGAGACGTGTACTACCACGCTTGTACATGGTGGCCCCATCCACCTACACATCACCCTCACTATCCATAAGCTCATCCCCGCCATCCCCGCCCCCTGAGCTACCCGGACCCTCGGTCCAATCCGGCAACTCGGTACGATCCGGCCAGGTCTCCCATCCGGGACTCTCCACGTCGGGTGAAGCCTCCGGAACCGTAGTCTCCTCCGGCTGCTTCTGGGCCGAATGCACCTCGACCCGAGGCTGCTCCTGGACCGGAGACTCATGGGACCAATGCCCGTCAACAACAGGCTCCTAGAACGGAGTCCCCGTAGCCTCCTCCGCAAACGGGTCGACCATAGTAGTCCTATGCTCGGGTGAATGAGCTGCTGGTGGTGGCGAAGACGGCTCAACCGTCCTCCTGGATCTTCCGCGGCCACCACCTCTCCCTGTACGCTTCCCCTTCTTCCCTACCCGACCAGCACCTCTCCCAGTGGGTAAAGCCGCCGACGAAGAAGAACCCACGGGTGGTGTCGACAGACTGTCTGCCAAGGCTCTACAGAGAGATAGGGGTGGAAGGGAAGTACCACCCCTCGTGTGGGGCGCGTGGGAAGAATCCGTCGAGCGATCTGGACCAGTGCCCACCATCTTTCCACACCTGGTGACCTGCCATGATAAAGATTAAAACAAATTAGTACAACATAAAAAAATTGAATAAATGACATGAATAATAATACGTACATGAATAATAAAGATTAAAATATATATAATTTAAGTTGTGAATCTTACAAACTAATAATCATCATCAATAAATGCATCATCATCATCACTATCACGCATGTCTTCATGAATGACGTGCTCGTCGGGTTCAACGGCGTGAAGTTGTGAAAGGTCTTCCTTTAATCGTTGAAGCATTGACAGGTCATCCGCATCAGTAACCTCTACGAGTTCCAGGTCTTCTGGTTCTGGCTCAGGGCTGGAGTCGGATTCATTGTCGCTGTATACTTCCATGTTCTTGGGTGAAGCACGACGGTTGTTGAAATGTTTCTTGGAAAGACGTGTTTCTTGGAAGAATTCTCCATCATATGTGTCTGGGTTAATGTGAGGTTCATAATCCTGTTCATTTGGGAGAGGTGGTCTAACATGTGGCGGCACTTCATAAACAACATACAAACCTTCCAGATTCTTATCCGTTTGGCATGCCCACGGTAGATAGAAAACTTGGTTCGCCTGTTGAGCCGTAATATAGACATCGGGAACATCTAAATGGCTGTTTGGATTGATTTCGACTAGTCCTATATGTTCATGAGTCCTTCTAGTCTTCTTTGGCTGGAACCAATAACATTTGAAGACTACGACGTTTGGTGGGTTTTCACCATAGAATTGAAGTTCATAAATTTCTTCAACTCTTCCATAATACTCGATAACACCTTCGCCGATAGCAGAGACACCACAATTTGTAGATTTCCGGTCGGGCATAGATAGCTCTTTGCCAAAGGTACGAAAGAGATACCCGTTGATGTTGTATTTCTCAAATGAACGGACCTTATAGTCCAAACCATCAGCGACATGTCTCAGTTCGGCGTCCACAGACTCTAAATTACCCTACAAGTTTAATACGAAACGATTGTTGCATTAGCCACAAGTTAGTCCAAGAATGAAATGGTCCATTATTGATAATTACCGTTTGTTTAAACCAAGAGATTAAACCGGGATAGTCGCCTCCTGTCTCTGAGAGAACCTCATACTCTTCGACGGAATCATTTTCGATCACCGCTCCATCCGAGAATTTGGCGACGTAACGGCTGTTTGAAATATCCAGGAATAAGAGCATTTTAAATGAATTAGAAGTTATGGGAAAATGTGCCGAGAACTCACTTGATGTACGGCCGCACTTCTGTTAGGTTGTTGAAGATATACAACGAAATGTTCCTCCATTCTTCGACATGCAATGTTATTGGTTTCAAAGCGCCGGCCGGTGCGAGCTTCCCTTTGAATAGGCTGAGGTTGGACCCACCTTTTTAGGGTCTACATCATTGTGCCGAGGCTTCGGATTATGCAAATGATGATTTTTGGCTTCGTAGTGTGCTGTCACAAAGTTTGCCACCTCCTCAGTAATGAATGCCTTAGCCATCGATACTTCAATTCTACGCTTATTTTACATTTATCTCGAAGGGTCTTCTGCATCCTCTCAGTTTCATAGCACCAACAATCTTGCACGGGCCCACCCAATCTTGCCTCAGTCGGTAGATGTAAAATCAAATGCTGCATTGGATTAAAGAAGCCCGGTGGAAAGATCTTCTCTAACTTGCACAACAACTCTGGTGCAAACTCCTCCATGTCTTCTACCATGCCAGGCGACAATTCTTTCACACAAAGAACATGGAAGATATAGCTCAGCTCCGCCAGCACTAGCCATTCATCCTCAGGAATAAAGCCACGTAACATCACCGACATTACCCGCTCTAGCCATATGTGCCAATCTTGACTCTTGAGACCAAAGATTTTTAATTTTCAAGACTCGCTCCCCTCTTTAGATTCGATGCATACCCATCGGGAACATCAAGTGCATTTTGATCCACAAGATAATTTCCCTCATAGCTGGCCTTCCAAGATTGAACCAGGCCTTTGGCTTCGACCACTTCTGCTTTCCTTTGCCTTCTCACATGTTTTGTAACGGTCTATGACATAGTGTCTCTTGATCGACTCCAGCCTTAATATTATCCTTTGTCTTCCCATCTATGTCGAACAATGTACCAAAAATAGCCTCTCCGATATTCTTTTTAGTGTGCATCATGTCGATATTGTGTGGAAGAAGGAGGTCTTTGAAGTAAGGTAGATCCCAGAAGCATGGCTTGTGAGTCCAGGCGTGTTTTGAATTATACCCCTTGAAATACCCTGGACGCTCTGGATCAGGCTCGAGGGCATTTAATTGATCCAGGATCTGTTGGCCTGTGAACGCAGGTGGTGTCAAGTTTTTGACAACTTTACCTTTGGTAAAGTTCTTCTTGTCTTTTCTGAACTGATGGTCAGGATCCAAGAATTGTCTATGCAAGTCAAAGCAAGAATACTTCCGACCCTCCTGCAACCAATGAAACTGAAGAGCTGCCTTGCATTGGGGGCATGGGAACCTTCCATGCACACACCATCCAGAGAATAGCGCATACGCTGGCAAGTCATGCATAGAGTACATGTACCACACATGAATTTTGAAGTTTTCTTTTCTAGCGGCATCGTATGTCTTGACCCCATTATCCCAAGCTTCTTCCAATTCATCCTTAAGCGGTTGCAGGTACACATTCATCTTCTTCCCTGGATAATTGGGCCCTGGAATTATCAACGTCAGAAATATGTTCTTTCTTTGCATAATCTGCCCGGGGGGGATATTGAGTGGAATGACAAATACAGACCAACAACTGTATTGGGTTGTCGTCATGCCGAAGGGATTAAAACCATGTGTGGCGGCGCAGACTCGAGGATTCCTTGGATCTGCCGCTTTATCCTGATGCAATCCATCGAAATGTTTCCACGCTTCCCCATCCTATGTGTGTACCATCATCTTATTCCCATCCGCATCTAGTTCGGTTATTTTGCCCAATTTGTGCCATGTCATCTGTCTGGCTATCTCTTCGACCATGAAAAGACGTTGAAGTCTTGGTACGATTGACATATACCGAAGAACACTAACTGCGATTTTGGTCTGCCTCTTCTCACCCATACCATTGTCTACCACAAAATACCTGCAAGACTCGCAATTGGGACAATAGTCCAAGTGTGCATACTCCTTCCTAAATAAGACACATCCTTTCTCACATGCATCTATCTTCTCATAGGGCATCTTAAGTACACGAAGTATTTTGTCCGAATGGTACAGGTTTGCAGGCATGACATGGCCTTTGGGTAGGAAGCGTCAATAGTGCCATCATCGTGTCGTAGCATTCTCTTCCCAAGTTGAACTGAGCCTTCAGAGCCATTACTTGTGCAATTGCATCCAGCTGACAGAGCTCAGTGTGCTCATGGAGAGGACGTTTTGAAGACTCCAACATTTCATAAAAGGCCTTTGCAGATTCCTCCATCTCATCTCCGAATCCCGAGCATCATCAAAGTATTGCACCATGTCTTCGATCCCGGTACCATGCTCGTCCGTGCGACGACGGACCACCTCGGCTCTTGTGCATTGTATAGACTCACCATGAAATGTCCACACCGTATAATTAGGCTAAAAACCCTTCTCTGCAGGTGTTTAATCATTACAGCCTCTGTTGTCTTTTTATAGTTGTCGCATCCACGACAGTGTCAATAGGTTCTTTCCTGGCCATTTGCAAATGCGGCTTTCACAAATTCCTTTGTTTTTACAAACCATTCTTTCGTCATCTCTTTCCGACTAGGGTGACCGGTATACATCTACGCACGATCACTCATCTTGCGTAGCTACTAAAGATAGAAGAAATATATTTATATATATTTTAGTATTTATATTCATCGATTAATCAGGTTCGCCATTTTTATTACGTCCATGCAACCTACACGCTAATAGGTAAAGATAGGTCCTAATCCCACCCGAGTATGTGTAAATTGGGTTCGTTTTCCCATGCTCTGCTCCGGATCCAACGCCAAATTTCGGCAGCACCTCCCTGCTGTTCTCCTGATACACGTCTCCGCAATAAGAGGATGTGCATCCGGAGAACAACAGGGAGGCATTGACGAAATTCCGCATCGGATCCAGAGCACAGCATACGGGAAAACGAACCCAATCTACACATACTCGGGCTATCCATGGATAATGTTGGACAATTCGAAAGGATGGCCGTTATAAATATGCAAAGACATGCATATTTATAGATGTCGCCCTTTCGAAAGGGAGACGCATACTGGTCACGCACACTCTTGATTGAAGAAACCTATATATAGCTAGCAAGTTTCATCAGCACGAAGACCGGGACAGAGCAAATTAAGGGGGTAGGAGGAGAAGTCATTTGTGCTCACCAACAAACGTAGGGGCAGAGCTCGTCCAACGCACGTGGAGTTCATCGAACAACTGCACATTGAAATTCACGAGATCAACACAAATATGATGTTTTTATAAGATAATCAAAAAATATGTGACCTAACTCTTATTTTTTTTTGTTTTTTCCTCTTCTTCTTCTTCTTCTTCTTCTTATTTTCTTGTTTCTTTTTTCCTCTTATTCTTCTTCTCCTTCTTCTTCTTTTCTTCTCTTCTTCTTCTTCTTCTTCTTCTTCTTCTTCTTATTCTTATTTTCTTTTTCTTTTTTCCTCTTATTCTTCTTCTCCTTCTTCATCTTTTCTTCTTCCCTTCTTCTTCTTCTTCTTCTTCTTCTTATTCTTCTTCTTATTATTATTATTTTCTTTTTTCTTTTTTCCTCTTATTCTTCTTCTCCTTCTTCTTGTTTTCTTCTTCTCTTCTTCTTCTTCTTCTTATTATTATTATTATTTTCTTTTTTTCCTCTTATTCTTCTCTTCCTCTCCTATTTTTCTTCTTATTCTTCTTCTTTCTTTCTTCTCCTTCCCTTCCTTTTCCTTCTTCTTCTTTTCCCTCTTCTTCTTTTTTTTTCATCTCCTTTCTCCTTCTTCTTCTTCTCCTTTCTCCTTCTTCTTATTCTCCTTTCTCCTTCTTCTTCTCCTTTCTCCTTCTTCTTCTTCTCCTTTTCTCCTTTACTAAACAGGAAACTAACCTAACTAAACCTAAACCAAAACTGAACCTAAACAAAACTAAAACAAAGCCAAAACCTCACTAAAACATATAAATAATTGAAAAAACTATTAAAAAAAGAAGAAAAAACTATCTGAATGCCGTAGGGGCCCCCAGGGGGAGGAGGGCCGCAGGGGGAGGAGAGGCCGCAGGGGGAGGAGGGCAGCAGGGGGAGGAGGGGCATGGTGAGGGGAGCGAGGAGGACGGTGGCGGTGGGCTGGGGCGCTCGGGTGGGGGTGGCGTTGGCGGCAGTGGCGGTGGGCAGGGAGGCCGGAGGAGGGCGCGCCAGCGGTGGTGGTGTCGGGGTGAGAGAGAGGGGTGTCGGGGTGGAGGAGTGGGTGCAGGGCGGCGGTGGAGGAGGGTGCAGGGCGGCCGGGGAGGAGGAGGGGGCACAAGGCGGTGGTGGAGGAGGGGGTGCAGGGCGGCGGTGGAGGAGGGTGCAGGGCGGCCGGGGAGGAGGAGGGGGCGCAAGGCCGTGGTGGAGGAGGGTGCAGGGCGGCCAGGGTGGAGGAGGGGGCGTAGGGCGGCGGTGGAGGAGCGTGCAGGGCGGCCGGGGGCGAGGATGGCGCAGGGCGGCCGGGGAGGAGGAGCGCGCAGGGAGCTGGGGAGGAGGAGGGTGCAGGGCGGCGCAGGGAGGCCAGAGGAGGCCGCGGCGGGGGTGGTGGTGTTGGGGGTGAGAGAGAGGGGTGTCGGGGTGGCCGTTAGGGGGAGAGAGAGGCGCGTGGGGGTGGGGCTAACTGCCGTTAGGGGGCACCCTCTTTGTCGTCCGCCTCCCGTCGGCACAGAGGAGAAAAGTGGACGGCAAAGAAAGAGGCCGTTAGGGGGGAGAGAGGGGCTGCGGGGTGGGCCGCACACCCTCTTTGCCGTCTCCTTGCATGCTCTTTGCCGTGAGCTGGTAGACGGCAAAGAGCTGGCTGATGGCAAATAGTACCTTTGGCATCAGCCTGCTCTTTGCGTCTGGTTCCTGTTAGCTGATGGAAAAGAGGATCTTTGCCATCAGCCAGCAGACGGCAAAGAAGCAGCAGATGGCAAATAATTGTTTTCCACTAGTGTATGTGACTCTTTGATTCATCCATTTCATGGTCATCGAAAGAAATCCGTCAATGGGGTTGATCAAATCCTTGTGACAAAACTTTCTTGAATCGCAAGAGAGAACAGAGAATTTTCGAATAGCCACTAAGTTACCTCAATGGGGATGTGAATCTCCCCAATAAGAAAATCATACTTCATCTTGACACGAGGAATAGGGCATTCAAAGCTCCCAATAAGAATCGATGAAGTTTTTTCGATAGCATTGATGCATTGTACTTGATATCGTTTCTTTGGAAAGTGCGCGGTATGCTCATTACCGTTGACATGGAAAGTGGCATTGCCTTTGTTGCAATCTATAACAGCACCTGCAGTGTTTAAAAAGGGTCTTCCAAGGATGACAGCCATTGCATCGTCCTCGGGAATATCCAAGATAACAAAGCCTCTTAAGATAGTGGTGTTAGCAACCACAACAGGCACATCCTCGCAAATGCCAACAGGGAAAGTAGTTGATTTGTTGGCCATTTGCAGAGAGATTTCAGTGGGTGTCAACTTATCCAGTTCAAGTCTATGATAAAGAGAGAGAGGCATAAAACTAACTCCGGCTCCAAGGTCACATAAGGCAGTTCTTACGTAGTTTCCTTTAATGGAGCAAGGTATAGTGGGCACTCCGGGATCACCAAGTTTCTTAGGAGTTCCACCTTTGAAAGTGTAATTGGCAAGCATGGTGGAGATCTCAAGATCTGGTATCTTCCGTTTATTGGTCACGATATCTTTCATGTACTTGGCATATGGAGACATTTTGAGCATATCAACTAACCGCATCTGCAGAAAGACGGGTCTTATCATTTCAATAAAGCTCTCAAAATCCTCATCATCCTTTTTCTTGGATGGCTTAGGAGAAAAGGGCATAGGTCTCTGAACCCATGGCTCTCTTTCTTTACCATGCTTCCTAGTAGTGAAGTCATTCTTATCGTATCTCTTAGGTTGTGGGTTATCAAGATTAACCGTAGGTTCAATCTCCACATCCTTATCATTGCTAGGTTGAGCATCATTATGAACATCGCTATCCATAGTGTCACCAGGTTCATGTTCATCACCAGATTGCGTTTCTGCATCAGACGCAGAAATATTATTTGGTTCTTCACGTGTGAAAGTATTAGGTGAACTGACATGCAGGTTTCTCTCATCTGCATTAATTCCTTGAGAATCTTGATCGATTCTCTTAGAATCTTGTTCTTCTTAGGATGACTGGGTGCATCTGCATTAATTCCTTGAGAATCTTGATCGATTCTCTTAGGATGACCTTCAGGATACAAAGGTTCCTGAGTCATTTTGCCTCCTCTAGTAATGACTCTGACAGAGTTGTCATTTAATTCATTGAGCAGGTCATTCTAAGCTTTAAGTACTTGTTCTACCTGAGTAGTAATCATAGAGGCATGTTTACTCAGAAGCTTCAGATCATTGACATTTCTTTCAACACAAGCACTTAAATGACTAAGCATACGAGTACTTTGTTCCAAATGTCTGCTAACAGAATCATTGAAACCCTGTTGTTTGGCAACAAACTTGTCAAATTCATCAAAGCATAGGTTAGCAGGTTTATCAAAAGGAATATCACTCTCATCAAACCTACGCAGAGAATTTACTTCCACTAACTGTATCGGGTTATCGAGACCCTGGATCTCTTCGATAGGTGGCAGATTTTTGACACCTTCAGATGTAATGCCTTTCTCTTGCATAGATTTCTTGGCTTCTTGCATATCTTCGGGACTGTGGAACAGGATACCTCTTTTCTTCAGAGTTGGCTTTGGAGGTGGTTCGGGAATAGTCCAAGCATTATCATTGATCAAGATGTTATTTAGTAGATGTCTCTAAAGACCACCTAGATAGTTGTGCCGGTTGTGTTTTTAGGGAACGAACTGTAGAACAAGCAGCTTGTTCTACAGTTCGTTCCCTAAAAACACAACCGGCACAACTATCTAGGTGGTCTTTAGAGACATCGGTAAGTCCGTTATAGAAGATATCAAGTATCTCGTTCTTCTTAAGAGGGTGATCAGGCAAAGCATTCTGTAGCTGGACGAGGCTCCCCCAAGCTTGTGGGAGACTCTCTTCTTTGAGTTGAGCAAAGTTATATATTTCCTCCAAGGCAGCTTGCTTCTTATGGCCAGGGAAATATTTCTCACAGAAGTAATAGATCATATCATGGGAACTACTGACACATCCACGAGCAAGAGAAGTAAACCAGGCTTTAGCGTCATCCTTTAGAGAGAAAGGAAACAACTTAAGGATGTAGTAGTGGCGGATCTTCTCCTCACTAGTGAAAAGGGTGGCTATATCATGTAGTTTGGTAAGATGGGCTATGACCGTCTCAGACTCATAACCGTGGAAAGGATCAGATTCGACTAGAGAGATTATCTCAGGGTCGACAGAGAATTCATAATCCTTATCGATGACAAAGATAGGTGAAGTGGGAAACTTCGGGTCGTATTTCATCCTAGCTTTCAGAGATTTTTCCTTCCACTTAAGAAGTAATTTCTCAGCGTCATAGGCATACTTACACGCAAGAAAATCCTCAGCTATCTCTCCCTCCATAACGTCGCCCTCAGGTATATCAGGCAATTCATATCTAGGAGAGCTAGATCTAGCAGGAGCAAAAGCAGGTTCTATCTCAATAGTATCGGCAGTTTCAGAAGCATCACGAGCATTGGCAGTAACTCTAGCAATATGAGCATCAAGGAATACCCCTAGTGGCACATCAGGCAAACTAGTATCTCTAGCAGTATCAAGCATAGCATCATCAGGCAAAATAGCATCTCTAACATCATCAGGCAAAGCAGTATTAGGCATAGCATGTCTAGCAGTATCAGGCAAAGCATCATAAGCAGTATCAGGCATAGCATCTCTAGCAGTATCAGGCATAGCATCTCTAGAAGTATCAGGCATAGCATCTCTAGCAGTATCACGCATAGTAGCATCATAAGAATCATCAAGCACATGCGACATATCGAGATTTCTAGCAGGAGGTGATGTCGCAAACTTACTCATAACTGAAGGTGAATCAAGTGCAGAGCTAGATGGTAGTTCCTTACCTCCCTCGTAGTTGAGGGCAAGACTTTAGTTTTTGGATCTTTCAGATTCTTCATAGCAATCAGCAGATATAAATCCCAAGTGACTCGGAGAATATAGCAATACTTCCCCGGCAACGGCGCCAGAAAAATGCTGCTAACGGCAGTCCCCGGCAACGACACTAGAAGAATGTTGTTGACATGTCCCTGACTTGATGCCTTCGCGACAACAGAGCCAGAACTGCTCCCAGTTGCTCAACAATTAGCAATTGTCTTGCAATGGCCCACCAGCGCGTGGGTTCGTGGGAGTTTTCGAGGGTAGTGTATTCAACCCAAATTTGTTGGTTCGCCAGGCAGGAGCTGAGAGGGTACTCTCGAGTATTAGCAGCTGAATGTATCAGATTCAACCACACCTCAAATACTAGTATCTTCAAGCAAAGTATTAGCAGCAAACTAGTATGATAACAACAGTGTCAGAAACGATCTGGTGACAAGGCAGACTATTCCTAACTGTCGTATCAATGGCGCCAGAAGTTGCCCATAGACGGGAAATATTCTTCCCCGTCAATGTCGTGCGAACCAGTATTGTAGCAACTAGTAACAGTGTAACGAGTAGCAAAAGTGGCAAGGAACAGCAGTAGTGACAGAAGTAGCAAGTAGCAACAGTAGCAAGTAACAATAGTAGCAAGTATAAGTAGCAGCACCAGTGGTAACAGCAGTAGCAGCAGAGCAAGTAACATCAGTAACAGCAGCGGAGCAAAATAAGTGACATCAGCAGTGGGACAAACTCGTAGGCAATGGGTTGGTGATTCGGTTGGATGATATTCATCATGCAACAGTTATAACACGGAGAGATATATGGCTAGCTCCCGTTAGTCAATGTGATGTAGGCATGCATTCCGTGTGTAGTCATACGTGCTTAGGGAAAAGAACTTGCATGACATCTATTGTCCATCCCTCCCGTGGCAGCAGGGTCCAAAAGGATACTACAGGATATTAAGGTTCTCCTTTTAATGAAGAACCGGAACAACGCATTAGCACTTGGTGCACACATGAACTCCTCAAACTATGGTCATCACCGGGAGTGGTTCCTGTTATTGTCACTCCGGGGTTGCCATGACAAAACACATAGTAGGTAACTACAACTTGCAAGATCGGATCTAAAACACACATATATTGGTGACAACATAATAATTTTGGATCTGAAATCATGGCACTCGGGCCCTAGTGACAAGCACTAAGCATGGCAAAGTAGTAGCAACATCAATCTCAGAACATAGTGGATACGAGGGATCAATCCCCGTCAAAACTAACTCGATTACATGATAGATCTCATTCTACTCATCACGGCCCAGCGAGCCTATGAATAGATTCCTCACGAACGATGAAGAGCTTCATGGAATTGGAGAGGGAAGAAGGTTGATGATGACGATGGCGACGATTTCCCCTCTCCGGAGCCCAAAACGGACTCCAGATCTGTCCTCCAGATGAAGAACAGGATGTGGCGGCGCCTCCCTATCGCAAACGCGATGAAATCTTCTCTTGTGATTTTTTTTCGGGACGAAAGTGAATTTATAGAGCTGAGTTTGGGGGCGGCAGAGCCACGTGGGCCCCACAAGCTTGGTTGTCGCGGCCAGGGGGAGGCCGTGGCAACAGGGCTTGTGGCCCACTGGCCCATCCCCTCCGGTGGATCTTTGCGCAGGTATTTTTCATATTTTCCAGAAAAATTCTTCGTAAATTTTCAGGACATTCCGAGAACTTTCATTTCTGCACAAAAACAACACCATGGCAATTCTGCTGAAAACATCGTTAGTCCGGGTTAGTTCCATTCAAATCATGCAAATTAGAGTCCAAAACAAGGGAAAAGAGTATGGAAAAGTACATACGATGGAGACGTATCAACTCCCCCAAGCTTAAAACCTTGCTTGTCCTCAAGCAACTAAGTTGACAAACTGAAAGAGAAAGGAAAACTTTGACAAACTATGTTTGATCTTGTTGTTGCAACAATGTCTAACTCGTAACTTGAATTTCAGCAAGATCACAAGTTAACCACATAAACAAGTGACACAAAGGTCTCACGGTAAACTAATATCAATGGCATAATCAGCTAGCAAGCAAATAATAATGAGTTTCAGATACCAACAATTCAATCAAAACAAGCATGAAGCAATATGAATACGTGGTATCTCGCTAGCTCTTTGTGAGACCGCAAAACATAAATGCAAAGCACTTTCCAAGATCAAGGGCTGACTAAATATTGTAATTCATAGCAACGAAGATCAAGTCATGGTCATACTCAATATCAATCAAAAGCAAAACATAAAAATGACACAGGTGCTCTCTAATTGGTGCTTATACAAGAAGAGGATGACTCAATAGGAAAATAAATAGCCATGCCCTTCGCAGAGGGAAGCATTGATTTGCAGAGGTGCCAGAGCTCAAGCTTTGAAAACAGAGATAATAATTTTGGGTGGCATGCTTTCATTGTCAACGGAATGACCAAAAATTCTCAATATCTTCCAGGTTACTCATGCTATAGGCGGTTCCCAAACAGAAAAGTAAAGTTTTAACTCCCCCACCACCAATCAATCACATTCCACGGCTAGCCGAATCCTCGTGTACCGTCCATACTAACATCAATCTGGGGGAGTCTTGTTTTACAGTTATGTTTTCGATTTAAGTGTGGAACTGGCATTCCAATTACCGATCCCTTTCTCGTGAATGACAGTGAATAAACACATGTCGAGGATAACACGCCTAACATGGAAGATACCAATAGCCCCCTGTCACCACATGAGCGGTTCGGGCATGCAAAACAGATTATTTCATGAAGGTTTAGAGAATGACACATGCAAATTTAGTTGGAACAACGGGTAAATACCGCAAATAGGTAGGTATGGTGGACTCTCATGGGACAACTTTTGGGTTTATGGAAGTGGATGCACAAGCAGTACTCAGCTTAGTACAAGTGAAGGCTAGCAAAAGACTGGGAAGCGAGCCACTAGAGAGCGACAAGAGTCATCAATATGCAATGAGTTTGACTAACATGGAGTGCAAGCATGAATAGGATATAAATCACCATGAACACGAACATCATAGAGGCTATGTTGATTTTGTTTCAACTACATGCATGAACATGCGCCAAGTCAAGCCACTTGAATCATTCAAAGGAGAATACCATCCTATCATACTACATCATAGTCATCTCAAAATCCATGTTGGCATTCAAGACAAACCATTATAAGCTCCTAGCTAAATAAGAATGGCATCAGAAACTATGATCTCTAAGTTGTCATTGCAAACATGGTTCTCTCACAACAAAGCTTAATCTGGGATGACAAGCTAGTCATAATTACAAAAACAAAGTACATAGAGTTCATACCAGCTTTTCCAGTCTCAATCACTTCATCATATATCATCATTATTGCCTTTCACTTGCACGGTCGAACGATGTGCACAATAATAAGCGTGCTCGTGCAATGGACTAAGCTGAATTTGCAGGTAAACACAAAGGAGAAGACAAAGTAATATGGCTATTTGAAAGCTAAACAGGTATGCATGCAAGAGCCACTAAACATTGTAACCAATATCTTCTACCTTGACCCAAAGAAAAAGAAAAGTATTTACACGGGAAAGCTCCCAACAAGCAAAAGAAGAAAGGAAAATCTTTTTGGGTTTTCTCAGAAGGACACAAAACAAGAAAACAAGAAAATGAAAATAAACTGGCATGGATAATACAGTGGCAAAGTGTAAACACCGACTAACAAAGTGAAAGCATAAGCATGAATGTAAAGTTGGTGAAAACACGTACTCCCCAAGCTTAGGATTTTGGCCTAGCTTGGTCTACTCCCAAGGAGGGAAATAACCAGCTCCGGGATACTCCGGAGCGGACTGTGGATGCCACTGCTATGCGAGCTCCTCTGGCTCCCACTGATAAACTGGCGTCTGGTACTCGACTGGCGGCTCGGCACGGGCACCTGTGGTTGGGCCAAGCCCCAATATGCGTAGATGTCTGAGGGCATAATAATGTACCTACCTGCATAAAGGTTGAACAAAGAAGGAGCAGGCAAAGTAATAGTCTCTCGAGTTCCCTGACTATATACCAGGTTATAAATCATCCGTCTACTAGCATCTCTATCCTGAAAATCATGGCGAACCATGCTGTCATAATCCAGATATTTCTCAGGAAGAAGCATCTCTTCTTCCTCGCGAAGTCTAATGGGTATCTCAAAGTGTCTAGCAAGACGAGTAGAATATATATCTCCATAGACGACACCTTTGGAATGGTTTGTGTTCAACCGCTGAGCTACTATAGCACCTAGGCTATAAGTCTTAGTGCTATAAAGGCCTTCGTGCAAAACCGCAAGGTCTGGAGAGCTAAGTGATCCAGCCTCCCCACGGCCAATCAAACATTTTCCCACAAATAATGACAAGTACCAAAGCTCAGGAAAATATATGCTAGCAATTCTAGCGCGATACACTCCTCTCTCCTCTCCAATAGCAATAGTACTTATGAAATCCTCCAGGTCCCGTGGATGAGGATCATGAATATCCCCAACATAAGGTAATTTGCATGCATTGCAAAAGACCTGTAGTGTCATGCACTGGGGGATATCGTACAACATGAACTCAACCATGGGAGGATTCTTCCTCTGATAAAAGATGAAGCTTTGAACGAAAATATTGGTGAGCACTTATCTTCAATGAACGCGGTAAGACCTGCGTTCTCCACCAAGTAATAAAAGTCTTCATAAAGCCCGGCGGCACGCAAAAATTCATCACTTGTCCACTCGCACGCTTGAACTTCTGTGACTCGAGGAACCACATACTTGGGGTGGTTCTTCTCATCCTCCTTGGGGTTATGGCTTGAAGAGCCTCTTAAGAACCTCCTCATCTTTTTCCTTTTCTAGCTTGGAAAAATTCTGAAATTTTTAGAGACTTCTAAAGAGAAGTGAATAAAGATTAACCCAACTCGTAGCAACTACTCCTACTAGTTGTTAGAGACCGTATCACACGCTAAAACTACTTGGGACCAGCTAAAATCAACATTTCAAGCTCAAGAACAGGGTCACCAAGGTAGCAAGATTACGCGAAGGATAAAGCACTAGAGAAAAATCTAATTGGACCAATGGAGGAGTCACTTACCAAGGAGCAATTTCCCCAAAACGGTTCGGAGAATGATGCTTTGAGCAAGGAGATCGAAAATCATAGCCAAATAAGCAAGAACCGGAGTTTGAGCTGCGAAACAATTTTTTGTGGAGGAACAAGAAGAGGATGGGAGTTGGAATAAGTGGAGGGGGGCCCTATGGGCCCCACAAGCTTGCTTGCCGCGGCCAGGGGGTGGCCGCGGTGACAGGGCTTGTGGCCCACTAGGGTGGCCGCCAGGCCAGCTCTCAGTCCCGGTATTTTTCAAATATTCCAGAGAAAATCATACTAGACTTTCAGGACCATCGGAGAACTTTTATTTTCAGGGTATTTTTCTATGGGACGCTAAAAACAGAAAACAGGAAAACAAAACTTAACCTATCATTTTTCTTCTAATCAAAAGAAAGTGAAAGCTTAAAATAGAGGTATGTGACTCTTTGATTCATCCATTTCATGGTCATCAAAAGAAATTCGTCAATGGGGTTGATCAAATCCTTATGACAAAACTTTCTCGAATCGCAAGAGAGAAGGGAGAATTTTCGAATAGCCACTAAGTTACCTCAATGGGGATGTCAATCTCCCCAGCAAGCAAATCATACTTCATCTTGACACGAGGAATAGGGCATTCAAAGCTCCCAATAAGAATCGATGAAGTTTTTTCGATAGCATTGATGCAATGTACTTAATATCATTTCTTCGGAAAGTGCACGGTATGCTCATTACCATTGACATGGAAAGTGACATTGCCTTTGTTGCAATCTATAACAGCCCCTGCAGTGTTTAAAAAGGGTCTTCCAAGGATGACAGCCATGGCATCGTCCTCGGGAATATCCAAGATAAAAAAGTCTGGTAAGATAGTGGTGTTAGCAGCCACAACAGGCACATCCTCGCAAATGCCAACAGGGAAAGTAGTTGATTTGTCGGCCATTTGCACAGAGATTTCAGTGGGTGTCAACTTATCCAGTTCAATTCTACGATAAAGGGAGAGAGGCATAACACTAACTCCGGCTCCAAGGTCACATAAGGTAGTTCTTGCGTAGTTTCCTTTAATGGAGCAAGGTATAGTGGGCACTCCGGGATCACCAAGTTTCTTAGGAGTTCCACCTTTGAAAGTGTAATTGTCAAGCACGGTGGAGATCTCAAGATCTGGTATCTTCCGTTTATTGGTCACCATAACTTTCATGTACTTGGAATATGGAGACATTTTGAGCATATCAACTAACTGCATCTGCAGAAAGACGGGTCTTATCATTTCAATAAAGCGCTCAAAATCCTCATCATCCTTTTTCTTGGATGGCTTAGGAGGAAAGGGCATAGGTCTCTGAACCCATGGCTCTCTTTCTTTAAGATGCTTCCTAGCATTGAAGTCATTCTTATCGTATCTCTTAGGTTGTGGGTTATCAGGATTAACCGTAGGTTCAATCTCCACATCCTTATCATTGCTAGGTTGAGCATCATTATGAACATTGGTGTCCATATTGTCACCAGGTTCATGTTCATCACCAGATTGTGTTTCTGCATCAGATGCAGAAATATCATTTGGTTCTTTAGGTGTGACAGTATTAGGTGAACTGACATGCAGATTTCTATCATCCTTCTTCTTCTCCTTAGGATGACTGGGTTCATCTGCATTAATTCCTTGAGAATCTTGATCGATTCTCTTAGGGTGACCTTCAGGATACAAAGGTTCCTGAGTCATTTTGCCTCCTCTAGTAATGAATCTGACAGAGTTGTCATTTAATTCATTGAGCAGGTCATTCTGAGATTTAAGTACTTGTTCTACCTGAGTAGTAATCATAGAGGCATGTTTACTCAGAAGCTTCAGATCATTGACATTTTTGTCTACACAAGCACTTAAATGACTAAGCATACGAGTACTTTGCTCCAAATGTCTGCTAACATAATCATTGAAACTCTATTGTTTGGCAACAAAGTTGTCAAATTCATCAAAGCATAGGCTACCAGGTTTATCAAAAGGAATATCACTCTCATCAAACCTACGCAGAGAATTTACTTCCACTACCGGTATCGGGTTATCGAGACCATGGATCTCTTTGATAGGTCGCAGATTTTTGACATCTTCAGATCTAATGCCTTCCTCTTGCATAGATTTCTTGGCTTCTTGTATATCTTCGGGACTGAGGAACATGATACCTCTTTTCTTCAGAGTTATCTTAGGAGGTGGTTCGGGAATATTCCAAGCATTATCGTTGATCAAGATATTATTCAGTAGAGTCTCAGCTTGTTCTACAGTTCGTTCCCTAAAAACAAAACCGGCACAACTATCTAGGTGGTCTTTAGAGGCATTGGTAAGTCCGTTATAGAAGATATCAACTATCTCGTTCTTCTTAAGAGGGTGATCAGGCAAAGCATTCTGTAGGTGGACGAGCCTCCCCCAAGCTTGTGGGGGACTCTCTTCTTTGAGTTGAGCAAAGTTATATATTTACTGCAAGGCAGCTTGCTTCTTATGGGTAGGGAAATATTTCTCACAGAAGTTATAGACCATATCCTGGAGACTACTCACACATCCAGGAGCAAGAGAAGTGAACCAGGCTTATGCGTCATCCTTTAGAGAGAAAGGAGACAACTTAAGGATATAGTAGTGGCGGATCTTCTCCTCACTAGTGAAAAGGGTGGCTATATCGTGTAGTTTGGTAAGATGGGCTACGACCGTCTCAGACTCATAACCGTGGAAAGGATCAGATTCGACTAGAGAGATTATCTTAGGGTCGACAGATAATTCGTAATCCTTATCGGTGATAAAGATAGGTGACGTGGCAAACTTCGGGTCGTATTTCATCCTAGCTTTCAGACATTTTTCCTTCCACTTGAGAAGTAATTTCTTAGTGTCATATGCATCCTTACACGCAAGAAAATCCTCAGCTATCTCGCCCTCCATAATGTAACCTTCAGGTATATCAGGCAATTCATATCTAGGAGAGCTAGATCTAGCAGGAGCAAAAGCAGGTTCTATCTCAATAGTATCGGCAGTTTCAGAAGCATCACGAGCATTGGCAGTAACCCTAGTCATATGAGCATCAAGGAATACCCCTAGTGGCACATCGGGCAAAGTAGTATCTCTAGCAGTATCAAGCATAGCATCATCAGGCAAAATAGCATCTCTACCATCATCGGGCAAAGCAGTATCAGGCATAGTATCTCTAGTAGTATCAGGCATAGCATCTCTAGCAGTATCAGGCATAGCATCATAAGCAGTATCAGGCATAGTACCTCTAGCAGTATCATGCATAACATCTCTAGCAGTATCAGGCATACCATCTATAGCAGTATCAGGCATAGCATCTCTAGCAGTATCAGGTATAGTAGCATCATAAGCATCATCAAGCACAGGCGACATATCGAGATTTCTAGCAGGAGGTGATTTCACAAACTTACTCATAACTGAAGGTGAATCAAGTGCAGAGCTAGATGGCAGTTCCTTACCTCCCCTCGTAGTTGAGGGCAAGACTTTTGTTTTTGGATCTTTCAGATTCTTCATAGTGATCATCAGATTCAACCACACGTGAAAGATTCGTATCTGCAAGAAAAGTATCAGCAGCAAAGTAGAATGATAACAACGGTGTCAGAAACGATCTGGTGACAAGGCAGACTATTCCTAACTGTCGTATCAATGGCGCCAGAAGTTGCCCGTAGACGGGAAATATTCTTCCCCGTCAACGTCGTGTGAACCAGTATTGTAGCAGGTAGTAGCAGTGTAACGTGTAGCAGCAGCGGCAAGGAACGGCAGTAGTGACAGCAGTAGCAAGTAGCAACAGTAGCAAGTAACAGCAGTAGCAAGTATCAATAGCAGCAACAGTAGTAAGAACAGTAGCAACAGAGCAAGTAACAGCAGCAGAGCAAAACAAGTGACAGAAGTAGTGCGAAAACTCGTAGGCAATGGGTTGGTGATTCGGTTGGATGTCATTCATCATGCAACAGTTATAACATGGAGAGATAGGTGGCTAGCTCAAGTTCGTCAATGTGATGTAGGCATGCATTCCGTGTGTAGTCATATGTGCTTAGGGAAAAGAACTTGCACGACTTGCAGCGGGGTCCAAAAGGATACTATAGGATATTAAGGTTCTCCTTTTAAAAAAGAACCGGAACAACGCATTAGCACTTGGTGAACACATGAACTCCTCAAACTATGGTCATCACCGGGAGTGGTTCCGGTAATTGTCACTCCGGGGTTGCCGGGTCATAACACATAGTAGGTAACTACAACTTGCAAGATCGGATCCAAAACACACATATATTGGTGACAACATAATAATGTCAGAGCTGAAATCATGGCACTCGGGCCCTAGTGACAAGCATTAAGCATGGCAAAGTAGCAGGAACATCAATCTCACATAGTGGATACTAGGGATCAATCCCCGTCAAAACTAACTCGATTACATGATAGATCTCGTCCTACCCATAACCGCCCAGCGAGCCTACGAATAGATTACTCACGAACGATGAAGGGCTTCATGGAATTGGAGAGGGAAGAAGGTTGATGAAGAACAGGATGTGGCGGCGCTTCCGTATCGCAAATGCGATGAAATCTTCTCATTTGATTTTCGCGCAGGTATTTTTCATCTTCTCCGGTGGATCCCCTCCGGTGGATCTTTGCGCACGTATTTTTCATATTTTCCAGAAAAAATCACCGTAAATTTTCAGGACGTTCCGAGAACTTTCATTTTTGCACAAAGACAACACATGGCAATTCTGCTGAAAACAGCGTTTGTCCGGGTTAGTTCCATTCAAATCATGCAAATTAGAGTCCAAAACAAGGGCAAAAGAGTTTGGAAATGTAGATATGATGGAGACATATCAAACCCCACCTCTCTACATTTGGAAGGCAAGCATCCTGAACCTACTTATAACTTCGTTATGTGTGTTTGCTTGGTGAAAGTAACATAGAGTTATGCTATATTTGTGGTGTTATTTCATGTGGCAAAATTATGCATGTGGTTTCATGATATTGAAGTATGGTTTCTATGATTGTGGTGCATGGACAGTGGTCACCCTTTCCTACCCTACATGCCTACCAGATGGGATTCAGTGAGAGTCAGTGTCTTGTGGAGACACGACTATCGGATTGACATCTCGTGGACGAGAGTGCTCAACAAAGCATGCATGTTAGGTGGGTAGTGGCTCTGTCTACACAGGGTTTGTGTTAATCATGCAGGTAAAACTTAAACCTCCTAAGTCGACCATAGATCGAGTCATGTCAGTATGTCTCCTTATTTGCGTGCTACCATAGCTTCCTCGATAATGGATTCGGTATAGTCAGTTGCATACATATTATCAGTCACCACGAGTAGAGGGGCCGGGATGAAGGTATCGACGTCCGTGGTATAAATCCAGTCATACGGTCAGGGAGCATGGGTGTTTCCGGTCTGGGACCGGAAGGGAGGGCACTCCCCGTGAGCGCACGGTATAATTATTTTTGACCCCATGCTAGTCCAGGTCAGAGCCTCCCTGTCTTATGGTGTTACCTTGGCAGCGTAGTCCGGGTGAATCTGGGCTTCGCGGAGGTAAAGCGGGTGTGTGCTGATTCTGAGCGTCCACTTCTAAAATGCCGTGCAAGGGATTAGTCATGATGGCTATTGAAAACCGTGAACTATGGGTAAAGAGTACACCCTTTGCAGAGTCAAAACATTTCGAGTAGCCGTCTCCATGGTCAAGGACGTTGGTTGACAAGTCAAGTGTCGGTCTTCAGAGGTAATTAAAGGAGTATGAGAGTAATCGGGAAATATGGTGGACGATGATGAATATTGTTATCTATGGACTAACCCTTATGATTTTTATTGTTGGATATCCCCTGGGACGGTTCTACCTCCTCGGTATTCTTTATCATCTCATATAAGCCCTTTACGTGGTGTCGCTGACACGCCCGACCGTGGCATGTTTGTTATTATTTCATATAAGCCCTTTATGTGGTGTCGCTGAGACGCCCGATTGTGTCATGTTTATTATCACATATAAGACCTTTATGTGGTGTCGCTGAGACGCCCGACCGTGGCATGTTCATTATATAAGCCCTTTATGTGATGTCACTGAGACGCCCGAGTGTGGCATGTTTGTTATTATTTCATATAAGCCCTTTATGTGGTGTCGCTGAGACGCCCGACTGTGGCATGTTTTATATTCCATCTGATATTAATACCCTTATTGATTGCTTAATGAAGTTTAGTACGATTATAACTTCACTACTAATGCTTGATTAGTATTTTGGGTTAACGCAGTATTATAGCATCATTATGAGTGTATAATTAACGCTGCAAATTATATGTTTGTTCCTTGATGTTTGTGAGTACATTCAAAGTACTCACTGGCTTCTCCCTGGCTATTGTCTTGGCCAGATTGCAAGCTTGGAGAGGAGTTTCTTGACGATAAGATCTAAGCACAGGCTTCAAGGACAACAGCCACGTGAGATAGGAATTATCCCGGTCAACTGTTCCTGTGGGAAATGGAGTCCTAGAGGAGTTGGAGATCCCAGTAATGCTTCCGCCATCAACCAATAGAAACCCTTTTGATGTACTCATTAGACCACCTTGGTCTTGTACCTCAATTTGTATTCTGCTTGGACACTTGTATCAAGGAAAGGTGTTCCAGCTAACAGTATCCCTGGGGCTGGTATACTTAAGGGCCCTTTGAAAGGGAAATTAAATTCCCCGAAAATACGGTCCCCACACTCGTCTTGTTCGTCGTCTGAGCGTTCCTCTGCCGCGATGTTGTAGGCACGCTCGAGTGTACAGATGGCATCCTTATCGTCGTAGGTGATGGTGATGACGCCGCCCCTCCCTAGCATCTTGAGGACGTTATTGCCATTGTGGGTCACTACCATGAACTTGGGGACAGCCGGGTACCCAAGGACCGCGTTGTATGGCAGGTGGATGTGCGCGACGTCGAAGACGATGATCTTAGTGTGGTAGTTCTTGCGCTCACCGTAGGTGACTGGCAGACGCACCTGCCCGATGGGCACGGTGGACCCTTCCATGACTCCTGAGAAGGGCTTGGTCGGCATGAGTTGTTGGTACGACAGCTGGAGTGTTTCGAAGGTCTCGACCGAGAGGACGTTGTGCATCGCTCCACTTTTGATAAGGGTCTTGGTGACAAGGACGTTGCTGATGGTTGGGGTGCACATCATGGGGAGCTTGTCGGCCATGAACGAGCACGTGAGCTGATCACTTGGGTCGAAGGTGACGGTGGTCTGGGACCAGTTGAGGGGGTGCATCGGTTCAGGCTTCGGGAGAGCAGCATACACCTCCCGAGCAAACTTCGTGAAGGCGCGGTTCGAGGCTGGGGTCTGGGCGCCGCCCAGGATGGAGGCCACCGCCCTGACCTCCTGGCAGCCCCCATCCCCATCATTCTTCCTATCTTCATCCCTCCTTCTGGGTGGTGGAGGCAGCGGGGGCAGTCCAGCCTCACGAGGGTGAGCCTCATGAGGCTGACCGCGTCGTTGCCCCTCCAGAAGCTCGTCACACCACCAGACGTCCCGAACCTAGTCGCGCCAGCGGTCCTCCTGAGGCTGGCCGCGTCAACAGTCTTCATGAGGCTGTTCATGCCAGCCCCTTACGTGGCTCTCGGTCATCCTAGCGGCCTCCACTGCAACCACCGCCGCACGCGGGGCCTCTATTTCCCCGTTAGGGGCGCCTGCTGAAGTGCTTAGCACGAACTAGTCGGAGCTCATGGCACTCGGAGGTATCATGGCCACTGGTGCCGTGGAAGATGCACGTTGCCCCCCATGACGGACGCTCTCCCCATCGGTCATAATTTGCCTCATGCTCGGCAGCGAGCACCAACGGAGCCTTGCACTTCGTCTGCTTGGCCTTGATCTTCTTCTCTTCTGGTTTCGCCGCCTGAGGTCCGAGGAGCGACACGCGACCTTCTTCAGCCCTGGCGCACTTGTTTGCCAGGTTGAACTTCTCCAGTGCAGTGCTCATTTCATCACTCATGGCGAGCTCCTCCCTCATCTTGAGGTCGGTGACTCCTTTCGAGAAGGCCGAGATGATGGCCTCATCCGACGCCTTGGGGATCTTGAGGCGCATGAACGTGAAGCACTGTATGAACTTCTGCAGGTTCTCCCCCTCATCATGCTTGATGTGCCGCAGGTCGTTCACTTTGGGAGCGCGGTCGCGGGTGCCCAGGAAGTTGGCGATGAAGCATTCGCATAGATTATCCCAAGAGGTGATGGACGCCCTTGGGATGTTCAGGAGACAAGAGAGCGCACCGCCCTTGAGCGCCATGGGGAACCATCACGCAATGACCTTGTCGTCCCCTCCTACCGCCCTGATACTTAGCGTGTATAGTTGTAGGAACTTGGCCGCGTCCAGTGTGCCATCATATCGTGGGGGTAGGTCGGGCTTGAACTTGTAGGGCCACGCAGTTGTGTAGAGCTCAGGGTTATGGCAAGGCACACCAATGGCCCGACTGGTGCAACACACGCAAGGGCGACCTGGTCCTGTTATTCCAAGGGACCTGCTTCGAGCGGGGCACGCTGGCGGTGCGCGATTTGGAGTTACAGGAGGGCGCGCGCGTCGGCGTGTGGCCGAGGAACCACCTAACACCTTGCTTCATCTCCTGGACCCGACCTGGGTTCGCAAGGCCGGTCGCGGGGACACGCTTCCTGCCTAGCCTCGGGGTCCACACTGCGCCGTGGAGGTGGGGGTGGCGCGTCTTGCTCTTCGTCATTCGCCAGAGACGGTTGGGGTCGAAACGAGCAGGAGAGCGTCGTGGAATCACCGGCAACAGCGACGAGCTCCTCAAAGCACTGGAGCCAGTCGTTGTGGCGGTCAGGGGCGGGCTGGTAGTGGAGCAGCTCGGTGGCCATGGCAAGCGTGCGCCGGCCACGCGGCATCTCCGACCGGGCGCGCGAGGCCGACCCGGAAGCCCGGGCGAGCGACATGGTGGCAGTGCGGCCGTCGGGCTGCTCGGTGGCCGGCTGGGAGGAACCTTACTATGGGCGATGGTGACCGACGCGCGCCGGCGGGGCCCATGGGTTCCGTCTGAGCAACACGGGTGGCGCGGCACTCGGCGCAAGCCCGACGAGCGTCAGCCATCAGAGCGGCGAAGCTTGGTGAAGGCGGATCTTGGAGGAAACCTTGACAGGCCCCTTACGTCGCGCGCCAAATGTCGGACTTTAGGCTCCGCAAAACCATAAAGGTTCGAACTCAGGGGCATGTACGAAGATCTCTCGCAGGCTTGCCTCACCTAACTCGCTACTCGCTGGGGATGGCGGAGAGCTCACTCGATGGTGAGGAAGACACATAACACGACAGTTTACCCTCGTTCGGGCCGCTGTGAAGCGTAATACCCTACTCCTGCTTTTGTGGATTGCCTCTCATGGAGGTTGGTGGATGTCGGATTTCAGGCTCTACAAAACCCTAAAGATTCAAACTCATGCACGTTAATGAATATCTCCCGTGGGCTTGCCTCACCTAGCTTGATACTCGGCGGGGATGGAAAAGAACTCACTCGATGGCGAGAAAGACGCAGAACACGACAGTTTACCTAGGTTGGGGCCGCTGGGAAACATATTACGATACTCCTGCTTGGCTGGATTGCCTCCCGTGGAGGTTGGTGGATGAACTAGTACAATGTTCGAGAGCCTCCGGAGGCTGGTTCAGCCTTGTGTGATACCGGTGGGCGAATAAATGAATCGGGGGGTCCACTCTACGAAGTAACCTACCCTCTATATATAGTGGCAGCCCCGGTCCACTTCCTTTACCGTTTTGGCGCTAAGGGATCCCAAAATGGCCAATTGCAAAGGGGAATAGGGGAACATGCTCCCCTACCTACAGGTGGTCTTCGCCTGCAAGTGGCTTCCAACGCTGGAGGGACGGGTCAAGGTGTGATGTCTGTCCTGCTGGGGGGTGGCGATGGCTTCGTTGCACCAGAAGGGAAACCTTTGGAAGATGCCTTGGCAACCCCGGTATGTCCTTGCCCCCTTTGCACTAAAGGGGAAACTGCTCCGCCCTGCTGTCTGCTGCTCGCATGTCCTTCCTACACATTGTCCTTGACTCCTGAGGTTGGGCCTTGCCTCGGAATATCCGCCGCTCCGGAGGGGTCCTGATGAGGCCCCCTGCGGGTCTGCAAGTCGTTCCTCCTCGAGACTTGACCCCTCGCGAGGGTCTTGCCTTGAGTAGTACCACGTCCAATCGTGCTTGCTTGATGAAGTAGGCCAGCCCTGGGCCGCAGGCAGGCAGGTCTGGCTACCCCCATTCCTAGAACGCTGATAGTAGCCCCCGGGCCCACGGCGCACTCAGGTAGGCTTCTGGGCGAAGCCTTGAGGTCGGCCCGATACGCCGCGGGCCCTTAACGCATTACGGCCAGGTCTGGCGCGCGTCACGCGGTTGGTGTTGGTTCCCCTTGACTTTTGTCTCCGCTCGAGTTATCAGGAGTCTGACTTGTTGTGTTGGTCCATTATTTCATTCCCTTCTCCCACACTCGCTCTTCCTCCTCGGTCTCCAACTCCAACAGGCGTGTCCTAGATCCAGCGCCGCATCGCTCCCTTGCCAGTTTAGCGATGGCGCCCACCGGCAAGTAGAAGCCATAGGCGCAAGGACCCGAACCCGCTGCTCCTCTCCTGGAATGCGCCCTCTCCAAGGACGGGGATCTTTGTGCCCGTGCTTCCAAGTCCAACGATCACGGGCGGACCCTGATCTGGCCTAACGCCATAGAGAAGCGACCCACGTCTAAGGTGGTATACCCCTTCTTCCTTCATAGCGTCTTAGTCGGGCTGGTGCTAACGGGGATATAGCCCTAGGGTAGGGTCATAGGTCTGACCTATACGTCCTACCTACCGACACCTTATTATTAGTTTAAGGATGACAAGGGAAATTCTGACTGGATCGCGACAACATCTAATCCACTTGCTACTGATCCACTTGGACAAGTACATTTTATCCACTCGGATGATAGTCAACCACTCGACCGTATGACTCACTCGGGTATGCAAATGCCAACCGTCGGCAAGGCAGTCGAATCATAGAGGTGGTTCGGTAGTCCGCTGACATTATGGCATCAATGCCCCATCTTGTAACATAAGAGGTGAGGGGGTGGTGCACTCTATATAAGCCACCCCCCTCCACATAGCTGGGGACCAGCTTCTTCTCCCCCGGCGGGTTCATTCTTTCCCTGGAGCTTTGGCTCTCTTTATACCATGTAAATCATCTCCATGACAGATAAAACAAAGCCTCTTCGAAGCACGAAACGTAGGGTTGTTATCTCCACTTTAAGAGGCCCGAACTCGCTAAAATCACCGTGTCACGCATTTGCATCTCAATAGATCATGCTCCTTTATCCTACCCCTTTCTATTGTCGGAATCGTTACCACGACAGTTGGCACCCACCATGGGGCATGGTGTCTATCGAGCCATGATGCAGACGGTTTGTATCCTTTCTTACATCTATTTGGTATTTTTGATGTGTCTCACTTTTTCCAAGAACAGGCTTGTCTTCGGCCTCCTATGCGAACACTGTAGCATGCGATCGTCGCGCTCCGCCGTCGTGCAACGAGCTTGCCGACCCAGCGATGTGATGTCCTAGTTTCAGGCTCTTCCGTTGAGAAATGTGCTAGCCGTCCCAGCGTCGAGCTTGCGTGCTGCCCTCGCACGCTTGTCGTCCGGCGCCGCACTCGCTGGCTCAGTGCCACGCCCCCCGCTATACAATGTGCTCGGCGGCCTAGCACCACGCTCGCCTGCCCACATCGTGCGCTTGCTACCTCGTGACACACTCGCCGGTCCTCACCTTGCTGACAGCAGATGCATGCGTAAGTGCATAACCCACTAAGGCTGCCCGTAATGGGAGTATCATAGATAGTATCATGCATGCCAACTAAGAAATTTTGATGAGGTGGCATAGAGTTAAATGAAGAAAGAGAGGGTTAAGTATCATATCATGATACCGTATCATATTAAATGATGTGATACTATGTGTCTTGCATGACAATAAATGAACCATCCTATGATACTAACATATGATACTATGCATTACGGTTGTGGTATCATACACAAGTATCATATGCATGATACTAGTACATGATACTACTCATTATAACCAGCCTAAGGCAAGCCCGCGTCATGGGCTAGTTGCCCGTTTCATGAAGGTACTTTATCACCTCATTAAGACACCAATTAGTGAGGATTTCAAACGCTAGTTACCTTATTACTACAGCCAATTAATGGATGTCGTGCAGGACTCCGTCTAGAGCTCTTCCTCTGTGGGTGCGTGGCCTCTTCCCATGTCCCACTATGCGTGATTAATTAGTGTGTCCATACGAGATAATGAAGCCATATATGATGGTCTATTCTCTTGGCATGCTCCAATGGAGCCGACTGATGCATGCATGCATAGCTTCTGTATGGCAGTGCATCCGTACATTCAACTGACAAGTAGCATCCCTGCATGACACTTAGTTTATGAAAAATGTATTCGCAGCTATGCTTTCTACTAACTTGCAAGGTCACGCGTCTTCGTCACTTCGCAAGACATGTCTTCGCCACTCTCCAGCTCCGCGCGTCGCCACTCGGCAAGACACGTCTTCGCCACTTCACAGCTCCGCGCATCGCCACTCGGCGATACACGTCTTCGCCAGTCCATGCGGCACGACTACATCACTCGGCAGCTCCGTGCGCCGTCACTCAGCCGGATGTTCCTTTGTCACTCGGCAGCTCCATGCATCGTCACTTAGCCGGATGCTCCATCTTCACTCGGCCACCCCGCGCGCCGCCACTCCGACGGATGCATCTACTTCACTCGACCGTCCCATGCGTTGTTAGACATATAAGATATTCTACACACACTGCATTCAGTTAAATAATTATTTATGCATAACCGAGTGTCAAGTAAGTCGCATATGACGTTCACTCGAAGGACACGCCACTGAATGTACTTCTGCGCTCGGTTCTTTATCCTCATGTTGGATCCTTCACTTTCATGAGTTCAGTCGGATCCTTCTCCCTTTAGACTCTTGCTAGTTCTCACCAGCAAGCACCTGGCACACCTACCGGGTGTATATGGGTGCAATTTACATCAATCATTTCAACACACATTAGATTACTTCGATAACTGTTTATGTTAGCTTGTGTTATATTTCATACAGAAGCTACCTGGACGCCTGTGTGCGTCATTCTCGACGACATGCTAGACTCGATTGCTCCGCCCACCGTCACTTGGTCGGGCGTCTCCACGACAACATTCTCAACTCGGCCTCCCCGTGCACCATTACTTGGCCGCTCCGCTCACCATCACTCGTCAAGATGCTCTTTCGTCGCTCGACCGCTTCGCGTGCCATCACTCAACTGAACGCACCTTCATCACTCGGCAGCTCCGTGCATCGCCACTCGACTGGACGCTCCTTCGTTACTCGGTCGCTCGACGCACCGTCACTCAATTGTATGCTCCTTCGTCACTCGATCGCCCCACGCATCACCACTCGTCGAGACACATCGTCATCACACGGCAGCTCCGTGCATCGCCGGTCGACTTGATGCTCCTTCGACACTTGGCCGCCCCTCACGCCATCACTTGACCGGACGCTCCTTCATCACTCGATCGCTCCGTGCGTTGTCACTCAAGGGGACGCTCCTTCGTCACTTGGCGGCTCCGCGCACTGTTACTCAGTTGGACGCTCCTTTGTCACTCGGCCACTCCTGCGCCATTAGACAACTAAGTCATTCTTCAAACGCTACATTCAATTAAATGGTTGTTTCCGCATCATCGAGTGTCGAGGAAGTCGCACAGGATGTTCACTCGGAGGCCACGCCTCCGAGTGTACCTCTGCGCTTGGTTGTTTATTTTTATGTGGGAACACTTCACTTCCTCTTTGTTTGGGTCTAGTACTCAAACGAGTTCAGTCGGATCCTTCACTTGCAGAAGTACAGTCGGATCCTGCACAAGTACAAGCACCTGGCACACCCAGTTGGTGTCTATGGGTGTTATTTACACAAACTATTTCGGAAAATATCAAATTACTTTGATAAATTTTTATGCTGGCTTGTGCTATTTTTCATACACAGGTTATGTCATCACTCGATGCATCTATGCGCCATCTTCGTCGCTACTCAGGCTCAGTCGCTGCAACGATCATGCATGCATTTTAACATGTTCGGAAGCCGCTTCGATGACGTAGAGTACACGGCCGCCCTGCGTGCCATTAGTGGGTCGGACGCCTCCTCGACATACATCACTTGGCTGCCCTGCGCGTTGCCACTCAGCCGGACTAGTCTACCTCACTCGGATGCCTCGCGCATCACCACTCCGTGTGGCACGTCTTCATCACTAGGCAGCCCCGCGCGCCACCGCTCGGCCTAGCTACGATTCCGTATTGCCTAAGTTAAAACTACTTCCACTATGGACACGCTCCACACTCGGGAACTTAACTGTGACTCTGTATCGCCTAAGTTAAAACCAACTCCAAGTGCGGACATGCTCCACATTCGGGGGCTTAGCTGCGACTCCATATCGCCTAAGTTAAAAACAACTCTGAGTGCGGACATGATCCACACTCGGGGGCGTAGCTGCGACTCCGTATTTCCTAAGTTAAAAACTACTCTGAGTATGGACATGCTCCACACCCGGGAGCTTAGCTGCGACTCCGTATCGCCTAAGTTAAAAAGAACTCTGAGTGCGGACATCCTCCACACTCGGGAACATAGCTGCGACTCCGTATCGCCTAAGTTAAAAACCACTCCGAGTACGGACACGACCCACACTCGGAGGCTTAGCTGCGACTCTATATCGCCTAGGTTAAAAACTACTCCGAGTACGGAAATGCTTCACACTAGGGGGCTTAGCTCCGACTCTGTATCGCCTAAGTTAAAACTACTCCAAGTACCGACACGCTCCATACTGGAGAACTTAGCTGCGAATCTGTATCGCCTAAGTTACTAACAACTCTGAGTGCGGACATGCTCCAGACTCGGGGACTTAGCTGCGACTCCGTATCGCCTAAGTTTAAAACTACTCTGAGTACGGACCCGCTCCACACTCGGAAACTTAGCTGCGAACCCGTATCGCTTAAGTTAAAAAATACACAGGGAGACTTGACTTTGAACCACAAATCATATAATGCAGATTCAACAACCATTCAACGTGACGAGCACTAGAAGGCTTAAACCCTCTTTTGGACTCATCTAGTCTGATAGAGGCTCGGGAACTACACCCAGTGGGTGCACTGACCGTGCCCCCATCGGAAGAGAAATACAAAAAAGAAACATTCTGCTTGGTCAGGTCCAGCAACAACATTCAAGTTCAACAGATTCAACAAACTCCAACCGACTACCACCAATCAGTCAGAGTCTCAATATGTTGTTGGTCACTCGGATCTACTTCAATTCTCAAGTTCACTCACACGTACTATTCAACGGAATCGATCAGGGCAAATGATGAAGACTTCAATCGACGCAAAATTCTGCAAGGCCCTGAAGCACGTTCAAGTTCGGTCTGCTGTTACAAGATTTACATCGACACCTTCACCACTCGGACCCTAATCCATTCGGGGCTAATGACGGGGATATATCCCTAGGGTAGGGTCATAGGCCTAACCTACGTCCTACCCAAGGGCACCTCATTATTAGTTTAAGGACTACAAGGGAAATTCCGACTGGATCGCGACAACATCTAATCTACTTGGTACGGATCCACTCGTACAAGTACATTCCATCCACTTGGATGACAGGCAATAACTCGGCCGTATGACTCACTCGAGTATGCAAATACCAATAGTCGGCAAGGAGTCGAAGCATAGAGGAGGTTCTGTAGTGGGATGACATTATGGCATCAATGCCCCATCTTGTAACATAAGAGGTGAGGGAGTGGCGCACTCTATATGAGTCACCCCTGCCACATAGCTAGGGACCAGCTTCTTCTCCCCCGATAGGCTCATTCTTTCCCTGGAGCTCTGGCACTCTCTATATCATGTAACTCATGTCCATGACAGATAAAACAAAGCCTCTTTGGAGCACGAGACGTGGGGTAGTTATCACCACTGTGAGAGTTGATGGGGACATGTACCTAGGATAGGGTCACAGGGCTGACCTGAATGTCCTACCCAAGGGTACCTCATTATTAGGCCAAGGGTCACACAGAATATTCCGACTGGATACACAAGGCACCTAAAAAGTCACTCGGTACACAAACACTCAGACTACACTCCCATCCACTCGGCAGGATTCCAGTCGACATCAAAGAACAGAAGTCGCCTACGAAGGCCAACAGACATACGTTCAACCAACGGACTTCAGTAGCATTTATTACTTGCATAAGTTATCAGTAACGTATATGTTTAACTCATATCGATCGAGCCCTTAGATGTTGAGGCCTTGATGAGGGGTAGCGCACTATATGTAAGCCACCCCTCCCGTCTAGCACAAGGGTTCGCACCCCCTGTATTACACAATCCACACTGCAAAAGCTCCCGAGCACTGAGACGTAGGGATGTTACCTCGAAGAGAGGGGCATGAAATCATACATCTTTTGTACAAGCTTGCCGTAGCTAGGACTATTCCCTCCCCATTTGTGCCCTACACCTCTACTGTCACGTTCCTTCCCATGACAGTTGGCACCCACCGTGGGGCAGGAGTCTAAGCGATTCGTTCATGGGTGGTGAGATCCATTTCGGAGCCCTCATCTTCTTTGCCGACGACTCGTCATGGCTTCAGGAAGCGCCACTCGACATCAAGGCGCTCCCAAACCATGGAGCAACGCACTTCCATGCAAGCACCGTCGGCGTACTCCTTCTACAGCCGTCGACTCCGCTGTCGGCCCTTAACTTTACTATTCATCATTGCAAGTGATCGAGTCGCTCTAGACTCCTGCGGTGGTTGAAGCACGCAGTGGCTCGTGAGATGTCATCTGCGTCGACCCCTCAAGTCGTAGCCATCGAGCCTGCTGTACCCCTTCAGGACCCAATCCAATCGGTGTCAGATCAGTCTGACGTTCCCTCCAAGTGTGAGATCTGCAACCCAGCTGCAGAGGTCTTCATGGAGGGCTCCGTGGAGAGCCCGCCTGGGTTTTTTCGCCGCGAGCACAAGGCCGGCGAACCAATACTGAGGTCGTCGTCGTCCTCCAACTTCTGGTCGGCCTCAGCGACAGCTCTTCTCTGGCGGTCATCACGACAATACTGAGGTATGTCGTACTCCGATACTTAATGTCGCAGCAGCAGCCAAGATAGCATATTCATTTTATCCGTCAGATATGGAGGCAGGTAGAGGCTTAGAACAGATTCGCACTTTGCTCCAAGCAGCACAACAGCAGAACTCAGTTGGATCGCAATTGCTCAATAGATTACATAGTAATTCACCAAGAGCAGATATAGTCCATTCAGTTTACAGTCCAGGTTTGCCCCATCATCGCACAGATGGGCGCCACCGAGAGTATGAGCACCGAGACGAGTGTGAGAACCAGTTTCCCGCTCGTTATCACCGTGATGACCACCGTCGAGTGCATTCTCCTCCACGGAGCAACTCATATGTGTTCCAACACTATGATGACCGACACCAATTCGATGACGAGCGGAACCCCGGATTTGAAGCAAGAGATGTACTTGCATAGAGAAGGATCAACAAAGGCAGAGCCTACAGAGATGGTCCCTATAGAGATCATCTGAGTGGAAATGGTACTGCAATTTCTGGTCCCGAGTGTTTCAGCAGGGCAGTCCGCTCTGCCGACATTCCCCCAACTTCAGGTTGGCGGCTGGAGTCAGTAAGTTCACAGGAGAGTCCAAGCCCGAAACTTGGCTGGATAATTATCAAGTTGAAGTATAAGATTGGCAGCGGTAACGACAATTTTGCGATGAAGCACTTGCCCCTGATGCTGGATGGTTCGGCCCATGCGTGGCTGAATCAGATGACACCTTCAAGCATATACTGTTGGAAAGATCTGGCCCAAGTGTTCATCAAGACCTTCGAGGTCACTTGCATGCGCCCAGCCGGCCTTTCTGAGTTACAACATTGCGTACAGAAGCCGAGTGAGTCCTTGCGCGATTACATCCAGCGCTGGACCAATCTCCACCACACTTTGGAGAATGTTACCGAGCACCAAGGAGTCTGTGCCTTCAAGGCAGGTGTCAGGTATCAAGAACTATATCTGAAGTTTGGTTGGATAGGCGACATGTCAATGAGAAAAATGATGGAAATAGCCACCCATTATGCAAATGGGGATTGAGAAGACCGCCTCCGTAGAGGAAAAGGTAAAGCAGTCGACAACACTCACGCCAACTCCAATCGGAAGCAGAAGCGGAAGGTTGAAAATGCTTCACTAGGAGAAGCAGCTGCTCTAGCGGCGGGAAAGTTCAAGGGAAAGTCCAAGGCACCGTTTCCCCCTAAGAATTCCAAGATGCAGTCAGATGTTTTGGATCAGCTGTGTGTCTTTCACATGAAGAAAGATGATGAGGGCAATCCAATATTGCCAAAACATACCACTCGACAGTGTCGACTGTTAATCGAAGAGTTCAAGGAAGGTCAGTCCAGTGAAAAAGACCCTATAGAAGAGAATGATGAAGATAAAGATGACTTCCCGAAAGATAACGCAACTCTGGTGATTTTTGCTCATGTACAGAGGAAAATTCGACTGAAAGTCATCAATAGAGAAGTCAACATGGCAGTACCTTCCACCCCAACATATCTGAAGTGGTCGCATACCCCCATCACGTTTGATCAGTCGGACCATCCAGTTGTTGTTCCGACTCCAGGTGGCCAGGCTCTGGTGGTCGACCCAGTTGTCGAGGGTGTTCGACTTCGTAAAGTCTTAATGGATGGAGGGAGTGGGTTGAATATCCTATATGCAGAAACTCTCAAGGGGATGGGCATTCCGATGTCCCGACACAGCGAGAGCACCATGTCCTTTCATGGAGTTATACCAGGGCAGAGGGCCAAGTCACTCGGCCAGATCGGGCTAGATGTTGTTTTTGGCTGTGACAGGAATTTCCGCAAAGAAAAGCTGACATTTGAGGTGGTGGACTTCCAGAGTGCATATCATGCTATTCTGGGTCGTCCTACCTATGCACGTTTCATGGCCCGACAATGTTACCTGTACCTGAAGATGAAGATGCCAAGGCCTAAAGGGGTCATCACTGTTTCCGGCAATCGGCACAGAGCTAAAGACAATTTACAACAAGGGTTAAATATTGCGGAATAGTAGATGGATAGTAGAGTTGGAATAGTACCGGAGGACTCCAATCCAGCCGACCTAATGCGTTCCAAGAACCCTGCTTCTGAGTCCACTTTTTAGTCGGCAGGTGAGGTCAAGCCTGTGCACGTCCACCCGACGGATCCCAATGCTGCTCCGAATATCATATCCATGACACTCGACAGCAAATAGGAAGCCGAGCTCACCCAGTTCCTCCGTGAGTACAGGGACATCTTTGCATGGAAGCCTGCTGATATACCGGCTGTACCCAGGGAGCTGGCTGAGCACCGTCTGCGATTCGATCCAAAGGCGAAGCAAGTCAAGGAGTGTGTGTGACGATCTGCATCAGAGAAGAGGAAAGCAATCGACGAGGAGGTGGCGCGACTCATGGAGGCGAAATTCATTCGCGAGGTTTACCACTCCATGTGGCTCACGAATGTTGTCATGCTTCCCAAGAAGGACAAATCCCATCGCATGTGTACCAACTTCAACAACATTAAAAGGTATGTCCAAAAGACCACTTCCCGCTCCCCTGCATTAATCAGATTGTCGATTCAACTGCGGGATGCGAGCGTTTGTATTTTTTGGATGCTTACTCGGGTTACCATCATATCCGTCTGTTTGGTCGAGACGAAATAAAAATAGCGTTCATGACCCCTTTTGGGTGTTTCTGTTATATCACCATGCCTCTTGGTGTGAAGAATGCCGGTGCAACCTTCATGCGCATGATCCAGAAGTGTTTGCTCAACCAGATTAGTCGTAACATTGAAGCGTATATGGATGATATTGTGGTCAAGTCACACAAAAGCTCCGACCTGCTGACTGACCTAGCAGAGACATTTGCTAATTTAAGGAGGTAATACATCAAGCTAAAACTAGCCAAGTGCACTTTCAGTGTTCCTGGCTGCAAGTTACTCGGTTTTCTCGTTTTCGAACGAGGGATCAACGTTAACCCCGAGAAGATCCGCGCCATCGTCCGAATGCAGAGCCCTGTGCGAGTGCATGACGTACAAAAACTTATAGGTTGTCTGGCAGCATTGAGTCAGTTTATATCTTGTCTCGGTGAGAAGGCACTGCTTTATAACGACTAATGAATATGTTAGATGTATTCGAGTGGAATGATGAAGCAGAAGTAGCATTTGTATAGCTCAAAGCTATGTTTTCCACCCATCCGGTGCTTGCTGCTCCGCACAGTAAAGAACCACTGCTCCTATACATTGTAGCCACTTGTCAAGTCATCAGTATAGTCCTGACTATTGAGAGAGAAGAAGAAGGTAAAGCCTACAAGGTCCAACGTCCAGTCTATTATATTTCAGAAGTGTTGACTCCTTCAAAGCAAAGGTACCCCCATTACCAGAAGCTTCTTTACGGAATTTATTTGCTAGCAAAGAAAGTGGCACATCCAAGCAAAGGTGTTCATCAAGACCTTCGAGGGCACTTGCAAACGCACTGCCGGCTGTCGGGACCCCAATCCTGAGTCATAAGAACCTAGCCTGTAACACATCACATCACTTTGCGGCCTCACGCATGGTAAACTCCACGGCTGCCACCTTACCTCGGCTGGGACCGTTTGCGTCTTTTGGCTCACGTATATGAATATGCTGCTAGCGTTTAAACGACAAAGAAACCGGGTCGACATGACTAGTTATAAACCCAAGCGGTACATCCGTACAGGGACAGGCATACATAACCGAGCAAAGTAGGTTTTAGATCAACAGCGTGTATAGACGAGTCGTAGGAAGCTACAAGGACTCCATTACACCGCGTGACATTTCCCCGAGGGGACAGGCACAACAACAAAGAAGGATACAGGCCGGTCAATCAATGTGTCTACAGGAGTAGCAAGCTACCAAGGCTCGATAGAAGCACAAAGAGGCATTTTCCTGTAAAGAGTACTACTAAAGGCACACAACTAGGTGTCGAATCTCACACATATAATGCATTTCATAACATACACACAATATGCATGATATGTGTAGATAAAACATGGCATCACAACATAACTCTATGACTGAAGCTTTTATTATGGACTCATAAGAATCAACATACTGTGTTGTTACAAACAGGGGTCCCGTGACCCAACACTCAAGTCATACAAACAACAAGCGGAAGCAAAACATGTCTGGGTACAGACATCTACTAAAAGTGGCTGGAAGAGCCTGAAAAGCTACTACGACCCTACCAAAGGAGCCAGACCTCTGTCTGGGATTCCCAAGCTATTCCGGTCAACATCGATCACATCACGTAGAACCTTTTAATGAGTCTAAGTCTTCTCTGCAAAAACATAAATAAAGCAACCGTGAGTACAAAGGTACTCAGCAAGTCTTATATGAGAACTATCTACATATGCATCATGTTTCAGTGAAAGGATTGTGGGGTTTGATTGCAGCAAGCTAGCTTTGACTCTTGGCTAACCTGTACTATGACTACAAGTTCTTTCTTTGAGTTGGGATAGCGCACACGAGTCCACATATTCACCAATGCAATACACCACTATGGATCCAGTCTCGTCTCCCTACGAGAAAGCCTTCCATAGCACTCACACTTATTTTGCATGTTTTAGAGTATTCTTTTGAGTTGTCTATGTACCACATAATGCTTCCAAGTAGTCCATATCTGAGGACGCGGCTATTCGAACAGATTGATTCACCCTGCGGGGGTATACTTCTTAACACATGCTCTCACCACTTAGCACCATATGCACGTCATGCATCTCGGCAACCATCAAGCGGAAGCACTGGCGTGGGTGTCGGCCATGATCGTTAACCACACAAGACCCTAGTCCAGGTTTATTGCCTATTTGAGACTGAACCCGCAAGGAAGTACGGCCGAGGTTTCCTCTACGGCCCCAAACGATGTGCGCAGGGTTCCCAAGCCCACCATCCGGGTGCCACTTGGTACACCGTGCCACTGTGTATCTACCACAGAGAAGCCTACCCCGTCGGGCAGAGCTAAACACAGCTACCAACACTTTTCCTACAAACACCAGAAACTAGTTGCAACTCCTAGAGAGAGATCTAGGCGATTAATAAGCCAAGAGGGTCAATTAAGTATCCCAATGTGTGGTAGTATCTTGTGTTGGATAACATACACAGAACTCGGTTCTTAAGGATGATCCCAATGAGACAACCCACCATGTACTCCTACATGGCCTCTCATCGCTACCTTTACCAAATCGGATTCACACTTTACTCTCACACTGTAGGACATGATCACAACCATTCTGATTCGTCATCCAGATGAATCATACCCGACACTCTAAGCATAGCAGGTATTGTAAGCAAGCATGGATGAGTAACCACAGCAAGGCTCAAGCAGTAGCTACTCATGCTAAGTGGTTTCAACTATTTACTATGACAAAAGTAGGTCATGCAGAGGAATGGGTTCAACTACCGATTACATGTATAGTTGAATCGTGTTTGTCCTAATGCAGTAAAAAAGGGCAGGAGCGAGAGAGTGGGTTTACATCAATATGCTCAAGGGGGTTTGCTTGCCTGACACGTCTGAAGATAGCAATGAGTCTTCATCAATGTCAATGATTAGATCGTCGGAACCATCGTCTACCGAGAGGGAACAACACCGGCTAACAAGAAAGGAACAACAGTTACTTCATGGAAATGCAACACTATGATGCATGTTCAAGAAATGGAGATGAAATGTGACAGGGCTAATATAGCTACCAATTCTTAGGTTGAAACTGGATTTGAATCAGGATTCAAACATCACTTCAACAAGGTATTTTCTGGATACCCTTTTACTTGATTCGACCTGATGCTTAGGTATAACTTGTTTTTAACATGCATGAAGATGGCAATTTGAGGTACTGCTTTTGCTAGCTCAAAGTTTGATCATAGTAATTGAAGTGGAATTCAAATAGGAATCAAATTCCAACTCCAAACTATTTATTAAATTTACCCTATTCATCATTTTGCCTATTTGGTGTTGTTAACTTTCTCAAACCAGCATGAAAATTACATAATCAGATTCTTTGGATTTTTCTGATCCTTTTTCATATATAAATTATTTTCATCCGAGTTATATTTTAATTTCTATGATTTTTACAAGTTTTAGCAATTTCCTGGATTTATTTTATAATAGAAAATCAATTACTGCGTCAGCATTGCGTCAGCAGTCAACTGGCCTGGTGAGAGTCAAACCTGATGTGTGGGGGCCACACGTCAGTGAGCCAAGACTAATCCCAAGTTGACCCGCACTAAGTGGGGTTTGACCCATGCATGGGGCCCTCTGTCTGTGGCTCTGGGGGTTAGTTAGGCTAATTAGGCTCGCCACGTCAGGGGCTGCCGGAGCCTGACCGGCGGTCACCACGGGCGCGGCGAAGTCTCGCCGAAATGGGCCAAAAACGCGCTATACGACTTGGATTCGAGGGCCGAGAGCACTGGGGCTTAGCCCAGCCTCGACCTCGTCTGCCATACCCATCCAGGGCGAGGGAACATTGCCAGAGTAGGGCCGGCGACGTGCTCTCGCGGTGGCCGGAGCTCGGCCGACGCGGGGAGCGGGCTACCGGGCACGATAGAGCGAGGGAGGAGAGGGAAAAGGTTCAGGGGCTCACGAGGAACCCATTTACAGTGATTGAGAGGTCGGGGTTGTTCCCTAGCCGGCGGATCGACGTCGGGAAGTTCCGATGGCCGACGAAGAAAATGGCGGTGGCGGCGGCGACATGAGGGCTTCGGGCTTGATTCTGTCGGCGAGGAGGAGAAGGGCATCGAGGCGGTCCTTCTGGGCTTCACGGGGAGGCGAGGGGTGTCCGGGGACCGGAGAGGCGAGCCCGAGCTCTAGCTCGGCAATGGTGGCAACGAGGGAAAGCAGAGAGAGAGAAGGGGGGAACTGGAGAGAGGAGAGGAGGAGATCGGGACGGCTCAGCGGCGTGGAGATAAGGGAGAGGAGGGCGACGAGGCAGGCAGGCAGGGAGGAGGTGGGAGCAGGAGGTGGCGCGGCCAGCCCCGTGCTCATCTTCCCCTCTGCCTACTGGCAGGAGGAGGAAGATGACAGGGGAGCCCCTAGTGGGCTGGGCCTGCCAGATGAGCGCCAGGTAGCTCTCTCTCTCTCTTCTTTTTATTTCTTTCTAGCATTTAGATTTAGGTTTTAAAATAAATTGTTTGATCAAAAATAGAACCCTAAAATGTTATTATGTGACAGAGACAATAATATCCAATGCCACATAAAAGTTTCAACATTTTTGAAACTTTAAAAATAGAAGGAATCAAAATAATTCCATTCCAATTAGCTATTTGGTCAACTCAAAAATACTTTCTCAAAAGTTCCTGTGACCTAGAATTTTGGTTTGAAAAATTTATTTTATGTCACTATGTTTCCAAGTATTTGGAAAGTTTTCTTGGTCCCTTTTAAGGTATTAGTTTTATTGCCTTGTTGTCAATTTTTCAAATCATTGGGGTTTTGATCACTTCCTAATTGTAGATCATCCCCATTGTATTAAGTTGATTTGAATGCATGCATGAATGCTCACTGATGCAACTAACTACAAGCTATAATCTAGGGTTGTGACAACTCAACCCCACTAAACAAGAATCGCGTCCCGAGATTCAAGCGTAGTCGGGAAGAGGAAGAGGGGAGACTACACTATCACAATCTTCACGATCTATTTGCTCCTCTCGAGGATATTGATTCATCTCATCATGTTGATCTTGACATCTTTGTCTTTGAGATCTTCATCTAGCTCGAGACAAAAGAACAGGAAGGCTCTACAAGATTCGATCTCCTCAAGATCGAGCAACTCAAGATCAATTTTTAAAATGAGACGTGGAAACGTCCCTTGAGCTGAGACACTATACACATAACATGGATGAGGAAATGGGACATATTACAGAGGTTCAATTGGTAGGCAACAAATCCACGCTTAAATTAGATGGAGACGAGGGTTCAAAGCAGCGAGGATTATGTTACACTTCATACCATAACGGGGCACCTTAGAAGATGACTCATAGAGGTATTCCTTTAAGTGGCAAAAAGAATTAGTTTTGATCCAAATATCATTGAAACTATTCATACCAGAGTAAGGCAATTCACAAATGATTGTTGGACGAATTTGAAAGAATGGCATACTCAGTTGGAAAGAAACTAGAGTTATAGAACAACTGGGCGAACGAAAGGCACATTCCAAGTATTACCGAGGATATAACCTAGTGTATGAGCGTGCTCTCAAGAAGTTGAGCATTTCCTTATTCATAAAAGTTTACCAACATCCGTGCCAAGGATCCTGGTGACACATCATACTACCCTGATGAATAATGGTGGAGGATGCAGATGCAAAGGAAGACAACACTTCGTCAGATTTCACCTTAGCTGTGCCAAGGGAAAGAAATCTGGTTGATCGACCGAAAGATATTTAGCACTCCGCTTCTAATGTTGTCCTTGATGTACTAGCACAACCCAATTATAGATCATGCTTGATATCTAGCACATCAAGTATAGGTCGGAATTCGGGGCATCAAAGGGAGTCCATGAGGAACAACTTCCAAAATAAGTCATACAAAACCTCACGGAAGATGGCTAAGATTGCTGATGCAAGATATTATAATATCAAGTCTTCCGGCTAGGTGTGTTAGCCACAACATCACTTTACCGGGTTACATAGAGACCAATATTATAATTCTTGGCGAAAGTTCCAACCATTTTAACTGCCTGAGATTCAGCTCCGGTTGGTGACACGATGCTTTAGACTCAGCATGTCTGAAAAGAAAGTTTGCAACACAAATCGACGGGATAACATTGGAAGATTCTCAGGAAATGAACTACGGAGGACAACTCCAAAACATGAGCTGGATTGCAAGACCCACGTGAACACACTGCCCAAGACAATCATGACCACATGAAAAGTCTTACAACAAAACATTACCGAGTTCTGGATGGGAACCATCATTGCGGGTAACGAACCTATGTGCAAGTCCGTCTTGGCCCTTCGGGAATAACACCTAACTTATTTTCCTTGAACAAATCAATCAGTGGCTTGGTGTGCTAGGAGATACATATGGAATGGAGGTAGCTAATCTCTCAGACCATAGAAAACTTCGCACGTGCATGACTGACTTGAGATGATTCCGAAGAAAACAAATTAACTTTTCTCGAATTCACGGCGACAACTTGCATCAGATGCACATGAATTAGAAGAATTCACTTCTTACACCTAACATATACCTCGTGCAGGAGACATGAAGACAATGTCTACAAAGTTTCCAGGACTAGCTTAATGTCCAACATATCATGGAAAAAATGAGAATGTTGCCAATGGGCTCAACAACAATTCATCAAGATACCCATATAAATTGATTTCCACAACTATGTGAGCAAGATAATAGCATTGGTCAGATCAAAGAATAAAATAGTGTAGGCTCAAGGAAAACCCTGAGTAAGACACCGTTACGAAAATCTTTGGTTCTGAGTTTGATTTGACAATAGCCCATACTCAAATCAAAATTGAACAAGATAATATATGCAACAATTGATCACACGAATCAACCGATGGAAATATCATCTTTCTTCAAACTCACACAACAGGAAAAATATCCTTTTTAAATGAGCTAAGTTTAGGCGAAGCTTTTATCTTCCAACTCCCCAAGTTGTTGTTTAGCTTAACCAACTAGCTCGAGGTATCCAACACGAATTCTTGGAGAAGATGGCTTATAGAGAAACCAACTTTATCACGAGCTCTATCATAACAGTCAGGAAACAACCTGGTAATACTTCCGAGAAGATATTCGGGAAATCACGAACCACCGATATGTTATTAAGCTCAGGAACAATCTCGCTTTTCAGGGCAAGATGATGTGATCAATAGAGCGAGGGATTGACAAAATCCAAACTCATTAATCGAAAAGTGCACCATGAAACGTGGACTAGGTAGCACGCTCAGTCTTAGGATGACGATTCAGTCACCATCACCATAAGAGTGAATTTATAGTCCATTAACTACTAAACAATGACATTGCTAGGAGTATTGAGTTCACACATCATGGTTCACTTGTCGATATTACGGTTACAACCAACAGGAAAACCAAGGGATGAACAATGATAGCGAGAAGTATCACTACATCAAGAGTTCCTAAGAGATGGTGCAATTCTCACAACACTCTTGACAAAAAGAGGGTAATACTCCAAGATAGAACAGAACAAAGGCTAGGTTGGCATTTTGATTTGTAGAGTATAACTACTTTGACCCAATCCAAGAAATGGATGAGGTACTGGAGTTTACATCTCCAGTCAATTGGAAATAACACAACTTGACAAACTACAAGAATAACAGACATCGATGACACAAATGCACAACTACTCTTGACTAACCTCTCAATGATGAAGGTCAAAATACAACTAGATAGGGCCAACTCAAGAGCACATGGTTTCTTGAGTTGTGGATGCATGGGTAGCATGTCGAACAGGTTCAACATAATTCTTCCAGATAACCCATGCAGAAGGGCGAAGTAGGCAGAATCATGATATGGAGTAGAGAACTCATCACGAGCACTCTTGTTATGATCTTTAGTTCATGGAGAACTTCTGTCAAAGATGATTCATGGTGTTGGAAGAATGATATACCATCAACCTTGGGAACTACAACAAGGTTACTAATCATTCTAAAGGAACTAGCAACACTATCAACAGAGATGAACAGAATGATCCTTGGATTCAAAGACCCAGAAATAGAATACCTAAAAACTAAATAACATCATGAGATGTTTCCGAAAATGATGGCCAGAACTATCGCACTGGAACATAGAGCACATCTAGAATATTGGGTGGTTTTCGAGGTGACATGGTTTCCTAATACTTCAACAATAGGTCGATGTAATAAAGTATCTCATCACAATGATTAGTGTGCTTTGTCTGGCCAAAATGACATTAGAAATAAGAGGAAGGATTTTGCAATTGCATCAGATTGTTTAGAAACCTTGGAAACCTCGGACAACATAACGGCTGTACGGGCATGAAATATGAGGCAACCTGCAAAAAAACTAGCAACATAACATTGAATTTTTATGGAGACACTGATCCTTGAAGATAAGAACTTTCCTATAGGTCTCCAACATAGTAACTCGTCATCCTAATGAATAGATAAGAAAGCCTAATTCTTAAACCCCGTGGAATAAAGAGGAGGATGACTCAGAATAAGAATGACACAAGGAAAGGAGTAAAAAGAGCCTTGCGGTCCCTTCCACAAACAATTCCCTTATATAACTAAAGAGTTGCTAGACTCAACATCGACCAGTTTGGCTTGGTTATCCTACAGGCAGTCAAGCTCAGATACCAAAGCTGTCGGGACCCCGATCCTGAGTCATAAGAACCTAGCCTGTAACACATCACATCACTTTGCGGCCTCACGCACGGTAAACTCCATGGCTGCCACCTTACCTTGGCCGACACCGTTTGCGTCTTTGGGCTCACGTATATGAATATGTTGCTAGCGTTCAAACGACAAAGAACCTGGGTCGACATGACTAGTTATAAACCCAAGAGGTACATCCATACAGGGACATGCATACATAACCCAGCGAAGCAGGTGTCGATCAACTGCGTGTGTAGACGAGTCGTAGCAAGCTACAAGGACTCCATTACACCGCGTGACATTTCCCTGAGGGGACAGACACAGCAGCAAAGAAGGATACACGCCGGTTAATCAATGTGTCTAGAGCAGTAGCAAGCTACTAAGGCTCGATAGAAGCACAAAGAGGCATTTCCCTGTAAAGAGTACTACTAAAGGCACACAACTAGGTGTCGAATCCCACACATATAATGCATTTCATAACATACACACAATATGCACGATATGTGTAGATACAACATGGCATCACAACATAACTCTATGACTCAAGCTTTTATTAAGGACTCATAAGAATCAACATAGTGTGTTATTACAAACAGGGGTCCCGTGACCCGACACTCAAGTCATACAAACAACAAGCGGAAGCAAAACATGTCTGGATACAGATATCAACTAAAAGTGGCTGGAAGAGCCTGAAAAGCTACTACGACCGTACCAAAGGAGCCAGACCTCTGTCTGGGATTCCCAAGCTATTCCGGTCAACATCGAACACATCGCGTAGAACCTTTTAATGAGTTTAAGTCTTTTGTGCAAAAACATAAATAAAGCAACCGTGAGTACAAAGGTACTCAGCAAGTCTTACGTCAAAACTATCTACATATGCATCATGTTTCAATGATAGGATTGTGGGGTTTGATTGCAGCAAGCAAGCTTTGACTCTTGGCTAACCTGTACTACGACTACAAGTTCTTTCTTTGAGGTGGGATAGCGCACACGAGTCCACATATTGACCAATGCAATACACCACTATGGATCCACTCTCGTCTCCCTATGAGAAAGCCTTCCATAGCACTCACACTTATCTTGCATGTTTTAGAGTATCCATTTAAGTTGTCTATGTCCCACGTAATGCTTCCAAGTAGTCCATATCCGAGGACGCGGCTATTCGAACAGATTGATTCACCCTGCAGGGGTATTCTTCTTCACACATGCTCTCACCACTTAGCACCATATGCACATCATGCATCTCGACAACCTTCAAGCGGAAGCACTGGCATGGGTGTCGGCCACGATCGTTAACCACACAAGACCCTAGTCCAGGTTTATCGCCTATTTGAGACTGAACCCGCAAGGAAGTCCGGCCGAGGTTTCCTCTACGACCCCAAACTATGTGCGCAGGGTTCCCCAGCCCACCATCCGGGTGCCACATGGTACACCGTGCCACTATGTATCTACCGCAGAGAAGCCTACCGTGTCGGGCAGAGCTAAACACGGCCGCCAACACTTTTCCTACAAACACCAGAAACTAGTTGCAACTCCTAGACAGAGATCTAGGTGAATAATAAGCCAAGAGGGTAAATTAAGTATCCCAATGTGTGGTAGTATCTTGTCTTGGATAACATACACATAACTCAGTTCTTAAGGACGGTCCCAATGAGACAACCCACCATGTACTCCTACATGGCCTCTCTTCGCTACCTTTACCAAATCGGATTCACACTTTACTCTCACACTATAGGACATGATCACAACCATTCTGATTCATCATCCAGATGGATCAGACCCGACACTCTAAGCATAGCACACATTTTAAGTAAGCATGGATGAGTAAGCTCAACAAGGCTCAAGAAGTTGCTACTCATGCTAAGTGGTTTCAACTATTTACTGTGACAAAATCAGGTCATGTAGAGGAATGGGTTCAACTACCGATAACATGTATAGTTGAATCGTGTTTGTCCTAATGCAGTAAAAGAGAGCAGGAGCGAGAGAGTGAGTTTATATCAATATGCTAAAGGGGGTTTGCTTGCCTGACACGTCTAAAGATAGCAATGAGTCTTCATCAATGTCAATGATCACATCGTCGGAACCATGGTCTACCGAGAGGGAACAACACCGGCTAACAAGAAAGGAACAACAATTACTTCACGGAAATGCAACACTATGATGCATGATCAAGAAATGGAGATGAAATGTGACACGACTAATATAGCTACCATTTCTTAGGTTGAAGCTGGATTTGAATCAGGATTCAAACATCACTTCAACAAGGTATTTTCCGGATACCCTTTTAATTGATTCGACCTGATGCTCAGGTATAACTTGTTTTTAACATGCATGAAGATGGCAATTTGAGGTACTTGTTTTGCTAACTCAAAGTTTGATCATAGTAATTGAAGTGGAATTCAAATATGAATCAAATTCCAACTCCAAACTATTTATTAAATTTACCCTATTCATCATTTTGCCTATTTGGTGTTGTTTACTTTCTCAAACCAGCATGAAAATGCCAGAATCAGATTCTTTGGATTTTTCTGATCCTTTTTCATATATAAATTATTTTCTTACGAGTTATATTTCAATTTCTATGATTTTTACAAGTTTTAGCAATTTCCTGGATTTATTTTATAATAGAAAATCAGTTACTACGTCAGCACTGTCAGCAGTCAACTGGCCTGGTCAGAGTCAAACCTGACGTGTGGGGGCCACACGTCAGTGAGCCAAGCCTAATCCCGAGTTGACCCGCACTAAGTGGGGTTTGACCCACGCGTGGGGCCCTTTCTCAGGGGCTCTCGGGGGTTAGTTAGGCTAATTAGGATGGCCACGTCAGGGGCTGCCAGAGCCTGGCCGCTGGCGACCACGGGCGCGGCGGATGCTTGCCGGAGTTGGCCAACAACGCGCTATACGGCTCGGATTCGAGGGCCGAGAGCACTGGGGCGTAGCCCAGGCTCGACCTCGTCCGCCAGACCCATCCAGGACCAGGGAAGGTGGCCGGAGCAGGGCCGGCGACGTGCTCTCGCGGTGGCCGGAGCTCGGCCGACACGGGGAGCGGGCTACAGGGCACGACAGAGCGAGGGAGGAGAGGGAAAAGGTTCAGGGGCTCACGAGGAACCCATTTGCAGCGACGGAGAAGTCGGGGTCGTTCCCTAGCCGGCGGATCGACCCGAGGAAGCTCCGATGGCCGACGAAGAAAACGGCGGTAGCGGCGGCGACAGGGGGGTTCCGGGCATGATTCCATCGGCGAGGAGGAGCAGGGCATCGAGGCGGTCCTTCTGGGCTTCACAGAGAGGCGAGGGGTGGCCGGGGACCAGAGTGGCGAGATCAAGCTCTAGCTCGGCAATGGCGGCAACGAGGGAAAGCAGAGAGAGAGAAGGGGGGAACTGGAGAGAGGAGAGGAGGAGATCGGGACAGCTCAGCGGCGCGGAGATAAGGGAGAGGAGGGCGACGAGGCAGGCAGACAGGGAGGAGGTGGGAGCAGGAGGTGGCGCGGCCAGCCCCGTGCTCATCTTCTCCTCTGCCAACTGGCAGGAGGAGGAAGATGACACGGGAGCCCCTGGTGGGCTAGGCCTGCCAGATGAGCGCCAGGTAGCTCTCTCTGTCTCTTCTTTTCTATTTTCTTTTTATTTCTTTCTGGCATTTAGATTTAGGTTTTAAAATAAATTGTTTGACCAAAAATAAAACCCTAAAAAATTTATTATGTGATAGAGATAATAATATCCAATGCCACATAAAAGTTTCAACATTTTTGAAACATTAAAAATAGAAGGAATCAAAATAATTGCATTCCAATTAGCTATTTGGTCAACTCAAAAATCCTTTTTCAAAAGTTCCTGTGACCTAGAATTTTGGTTTGACAAATTTATTTGATGTCACTATTTTGCCAAGTATTTGGCACATTTTCTTGGTCCCTTTTAAGGTATTAATTTTATTGCCTTGTTGTCAATTTTTCACATCATTGGGGTTTTGATCACTTCCTAATTGTAGATCATCCCCATTGTATTAAGTTGATTTGAATGCATGCATGAATGCTCGCTGATGCAACTTACTACAAGCTATAATCTAGGGCTGCGACATCGGCCTTTCCGAGTTACAACATTGCACACATAAGCCGAGTGAGTCCTTGCGCAATTACATCCAGCCCTGGACCACTCTCCACCACAGTGTGGGGAATGTTACTGAGCACCAAGCAGTATGCGCCTTCAAGGCAGGTGTCAGGTATCGACAACTATATCTGAAGTTTGGTCGGTCTGGCGACCTGTCAATGAGAAAAATGATGGAAATAGCAACCCGTTATCGAAACAGGGAAGAAGAAGACCGCCTCCATAGCGGCAAATGTAAAGCAGTAGACAACACTTACGACAATTCCAATCGGAAGGAGAAGCGGAAGGTTGAAAATGCTTCACCAGCAGAAGCAACCGCTCTGGCGACGGGAAAGTTCAAGGGGATGTCCAAGGCACGAATTCCCCCCAAGAAGTCCAAGATGCAGTCAAATGTTTTGGATCAGCCGTGTGTATTTCACACGAAGAAAGATGATGAGGGCAATATGATATTGCCAAAACATACCACTCGACAGTGCCGACTGTTAATCCAAGAGTTCAAGGAAGGTCAGTCGAGTGGAAAAGACCCTGAAGAAGAGAATGATGAAAAGATAGATGACTTCCTGAAAGTTAACGCAACTCTGTTGATTTTTGCTGACGTAGAGAGCAAAAGTCGACTGAACGTCATGAATAGAGAAGTCAACATGGCAGTACCTTCCACCCCAATATACCTAAAGTGGTCGCAGACCCCCATCACGTTTGATCAGTCGGACCATCCAGCTGTCATTCTGACTCCAGGTCGCCAGGCTCTGGTGGTCGACCCAGTTGTCGAGGGTGTTCGACTTTGTAAAGTCTTGATGGATGGAGGGAGTGGGATGAATATCCTATAAGCAGGAACTCTCAAGGGGATGGGCATTCTGATGTCTCGACTCAGAAAGAGCGCCATGTCTTTTCATGGAGTTATCCCAGGGAAGAATTCCAAGTCAATCGGCCAGATCGGGCTAGATATTCTTTTTGGGTGTGACTGGAATTTCCGCAAAGAGAAGGTGACGTTTGAGGTGGTAGACTTCCTGAGTGCATATCATGCTATTATGGGTCGTCCTGACTATGCATGTTTCATGGCCCGACGATGTTACGTGTACGTGAAGATGAAGATGCCAGGGCCTAAAGTGGTCATCACTGTTTCCGGCAATCAACACAGAGCTGAAGAGTGTTTACAACAAGGGTCAAAGATTGCAGATCAGCAGATGTCTGTCGTAGAGTTGGAAGAGTACCGGAGAACTGCCGATCCAGCCAACCTAATGCGTTCCAAGAAGCCTGCTTCTGAGTCCGCTTTTCAGTTGGCAGGTAAGGTCAAGCCGGTGCACCGTCCACCCAACGGATCCCAGTGCTACTCCGACTAACATATCCACGACACTGGACAACAAATAGGAAGCCGAGCTCTCCCAATTCCTTCGTGAGAACTGGGACATCTTTGCGTGGAAGCCTGCTCATATGCAGGGTGTACCCAGGGAGTTGGCTGAGCACCGTCTGCGAGTGGATCCGAAGGCGAAGCCAGTCAAGGAGCATCTGCGATGATCTAGATCAGAGAAGAGGAAAGTAATCGGCGAGGAGGTGGCGCGACTCTTGGAGGCGAAATTCATTCGTGAGGTTTACTACTCCGAGTGGATCGCGAATGTTGTAATGGTTCCCAAGAAGGATAAATCCCTTCGCATGTGTATCGACTTCAAGAACATTAATAAGGTCTGTCCAAAAGACCACTTCCCGCTCCCCCGCATTGATCAGATTGTCGATTCAACTGCGGGAAGTGAGCGTTTGTCTTTTTTGGATGCTTACTCTGGTTACCATCAGATCCGTCTATTTAGTCCATACGAAATACAAATAGTCTTCGCCACCTCTTTTGGGTGTTTCTGTTATATCATCATGCCATTCGGTCTAAAGAATGCTGGTGCAACCTTCATGCGCATGATACAGAAGTGTTTGATCGACCAGATCAGTCGGAATGTTAAAGCGTATATGGATGATATTGTGGTCAAGTCATGCTAATGTTCCGACCGGCTGACATACCTAGCAGAGACATTTGCTAATTTGAGGAAGTACGACATCAAGCTAAATCCAGCCAAGTGCACTTTCGGGGTTCCTGGCGGCAAGTTACTCGGTTTTCTCGTTGCCGAACGAGGGATCGATGTTAACCCCGAGAAAATCGGCACCATCGTCCGAATGCAGAGCCCTGTGCGAGTGCATGACGTACAAAAGCTTTCAAGCTGTCTGGCAGCATTGAGTCGGTTTATATCTCGTCTCGGTGAGAAGGCACTGCCTTTATACCGACTGATGAAGAATTCAAACGTATTCTTGTGGAATGATCAAGCAGAAGCAACATTTGTAGAGCTCAAAGCTCTGTTTTCCACCCAACCGGTGCTTGCTGCTCCACACAGCAAAGAACCACTGCTCCTATACATCGCAACCACTAATCAAGTCGTCAGTACAGTCCTGACTGTCGAGAGAGAAGAAGAAGGTAAAGCCTACAAGGTTCAACGTCCAGTCTATTATATTTAAGAAGTCTTGAGTCCTTCGCAGCAAAGGTATCGCCATTACTAGAAGCTTATTTATGGAATATATTTGACACCAAAGGAACTGGCACATTACTTTCAAGATCACTCTATATCAGTCGTGAGTGATGCCCCACTATCAAAGATCCTTCACAATCGGGATGCAATGGGTGGAGTGGCTAAATGGGCCATGGAATTGTTATACTTGGACATCAAGTTTGAAGCAAAGAAAGCCATCAAGTCTCAGGCCCTTCCTGATTTTATGGCCGAGTGGGTGAACAGCAACGGCCAACCCTGATTCACTCGGCGCATTGGACTATGTTCCTCGATGGATCTAAAATGTTAAATGGGTGAGGTGCTGGTGTGGTTCTGGTGTCTCCAAAAGGAGACAAGCTTAATTATGTCCTCTAGATTCACTTTGACTCCTCCAACAATGAAGCCGAGTATCAAGCTTTCCTTTACGGCTCGTGTATGGCAGTTTCACGCGGCGCCCGAGGCCTAATGGTCTACGGCAACTCAGATTTGGTGGCCAATCAGGTGATGAAAGAGTGGGATGTCAGGAACCCCACCATGACTAGATACTGCAAGGCAGTGAGGAAGTTGGAGAAGAAGTTTGAAGGTTTAGAACTCCATCATGTACCCCGACTGAAAAAACCAGGCAGCTAATGAATTGGCTAAGATCGGATCCACTCGGAAGCCTATACCCAACAATGTGTGTTTGGAACACTTGCACACTCCGTCTGTGCAAGAATACCCTTTCACTGAAGAGCCTCAGCAACCAACAAGTGCTTCCAATCTGAACAAAGTCGATGTTCGTGCAATCGTCAATCTGTGGTAATTAGCCCCGACTAGACAGTACCGTATATTGCATACATCTTAAGGCGAGAGTTGCCACATGGTGAAGACGAAGCCCGACACATTGTCCGCAGGTCAAAGGCCATCACAGTGATGGGTGATCAGCTCTACAGAGAGAGCATGACCGACGTAGCTCAACGATGCATCTACCCTGAGGATGGCCAACTGATTCTAGAAGAAATCCACTGGGGGACCTGTGGTCATCATGCGTCCTCTCGGGCCATTGTTGCCAAAGCATACGGATCTGGATTCTTCTGGCCACACGCGAATGAAATGGCCAAAGACCACGTCGACCATTGTGAAGGCTGTCAGTTCTACTCCAACTTGTCCCACAAATCCGCATCTGCTCTAAAGACTATCCCTCTCATCTATCCATTTGTTGTCTAGGGCTTAGATATGGTCCGGGCTTTCCGGACAGGTCAGACTGGGTTCACACAGTTACTCGTTGCAGTCGACAAGTTTACCGAATGGATCGAAGCTAAACCAATCAAGAAGCTGGATTCCCGCATAGACATCAAGTTTGTGAAAGAGATTACATTCTGAGATGGAGTTCCACACAACATCATCACCGATAATGGGTCAAACTTCGACTGAGACGAATTCACACGTTTCTGCACTAACCAAGGGACCCGAGTGGATTATACATCTGTTTCCCATCCTCAAACAAATGGCCAAGCTGAGCGAGCTAATGGATTTATCCTCCAAGGGTTGAAGATTGTCTCATGTGAGACCTTGAGTATGCCGCATGTGCTTGGGTGACAGAACTACCTTCTGTTCTCTAGGGTCTGAGGCAACCCCGAACCCATCGACTGGACGAATGCCTTTCTTCCTGGTGTATGGAGCTGAAGCCGTTCTACCGAGTGACTTACTTCATAGTTCAACACGAGTGGACCTATATTCAGAAGTTGAAGCCGAGCAACCACGTCAAGATAGAGTAGATCTTTTGGAGGAGGAACGCGAGATGGCGCTGACTCGTTCGAAAATTTATCAACAAGACCTACTGCGTTTCCACTCAAGGCATGTTAGGAGTCAAGCGTTTGAAGAAGGCGATCTGGTGCTCCGAGTGGATCAACAACAACCACATAAGCTAGCTCCTGCTTGGGAAGGGCCTTTCCTCGTCACCAAGGTGTTGAACAATGGAGCTTATCGACTGTACAATCTCCAGAAGAGGATCTCCGAGCCGTGTGCATGGAATGCAGATCTGCTCAAACGTTTTATGCTTGATCACCGGTTGATCTGATGTAACAGATGATGTTTGCTGAACAAAGTTGCTCGTCAAAGTCATAACTTCTTCATTTTTTGTCGATTCCGGTCGAGTGGCTATAGACCTAAATCCTTCTCCGAGTGAAGAGCGATCCTCACACTCGGGGGCTTAGCTGCGAACATGATTCGCCTAAGTTACAAAAGCTTTCCGAGTGAATAATAACTATTCACTCGGATGCTGAGCTGCAAACCAGTTTTTCGCCTAAGTACAAAACGTACTCCGAGTGAAGTGCGATCCTCACACTCGGGGGCTTAGCTGAGAACCTGATTCGCCTAAGTTACAAAACCCTTCTGAGTGAATAAAAACATTCCACTCGGATGCTTAGCCGCGAACCAGTTTTCGCCTAAGTAGAAAACGTACTCCGAGTGAAGAGTGATCCTCATGGTCGGGGGCTTAGCTGCGAACATGATTTGCCTAAGTTACAAAACCCTTCGGTGTGAATAAAAACTATTCACTCGGATGCTTAGCTGCAAACCTGTTTTCACCTAAGTACAAAACATACTCCGAGCGAAGAGCGATCCTCACACTCGGGGGCTTAGCTTTTAACACGATTCGCCTAAGTTACAAAACTCTTTCGAGTGAATAAAAACTATTCACTCAGATGCTTAGCTATGAACAAGTCTTCGCCTAAGTACGAGACGTACTCCGAGTGAAGAACAATTCTCACACTCGGGGGCTTAGCTGTGAACACAAGTCACCAAAGTAAAGATATAACCCGAGTGTAAAGGAAACTTCACACTCGGAAACTTAGCGGCGAGCAAATCGCCTAAGTCAATTTTTTTTCCCAAATGAATAGCAATCTATTCACTCGACGGAAACCAAGCAGATCTCACAAATCTCAGAAGCGGATAAATTCAAAAGAGCTCGACACGGATTGAAGTCATCCGTGCAACCACAAAGTACATGGGTTCTACACCCGACCGAAGTTTAACGGTACATCAACCACTCGACATACCGAGGAAAATTTAAAGTTTTTAGGGATAATGGTAGTTTTGACTTGCTAGCTCGACGAAAGTATCAAGATCAATTCCATCAGCAATGCTAGTCGCAGCGCTGATGAAAGTCTCCATAAAATTTTCGAAGTGCAGATGTTTTCTTCCATGCTTGGACCCTGTCAAGAACCCGACCCAAGTGGTCCATCACAGCCTCCATATCAACAAGGAACATATCCTCAGGCCAAAATTCCTTATCAATCCCCCCCCACAGCTGCTCGCACCTGAGTGAGGTATCCTTCAACCTTCACGAGACAACAGTTGAGGTGGTACATATCTACGGTCAAGTCATCAGGAATGGGCATGTTAATGGTGTCCAGGTACGGCTCCACCTCGAAGGTCTCTTTCTCGAAGTTCAGAGAGAATTCTCTGGAAGAAGAAAAACGAAGCATCAGTCACATTTCATTCGGCAAAATTTGTAAAAATAGACTCGGCAAAGAGAACGTACCAATGAGGGATGCAAGCATCTTCGCGAGGAAGTCTTTTAGAAACTTTTCTACGGCGTTTCCCGTCTTTTCCATAGAATCCAGCTTCTTTGTCCACACATCTCTTTCTTTCCTCATTTTGTCATTTTCTTCCACCAACCTATTAAAGTCCGCAAGCTTCTTCTCATTAGGTTCGGACTTCTCCTTAAGCTTTGCAAGGATTTGATCCTTGTCTTCAAGCACCTTCTTCATAGCATCTTACTCCAGATGCAGCTAGTTCTTCTCAGATTCTATCTGGGTGTATAGCGAGCCAATCTCGCAAGCCTTCTGAAAAACATCAACAATTTTTTTTAGTCGACGCTTCAACTTTTTTCTACTTCTGAGTTGAAAAATAAGTTTAAGTCGACACAACTATTGTTCTACTTCCGAGTGGACAAATAAAATTCATTCGACCAATTAGCGTCCCGCCGCACCCACCCAAGTTCTTAAGACTAATGTCGTTCGTAAACGATCGACACCTGTCTCGGGGACTACACCCAGTGGGTGCACTTAGCGTGCCCCCACTGGATATAAAACTACTCGGCTAGACCGGTCTTGCCCGAGTAAAACATTAACTGATTCCCAATTAGACCCCTGCTGAGTCAAGCACTCCACAACGGTCTCAGGGACTACACCCAGTGGGTGCACTGAGAGTGCCCCCACAGGATACAAAAACACTCGACCAGGTCCGGCCTGGCCAAGTCAAAAACAGAGCGGAACTCTCCAGTTTCCGCGGCTTATTCTCAATATAATATTGCGCGACTCGTTTGGTTCCCGTGGGGTTGTCGGAAGGCCCGGTGAGGCTTTCGATCCACAAGCTTACCGTTTCTTCATAAACTTCCTCAGGGTGCGACGGAGTGGAATCTTCAGAACCAGAGTAATGCCACATGGCATGGTCCCTCGTCTGAAGGGGTTGGATGCACCAACTAAGGAATGTCTCCCGCAGGTCCATTCCAGTCAGCCCATTTCTAACCAAGCTGATGACCTCACCCACTAACAACTCCACTTCTGCCTTCTCATCCTCGAATACAGTCAGTATTATAGGGGCAGTCGGCCGATCTAAGGTGAAAGGAGGAAGGCCAGTCGAAATGTTCGGGAATGTGATATCATTGTAGTAGGACCATGTTGACTGCAAGTTTCGGACTGATTCAGGAAGGGTCATTTGGGGATAAGTGCTCGTACCCCTTTTCTGAATCCCCAAACCATCACACAACTTGATGAAATTGGTCCGAGTGTACCGTGGGTTCGCTTTCTTCACCGTTTGGGACCGAACACTGAATATGTGCTTGAACAACCTCAGTGAGGAGGGCAGCGTAGGAAACAATCGCACAGAGTCATAAACACAAAAAAGTATGCGATAGTATTCGGAGGAAGGTGGCGAAGTTGTATCCCAAAGTAAAAGAGGAAGCCACGGAAAAAAGGATGTGGAGGCAGATAAAAACCTTGTTCGACATGTGTGAGGAGAAGGAACCGCTCCCCTCGCGAGGTGCCGCCTCAAGCTCCCCTTGTGGTAGTCTCCTGGAGTTCTCAACCACCATCCCATTCTCCCCGAGATCTAGGACGTCCTGTTTCTTCACGGTGGAAGAGACAACATCCCCCTATATCCATCCTGGCGGCACATCAACCCGACATGGCTTCCTCCCCTTGCCACCCATCTTGGCACCCTCGAGATTGGAGGTTTTTCTCTTCGCCATGGCTACGATGGTGAAGGAAAGCCTGAGCAAAGTTTGTGGGACGATGGTGGAGGAGAAGCAAGAAGAGATCAAAGATCAAGGCATAGCCGTAACCCTAGCCGGAGCCACATTTATATAGACGACCAACTGAGTCACTGATTGGTGGGTCCCCCAGATCTCAGCTTACCGCGATATCAGAGGAGACGTGACGCGTGGTGATGATGACGGCGTGATAATCGAGGCGTCGTTGCTCCACTTGCCGTGACAGTTGCATCATCCTCGCGAGGCGCGCGGAAATCAAAATTTCGAATCCCATGAGATCCGGGCCTTCCATAGTGATCCGTCATATCAAAAGACACCGTCAGTCACTCGGAATAATTCGAAGCATCTAAAATCACTCGGACACACTTCGTAAAATAATCGATCAAGGCGAATGACGAAGATTTCAGTCGACCCGAAATTTTATCAATCCCAGGAAAAAGACAAAGGTCAGCACGACTCGACAAGAACTCGCGTCGGCTCCATCGTCACTAGAACCTCGATCCATTTGGGGGCTAATGATGAGGATATGTACCTAGGGTTGGCTCACATGCCTGACCTGAATGTCCTACCCAAGGTTACCTAATTATTAGGACAAGGGTCACACAAAAGATTCTGACTGGATATACAAGGAACCTAAAAAGTCACTCGGTGCGCACAGACTCGGACTACAATCCCATCCACTCGACAACCTGTGTGCACTCGGCAGGATTCCAGTCGACATCAAGACTAGAAGTCACCTACGAAGGCCAACAGACATACGTTCATCCAATGGAGTTTAGTAGCAATTATTACTTGCATACATTATCAGTAATGTATATCTTTAACTCATATTGATCGACCCCTTAGATGTTGAGGCCTTGATGAGGGGTAGCGCACTCTATATAAGCCACCCCTCCCCTCTGGAACAAGGATTCACACCCCCTGTATTACACAATCCACACTCTAAGAGCTCCCGAGCACTGAGAAGTAGGGCTGTTACCTCCAAGAGAGGGGCCTGAACTCATACATCTTGTGTACAAGCTTGCCGTAGCTAGGACACTGCCCTCTCCATTCGTACCCTACACCTCTATTATCAGGTTCATTCCCACGACAAGAGGCCCGAACTCGCTAAAATCACCGTGTCACCCATTTGCATATCAATAGATCATGCTCCTTTATCCTACCCCTTTCTATTGTCGGAATCATTGCCATGACAGTTGCCTCCTTTCTCCTCATTCTTCACTGCCATCCTGAATCACTACGGTATCCAGGCCCTTCATCTCTAACCCAACTCCATCTTGCTTCTGTTTGTCTTTGCTTTCTACTGCGAGGCCTTCGTAGGCGTGTGGCCTTCAGTAGCCCTCTTCCACCATTTCTTCAGCCTCCGCCTGCACGTTGGCACCCATTTGTCGGCATGTGTCTCATTCGTAGTGGCCCAGAGCGGCAATTTGTTCCTGAAAGCCGGGAAGAAGGTGGAGAACTTCATGCATCGTTGGGTTCTCATGAGCCTCATGGCACCAACCCTCATATGGAGAAGACTTCTGCTTGGAGCTCAGGGAAGTTCTGTGACCCTTGGGCTGTGCCCATCCTGGAGCGCTTCTCCCGCGACGTCAACACCAGGAGGCTGACAAGTGGGATGTTAGTGAATGAATTCTTGGCGCAGCGCCTGGCGCCCCTTCAGGCCCATTCCAGGCCCCTCTAGGACTACCGGCCTGGTGACGACGAGCTCAGGCTCCGGTCCCAGGACCTTCCCACTGAGGAGCTAAACAGGGTTGTGGTGATCTTGCTAGGCGGTAACCCTGGTGACCTGCCCGACGCTCTGGGTCCGATGTACCACCTCGACGATAAGGCCGACCGGATTGCTACGATGCATGTCTTCCATGAGTGGGGGCTCTTCCCGGCCAAGGGTTGTGGTCCGGTGGAGGTATCGTCGGACAACACCTCCGACGGGGAAGCCTCAGAGAAGACCGTCGAAGACTGCCCCGCGAATGCGCCTGTCCAGTCGGAGGCCATCCTTCTACGCCAGCTTGAAGACGATGATGCCACCGACAAGGTCTTCGTGGTGATCTCCTCGTACCCGAACAAGACCTCCAAGGGACCCACGTCGGCCCCGCGCGCCACGCGGTCCGCGTGTGTGCTCGCCCCCAGAAGTGCGAGGCTGGGTCATCCTTGGCACATCCCGCCCCCCCCCCCCGAAGGAAAGCCTGAGGCGCCAGGCTCGCCACCCTCCGCGGGTGGCCTTGTCGCTCCCGCCGTCGTGGGGGCGGATAAAAAGAAGAGACTGATCGACCTCGAGGAGTAAGTTACTTGTCTTGGCATGCCTTGCGCGTCCATCGTCCGCACTTGGCTGATTCCCTGTTTTGCCTAATATACAGGGGCGTCATCTCGCTGGGGGCAAAGAGGAAGATGACGGGCATCAAGCCGATGGTGACTCCTAACACATCGCCGGCCCTCCCCAACGCGTCGCCGCCTGCCGATGGAGAGGGGAGGCTCACGGGGCGACCTGCCAGGCTTTGTTCGTCACACCACCCGAGCCCCCGAAGTGTCCTGATGCTGTAGTGGCGACGTCGTTGCTCGAGGGGCAAGCTCTTAATGGCCCTCAGCCCGCTGATGCTCCAATGCTCGCAAACTCCGGGCAACCTTCGGAGCCCCATGTCCTTCGTGACGATGCCTCCCTGACGGCACCGCCCATGACAACGCTAGGGATTTTTCAGGAGGAGATCTTGAAGACTTGGGTATTCCCCCAGGGCGTGCTGAACAAGGCATTCCACGCTCTGGGCAAGGTCACGCTCGTGATGGCAACTGGCGAGAAGGAGGTGAAGGCCGGTCGCGGAGCGTGTGAGGAGGAGATGGAAGGAGCCGGTGCGGCCGCCAAACACTGTGAAGAGGCGGAGGCTCGCATGAAAGCCCTCCAAGAAGAACAATCCAAGCTAGCCGAGTAGAGTCCCCCGAGGGAGAAAGAATTCATGGCCCGCGAGGCCAAGCTCGCCGCCCGGGAAGAAGAGTTGTCCCAGGAGGAATCTCGCGTGGGCGGGACGCAGGCACGCTTGGACGAGCAGGAGAAGGAGGTCGCTTCGAGCAAGACGCTTCTCGATGCCAACGGGGAAGCCCTCGTCGCGACCGAGTGGAAGAAGGCTACGTAGCTGGTCGGCTTGCATGGTGTTGATCTCAGGCTTCGCACGACGCTCCGCACCCTCTACCGGGACGGGTTTGAAGAGCCTCTGGCCACCCCAGAGAGTGGCTTCGCCGTGCTCGCGGCATAGCATTTCATGGCGTTGGAGGATGCCGTCATCCAGGTGGACAAGATCTTGGACAACGAGTGGCATGACCTCTTCTTTGAGGCCGCAACACGCGTCTTCAGTCACCTTCATCTTCGCGGGCCGAGATTCGATTTCGGCTCCATGATCCTGCCGGTCTCCACTAAGGCCCGCCATACACTGCGGAAGCGGTGAAGGGCCCCGTGGAGGCATTGATGAAGAGGTTCGCCCGCGTCGCAGCTCCTTCATCTCCGGATGCCGCTGAAGCTGACACTGGGGAAGACGACGCTTTTGACGCCGATGAGAAGCCCCCTGAAGATGTTGCAACCGGCGAATGCGGATCCTCCTGATTTCCCCCCTATTTTTTCCCTGCAATGCACATCGTGCCTCGGGGAGGTTTCAAACTTATTTGCATTTTCAAGGACTTATTAAGGCTTGTAATAACTGGCTGACTGCTTGAATGGTTTCTTCGCCTCGTTTCTTTCATGTTTGCTGTCATACTCTATGTCGGCAGGGCCTGCCCCGCGCGTACCTCTGCCGCGAGTGAACCGACCGGAAACCAAGCCGTCCTAAAGGGGGAAGGGGCTACGAGCACTGCTAGGCCCCTGAGTCGCGATGCTCAGGGGTCCCCCTTGACGTGCGAGCAACCCTCATGAGGGGAATGAGGCGAGGATTTTGAAACTTCATAACACTTTCAGCACTCTTCGTCCGCAAGGCCAGCCCCACGCTTACCTCCCTCACGATTGGACCGATCGGTAACCAGGACGACCCAGAGGGAGAAGGGGCTATAAGCATAGTTAGGCCCCTGAGTCGCGATGCTCAGTGTTCCCCCTTGACGTGGGAGCGACTCCGACGTCCCTCCTAAGAAGCTGACAATTTGAGAACCCCTTCAGCGCTCTGCGTCGTTAGGGCCCGCCCCGCGCATACCTCTGTCGCGATTGGACCGACCGGAAACCAGGACGACCCAAAGGGGGAAGGGGCTACGAGTACAGTTAAGGCTCTTGAGTCGCGATGCTCAGGAGTCCCCCTTGACGTACGAGCGGCTCCAGCATTCTGCCTGAGAGATTTTAAGTGGTTTGTTGAGTGCACTAGGCTGTGCATCGGCAGGGCCCGCCCCGCGCGTACCTTCTCCGCCGTTGAACCGATCAGAAACCAAGATGGTCCGAAAGGGACGGGGCTACCGGCGCAGTTAGGCCCCCGTGGCACGATGCTCAGGGGTCCTTCTTGTGTGTCCCCCGCACTAGCGTGAGCGTAGTTGCAGGTGTACTGGGTTGATTTCCTGGCCAGCTGTCGGCTGAGTCATTGGTGGATTGTGTTGATTTCCTGGCCAGCTGTGTGCTTAGTCATTGGTGGACTGTGTTGGTTTCCTAGCCAACTGTGGGCTTAGTCATTGGCAGACCGAGTTGATTGCCTTCATCTTCTCCCCAGCGCGGAGTGTAGGGCTGCCACAAGGCGTGGGATGGACACCTCCACGTCCTCTGGGTGTCCTGAGCGTATACAGCCTCGGCTCGTTATTACATGAGATTGTCATGGTGGGGGTGTATCTAGGACGTCGCGAGGGCACTTTGGCCTCACGAGTGTCCCTACCCCTGAGTCACTGGCGGACTGACCTTCTCCCCAGCGTGGAGCATAGGGCCGCCACTAGGCGTGGGATGGACCCCTCCGCGTCCTCAGGGGGCCCTTGGCGTACACATCCTCAGCTCATTATTACGTGAGAGTGTCACGATGGGGGTGTATCTGGGAGGTCGCGAGGACGCTTTGGCCTGACGAGTGTCCCTGCCCCTGAGTCATTGGTGGAGTAGTTCTTGTGGGTCATTGGTACACCCTGCTGACTTCTTCTTCTTCAGGAGTGAGACAGGGTGTCTGCTGCCTCAAGAGGCCTGCAAGGATAAGTTTTGACCGGAGCCCCAAAGCGGGGGGTCGACCATCGGAAGACGCAAGCAAGGTAGAATGTTAGGGTCCGAAGTGGGTGCGACCAAAAACAACTGAAGGATGCTTAAATGAAAGTGGAGGCCGGGGAATGCCCCGAACTCCTCGAGGCAACGCTGCCCTGTGGCGCCCTCGGACGGTGTAAGCAAAAAAGTTACGTTGCGACAGCCAATAAAAAGGTCAACTGGCGGCAATGCCGCTGAAGGTCCGAGAGCACCGTCGTCACCCGATCTCCTACTTCCACGGTCGCGATCCTCACGGCTCCGCCGTCTCCCGATGATTGGGACCTTCGCTTGGACCGAGCGTCTCCTCCTCTTCCTCGCCGAGCCCCAGCAGGCAAGGCATGAGCATGGCCCCTTGGAGACGTTGGTAGGTGGCAACCACGTTCCCTAGCCCGAAGGGCATGAGGGTGCAAGAGCCCGGGCACACCCACCGATGTCAGCTCGTGCGGGCCAGAAGGGGCCTTGAGCCACAACTGTTTTGATGGCGAGCGCGTTGATTCTGATGCAGGGTTGATCGGCTGTGCAGACGACGGCGACTGCGATTGGTGGTGGAGGGCATTCCTCCACTCGCACGGCCTGGGCCTCTCGAAGCTCTTGGATTGCTCTGATGACGGACTCACGGGAGCTAGGCGGACGTGCGCTGGACCTCGCCCTCGGGTTGTGCTCGAGCGATACCCTCACCTCACTGGTCAGGCCCGGGACCTCCCCGGCGGGAACCCCCCGCCCTGACCCAAGGGGGGCACCGAGCACGCCTACCTATGTGATGGTAGGCATGACCCCATCCCCATGCATGGAGCCCGAAGCCCCAGGGCGCTCCGCGCGGAGGAGCTGCTTCTTCTTCTTGTGTGGGTCCTTGTGAGGTGGCTCGTCTTCTTCATCGTCCAAGTGTTCTGCCGGCGCTGTGCGGTAGGCCGGTTCGAGTGTACAAACGACATCCTTTTAGTCGCAGGCGATGGAGATGTCACCACCGCTCCCTGGCATCTTAAGGACGTTGTAGCCCTGCTGGGTCACTGCCATGAACTTGGCGAGAGCCGGGAACCCAAGGATCGCATTGTACGGCAGATGGATGTGTGCGACGTCGAAGACGATGATCTCAGCGTGGTAGTTTTTGCGCTCGCCGAAGGTGACTGGCAGATGCACCTTCCCGATGGGCACGGTGGACCCCTCCGTAACTCTTGAGAAGGCCTCAACGGATAGGACGTTGAGCCCCGCTCCACTATCGATAAGGGTCTTGGTGACGAGGATGTTGCTGATGGTCGGGTTGCACATCATGGGGAGTTTGCCGGCCATGAATGAGAAACTGAGGTGATCACTTGGGTCGAAGGTGATGGTGGTTTGGGACCAATTGAGGGGGCGCATTGCTAAGGGCTTTAGGAGAGCGACATTCACCTCTCGAGCGAACTGCTTAAAGGCGTGGTTGGAGGCCGGGGTGTGGGCACCGCCCAGGATGGAGGCCACCGCCGTGATCTCCTGGAAGCCCCCAGCCCCATCATCCTGCCTGTCTTCATCCCTCCTTCTGGGTAGTGGAGGCAGCACAACCTCACGAGGATGTCCGCGTTGTTGCCCCTCCTGAGGGTCGTCCCGAGCCTGGTCGCGCCAACGGTCCTCCTGAGTCTAGCCGCGCCAACGGTCTTCATAAGGCAGTTTAGGCCACCCCTGACGCGGCTCCCGGTCGTCCCAGCGGCCTCATCTACGACTACCACCGCGCGCGGGGCCTCTGTCTCCCCGTCCAGGGCGCGTGCTCAAGTGCTCGGCATGGCCCAGTCGGAGCAATTGACACTCGGAGGTATCATGGCCGGTTGTGCCATGGAAGACGCACGTTGGCCCCTCTCCTGACGGACGCTCTCCCCCTCGGCCGTACTTCGTCTCAGGCTCGGCTGTGAGCACCGCAGGAGCCTTGCGCTTCGCCTCCTTGACCTTGGTCTTCTTCTCTTCTGGTTCCGCCGCCTAAGGCCCAAGGAGTGACAGGTGACCTTCTTGAGCCCTAGCGCACTTGTTTGCCAGGTTGAACATCTCCACTTCAGTGCTCATTTCATCACTCATGGCGAGCTCTTCCTTCAACTTGAGGTCGGTGACTCCATCGGAGAAGGCCGAGATTATGTCCTCGTTCGATGCCTTGGGGATCTTTAGGCGCATGACCATGAAGTGTTGTCAGAACTTGTGGAGGGTCTCCTCTTCCTGCTGTTTGATGCGCCACAGGTCGTTCACGGTGGGAGCACGGTAGCGGGTGCCCTGGAAGTTGCCGACAAAGCGCTCGCGTAGGCCATCCCAGGAGGTGATGGACGCCTTTGGGAGGTTGAGGAGCCAAGAGAGCATGCCTCCCTTGAGCGCCATTGGGAACCAGCATGCCATAACCTTGTCGCCTCCTCTTGCTGCCCTGATGCTCAGAATGTTGAGTTGCTGGAACTCGGCTGGGTCCAGGGTATCGTCGTAACGCAGGGGTAGGTCCGGCTAGAACTTGCAGGGCCATGCAGTTGGGTAGAGCTCACGGGCGATGGCGAGGCACCCCATCAGCCCGACGGGTGTAGCACGCGGGAGGCGCGACCTCGTCCTGTTACTCCACTGGGTCTGCTTCGAGCGGGGCAGGCTCGCCGCGTGAGACCTGCATCACCGAGAGCGGGTGTGCATCGGCGCGTGGTCGAGGAACCACCTAACAGCTTGTTCGTCTCCTGGCCCTACCCTGGGCTCGCCATGTCGGTTGCGGGGACGCCTTCCTGCCTGGGCTCGGGACACGCGTCACGCCGCGGAGGTGGGGGTGGCGCGTCTTGCTCCTCATCATTTGCCAGGGATGGTTGGGGTCGAAACGAGCAGGAGAACGCCGCGGAATCACCGGCAGGGGTAACCATCTCCTCGATGCGCTGGAGCCAGTCGTTGTGGCAGTCAAGTGTGGGTCGATAGCGGAATAGCTCGGTGGCCATGGCCAGCGCGCGCCGGCCATGCAACATCTCCGACCGGGCGCGCGAGGCTGACCTGGAAGCCTGGACGAGAGACGGAGTGGCGGTGCGGCCGTCGGGGTGCTCGATAGCCGGCTGGGTGCAACCTTGTTGTCCTTGAGCATCAGGGCCCATGGCAGCGTTCACCATGGGCGATGGTGACCGGTGCGCTCCGGTTGGGCTTGCGGGCACCGTTTGAACAACGCGCGTGCCACGGCGCTCGGCGCGAGCCCGACGAGCGTCAGCCATCACAGCGGCAAAGCTTGGTGAAGGCGGAGCTTGGAGGAAACCTTGACACGCCCCCTACCTTGTGCGCCAAATGTCTGATTTCAGGCTCCTCGAAACCCTAAATATTAGAACTCAGCGGCGTGAACGAAGATCTCTCGACGGGGATGGCAAAGAACTCACTCGATGGCGAGAACGACACATAACACGTCAGTTTACCCAGGTACGGGCTGCTGGGAAGCGTAATACCCTGCTCCTGATTTGGTGGATTGCCTCTTGTGGAGGTTGGTGGATGAAATAGTACAATGTTCGAGTGCCTCCGGAGGCTGGTTCCGCCTTGCGTGATACCGGTGGGCGAATGAATGAATCGATGGATCCCCTCTATGAAGTAACCTACCTTGTATATATAGTGGCAGCCCTAGTCCTCTTCCCTTATCATTTTGGCGGAAAGGGATCCCACAATAGCCAACTTCAAAGGGGAACAGGGGAACATGCTCCCCTGCCCAAAGGTGGTTGATACGTCGCAAAAGTATGTATAATTTCTGCTTCTTCCATGATCTTTTGGGTGACATTGTTACATGTTTTGCTACACTTTTATATCATTTTAAAAATATTTGAACTAACCTACTAACTCAGTGCACCCAGTGCCAGTTTCTATCTGCTGATGTCTATTTTGTAGGGACTTTTACCCAATTTTCTAAAGCCCGAAAAATCCCGAGAAAAATATATAAAATCAGCGTACCAAAAGCTTCCAGATCACCGAAGATGGGCCAAAGGGGGCCAAGGGCCGCCCAGGTGACCTGTGGGCGCGACCTACCCTCGGCCGCGCCAAGAGGCTGCCTGGGTGGGTCCAACCTCCTCCGGTGCCCTCCTTTGTCTATATTTACTACTCCGAGAGAAAACCCTTCCAAAAGATCCAGAATCACGAATTTCTCCATCGTTCCATCGCCGCAGCGCTTCTGAGATTGGGAGCGTCAGGAGACCTCTTCCCGGCACCCTGCCGAAGGGAGGATTGACCTCCGGGAGCTTCTCCATCGCCATGGACCCTTCCCGGACATGCTGTGATTAGTCCTCCTTGGACCATGAGTCCATGACCAGTAGTTTTGTGATGTCTTCTCTCCAATCTTGTGCTTCCATTATTAGCTCTTGTGAGCTGCCCGACATGATCAAGGCATCTATGTATTTCTCTTGCTATTGTTATGCTCGGTTTGTTTGGATCGGATGGATTATGAGATTATGTTCAGATTGTTATGAGTTATATATTTGATTACCCTTTTATATTATGTTCCTTCGTGATTCATGCTTGTTCTCCATTGCTATTTATTGCTTTGGCCAAGTAGTTGATTGTAACTCCAAGAAGGAGTGTTATGCATGATTGTGGGTTCATGCCCCTCGATGTCTAGCTTGAGTGACAGAAACATGAGACTAGGGGATGTGCTATTGCCACCAGGGAGAAAACAACAGTGCTTTGTGACCACGGTTGCAAGGATTGTTTACCTTACGCATAATTCATTAATGCAGTTGTCCGTTTCTTTGAGTTTACACTTTGGGTGGGGCTCGGAACTTAATACCGGCGTGATGTTCTGGATAGATTTCTCAAGGTGGATAATTAGTAAGTAGATGCTGGTGAATAAACGGTCTACTTGTCTTGGCGTACTGCCCATTATTATTGAACCTCTAACTATCAAGTAGCATAATTAGCATTGCGGTGTGTTCATAATTCTGTAAATTGCCCAACTGTAATTTGCTTACCCAAGCATAGTTGTTTATCGACTTTTGGGGGAGAGACATCACTAGTGAACATCATGTGACTCCGGTCTATATCACCATCATTGTTTACACCTGCATCATTTACCGTTTTCGTTTACTTTTCCGTTGCAATCACTATTACTATTCCCGCTTGTGTATTGATCCTTTGCAAACTACAAAGCCGGAGAGATTGACAACCTCTTTGTACGTGTTGGGAGAAAAGTTATTTGTGTGTGTGCAGGTCCACGTCTTCTGCTAGCACCCGGGGTGGAAGACACCTATTTGTTGATCCTAGGAGTCCTCCTGGTTTGATAAACCTTACAGTATTCATGTGAGGGAAAACTTGATGCTGACTACATCTCAACCTTCCACTTGGGGTAACCAACAAGGTGCGAGAAGTATGTACATCATCTCGTCATCAAGCAACGTTTTTTGGCGCCGTTGCCTGGGAGTCGACTCTTTAAGATAGGAGAGTTGCACACTACCTTTTACCTTTGCTTTTAGTCTTGTTAGTTTTCTTTCTAGTTTTTGCTTTAGAGTCTTATACCAAACCCCCCAAAAAATTAGTTGTTTTATTCTTGCTTGTTGCTGCTAGTATGGGTTCCACTGAGAACACTAAGTTGTGTGACTCCACTAGTTAGGCTTATGGAAAACTTCACTCTTAGTTCGCTGCTTGGGGAAGGCCGCTTTGCCATACCCGTGGTAGAGAAGTCTCCTCCACCTACTGAATGTATCCCATTCAAAATAGTACTTGGGCTAATTGAAATAATTAGGAATGATTGTTATGCAGGAGATGGAAGAGTCAATCCTAGTATTCATTTCTTGAATCTTACAAAACTTTGTGAGTTGCTTAAGATTTCAAGTTTGACAAGAGATGGAGTCATGAGGAAATTATTTTCCTTGTCCCTGAAAGGAAAAGCATTGGAATGGTATAGGCTACTAGATGATTCTCCACTACGGGATTGGGAAGAGATTCACTCTCTCTTTTACTCCAAGTTTTATCCTCTTCATGAAGTCCATGTTGATCATGGTAACAATGCATTATGTGATACTTATATTGTTGAGTTTATTCATGATGCCACTGAAAATTATTACGAGAAGGGAACATATGCTTATAGATATTTCAATAATCTCAAGTTCCCTCTCTTTATGTTGAAGGTTTTGAAGCTGCACTTGCTTTGCCTTCCTATGCTTATTGCTTTGTGCTTCAATGAATTATTCTATTGCAATATTGCTATGCATAGGAAGCATGTTAGACTTAAATGTGTTTGGTATTTTCTTCTTGATGCTCTCATTTGTTCTACAATTCTTATTGCTACGAGAGCATCATTAAAATCCTAAGCCTATCTTCATGGCTATAAAGAAAGAGCC